>NC_090989.1:264104372-264407402 GCF_041146395.1 Eulemur rufifrons
ACTGCTCAGGACTGTTTAAAAAATTTTGTGCTTATGTAGGTAAGTGCACCTTTGTGGGGAGAGGGCTCCCAGTTTCTGAAAGCTTTATAAGGAGGTGCCTGAAAGAAAGAACTTAAGACCCATTAACTAACTGATCTGTAAAGTCCCTTCCCGTCAGTAGAACCGCCACCTGCCTTTTCCTTCTGAGTTTCTCCAGTTACAGTTAATCTTCTCCAATAATTCCAAGTCTCCACTAATCTAGCAAAAAGGACAAACTACAATGCCAAGAATCTCTCACCATACATTGCTCATGTAGTTGTCACTCTAAACTCTTAAAATTTATGAAACCAAAATTCATGGCCCTCTTTATTCTTTTGCCAGGAGAATGACCCATACTGCCGATGGAAAGATGAGCAGATCCTTGCTTAAGATCACTGTGCTCTGGTCAATCACGGCATGTTAACTCTCTCTAGTTTTAACCAGAAGAACCTCTTCAGTCTTATCAGTCTAAGGAGATTCCAAACCATTTGCCTCATATAAAAGTTTCTCTATAATGTTAAAGTTGTTAATATTGCAGGCAGGAAGAGCCTCAGCAGCTAAAGCTCCAGGGAAAACTACATTTAGGAACATCATATGATCAGCTCCTCTGGGCAAACACGAGCCCCTGGAGACAAGGGACCTTAACTGTGTGCACTCAATTGTGTCTGTGTTTCTTGTGCCAGGCACAAAAGTATGGCACCCAGCAGGCCCTTGTTAGATTCTTGAGAAATACATAAATGTTAAATATAAATTATTTTTTTAAATGAGGCAAATAGGGACTTTTTCCATCACTTTTTGTAAACTTAATGCATGCTGGAACATGTTACAAAGACAGGTGGGCTGTCTGGCTTTCTGGACACAGCCAGAGCAGGCTTCTCACTAGCTATTCTGCAGACGGCCCGTGGACTTCCAGAAGCAATCAAACTGCACATTCTAATAACGAGAAAGGGCGGGACCACATTAGCACCGTGTACTCCACACCTAACCGAAGAGCCCATTATGACTGTGTGGGAGGAGGGGGATAAGGAAGCACAAAAGCAAATAACAGATGAGTTACAATACACTGAGCCAGGAGCAGCGCAATGGGAGAGTGTGGGCTTTTGTCATCTCCCCTCCTGGCTAGGCAACCACGTAACGTTACCGCAGCAGAGTGCGTATCTGCAAGGCACACGCACAGGATGCTTTATCTCACTGCTAATGGCTTTGAATTGGAAATGACCTAAATGTCCATCAACAAAGACGGATTAGAAGATGGATCATCCTTATAATGAAATACTATTTAAAACTGATGTAGGCCTGTATTTATTGATGTGGCAAGAGACCCACAGCACGATGTTAGATGAAAAAAATATCAGGTAGGATCTCATTTCTCGAAAATTATTATTTTCTATCAAGATATGTCCAGAAGGATTTGTAGAGGGATTTTTTTTGGATGGCGGGGCTGTGAATACTATTTACTTTCTTTTTCTGTTTCTGCATAATTTTTCATTTTAATGAGAATATTATTTTCAGGGGGTGGGCTAGGGGCTGGGCTGTCATGTCTATATTCATTCAGCTTTGGCCTGTCAGGCAGTTCTGATTATGAGTTTGCCTCATTAAAATCAGACACCACCACTGCCCTCAAACAATCTGAAAACCCCCTAACCTTGGCCCCTGGGAGGAAGACAGATATAGACTTCATATAAGCACAATACTTACTTTCCTGCTAAGTATTATATTAATGGCTATGACTAAACCCGTTCTTCTCACTTTCAAAAGAATTCACTACTAGCAAGCAAAGAAAGTTCTCCTTACAACCAACCTTCTAGTCTCATCAGCCCCAGAGTCTCCTATGCAAAGGAGCCCATCCCCTTCCTTTCCTTTCTCAAGTCTCCTTACCATTATTTTGTGCAGAACAAGTTTAAGGGCCCTTTCCTCTCCCTCTACTGTCAAACTCTAATCTCAATCCAAGTCCAACGTGTACGGTTTCCTTGGTTGTGGTTTTCAACCCTGGCTGTGCATTATAATCACTTGAACTTTTAAAAGGTCAATACCCAGGTCCCACCCAAGACTCGTTACATGGAATCTAAGAGCATCAGTGCTTTATAAATGCTTCCAATGTGCCAATGTTAAATACATAGTACGGAGTTTTCCACCTTCTCTCCTACCTGGGAAGAGGCTCTGGTGATCTAGGGCATCTTGAAACATCCACAACTCCTGAAAACTGCTGTTTGAGCTCTGTAAAAATCTCAAGCAATTTCAGGTTTTACTGGCCAGTCCAAGAGGTGAAATGGCCAGACAGCTGTGGCTGGTGTGAACTCACAGATGCTCCCATGGGGCAGCAGACTGCTTTGTCCTCTGGCCACACTACGAAAGGAGTGCCCTCAGCCACTGCAGGCCAGGCTCTATCCTTCCTGCTCGGCCCTGGAGCCCTGCTCAAAGCAGGACGTGCCAGGGTGGCAGCCTAAGAAAAGTCTGGGGCTCGCTAAGCTGGGACAGGACTCAGAAATGGCTCTATCATTTTAAAAGCTCCTTGACCCCTTGGAGTTCAGATCAGGTTTTGCTTTGCCTGCATTAGAGGTGGGAAGAAACCCAGTCACAATCCTAAAACAAGAGACAACAAAAAACCTATCTTGTATCCAACCAGTTCAAAATGACCTGACTTTCTTCTTAGCTGCAGGAGCTTCCCAGACTCTGATCACCCACATTTTATCTCACAAGACCACCCTGAGACTCGAATACTGGGGCGATGAAAGCCCAATGTGGCATTTAGTAAACTGTATCCTACACTCAGCTTTGAGGACTGTATTCGGCAGCAACGGGACCTATCTCAGATGTTCACCTGTGTCCTGGCTAAATATAGCCACGCTGCCTGTCGGCAAGGCCGAGGCAAGTGGCTCCAGTCCTCTTAACAGACCATTAAACCGGTCACTGGAAACAGATAGGTGCACGTCTGAGTTCAATGGCAGCGCATTTAACTCAAACACTCTAATGGGCGTTAGCAAAGTGGTTTCCGATCTGAAATTCTCATCCAAGTCCATCTGGCAAAACCCTTTCCATAAATCAAGATGTGTGTGAGATGATCTTGGCAAAGCCCAACCGTTCTGATAGTGCATCACTTCTGGAAATAAGGCTGGTTGTAGAATTTAATTGTCTGAAATCTACACGGGAACATTGGAACCACAATGCTTAAAAGAAGCTCGGGGGTTGAAGAGGGTCTAAAAACTCTTTTCCTGAACATCCCCTGAGCCCTCACCACTAAGCCTGAGCGATGGAGTTCATAACAGGATTTCTGCTACCTGCAGATTTCCTTGGCTTATGAAGGGTCTCTAGCTTGTGTTTAAATTAGAGCTGGAAGGAATCTGGAGACAACTGTATCCAAGAGGAGGAAGGGAATGATACTTTTGGAGCTCACCTTGTCATATCCACCCCAACACAGGCTCAGAGTGGGTGAGGGTGGCCCTGACTCGAGGCAGAGGCAGAACTCAAACCCACGCGGGATGTCAGCGGCCAGTGCTCCAGGCTTCCACAGCCCAAACCAGCTTCAAGTGCCTGCTCTGCCAATGGGAGGGATGGCTCCTCTCTGTCCAGGATGAAGCCCTATAAACTCTCATTTACCCTGGGATCATCTACATCAACTGCAGAGACCCCTTTCTTCATCAGCTTTCCATTTAGCATCAACAAGTGCACAAAGGCAAGAAATACAGGCCCTGCCTCCCCGAGTTCAGAGACAGGCTGCCGGGAGGCCGGCCGCACTTCTCAAGCCCAGCTTGCATTTCTTTCTGCTACGGTGCAAGGAGGCGGGAGAGCAGAGCTCAAGCCCCAGCTCTGCCACTCACCTGGTATGTGGCCATGAGCAGTGAGGCCCCCATCCTGAGTCTCAGCTTTCGCCCCTGTGAACCGAGCTATCCCCTAATGCACTGTCCAAAGCATCACCCGAGTGTCTGTGGAAACTATCCCCGACCAAACGGATGGAAGGAAGGGGTTTTGTTTGATTTGCTGCAATAGTAACACAGAGTCCACTTTGAGCTTTTTCACTCTCCTACGTGCCCTGCAGGTACACCTCGTAGTCACTCTTTTCCTCGTACAAACACATCAGAGATGGCAGGAACGCCCAGCAGTGTCCATGTAAGTGGCAAATGTGATGACATTCTGAGCAACCATCAGAGTAAAGCCAAGGGAGCCACAAGAGTCCCTCTGGCGTCCGAGCCCTGCCAGCAGCATCGTTACCTGTGTGCTAACCTCACCGTGCAGCCCTACGCCTCGTATTGCCAGATGCCATGCTGCACAGGCCAGAGGAAAAACATCTGACAGGTCTTGAGACAAAGGCAACAATCACCTTTTTTGGATTCCTTCCTGCAAAATGAACCACCATAAAAAGCTCCCTTTTCATGCTGGGAAGGGGCTTAGGAAAGGGACATCTACAATCCAGGACACCTGCCCCTGAGAGAGGGAGGGGCTCTTGTTACACCCCTGCCCAAATCCCTGCCCCTCCTCTGCCTGACAAACTGCTCTCACCCTCTGTGGCCCTCGCCAGTGTTCACCTGTCCTCTCGTACCTGTTCATTTTATCACCGATTCTTAAGCAATCCCTCCTCCAGCTTCACAGAGGGGCCTAAACATCCCGTTAGAGGACTGAACACACTGTATTCTAAGACACTGTCTGTCTCCCCCACCAGAACGTGGCAGGCAGGGGTGGCATCCAGCTCGTTTCTGCACCCATAGAGCTTGGCATTGAGTAAGTTCCAAGTCAAAGCTGGCTGCATGGTATTGACTGAACATTCTCTTTCCTTCTGTGTATGTGTGCATCTGTGTATACATGTGTGCACCATGTGCATAATGGAAGGCAGAGAATGCTGTGCTTTGGAATAAGACCAAGTTCTGCATCCCAGCTCTGTCCCTTACTTTAACCTTTACAAAGTTCCTAATGTCTCTGAGCCTCACTTTCATCATCTGTAACATGGGTCTGCTTTATGGCCAACTTTATACCAAGAGTTCTGTGCTGGGAACTCAGTAACAGCAGTTATCACGACCAAACAGTGAGAAAGTGAGAGAGTGCAGGCCTGAGCCCTTGGCTCTCAAAACAAAGCTTCGATGTGTGAAAACAGACTCCCAGCCCCTGCTTTGAGCTGTACTAAAGTGCGATCTGCAGAGTGGGTCCCTGGGCGGCCTTCCTGTTTTGACATGGAAAAGGGAAAACAGGAGGTCCCAGCCCCAAGTGCTAAAAATAGGTGATGCCAATAGGCTTTGACAGTTGCTTCAGGGCAGGGCAGGGCACTGTGGAAACCAGGCCTGGCTCTTTGCAATGCAGAGAGCCGTGCCAAGCGCCCTGCCGCTGCCAGCCCTCTGATCTGCATGTCAAGGGCTGGGTGGGGATGCCAGTCCTTGATGGAGGCTCAATTATGGGGCTTATTGCCAACAGCTAAGTCAACCATCCCCTCTAGGTCCCATCTGTTAGCCCACTCTCCCTAGTAACACCCCCTGTGACACCTAATCACCTAATCCCAGGTCCTGTGAAAATCAATGACCCCCAGCAGCCATCTCAGCAGACTCTCCCAAAAGGCTCTTGTTTAAATTTGCTGTTTTCTCCCGAAGGCAATGCAGGCTTTGCAGGTTCTAGCTAACCTTACCTTCTCAGAGTCTCACCTTGGGGGCTGTGATGACTTTATGGTTCCCCCTCAGACTGCCCAGCTAGGAAAAGGAGACCCACACCCATATCCCAGATTCCAAAAACCTCTCTCCTCCATTAACTCACTGAGCTCCTTAATTTCCCCACGAAACAGGTGTTACTAACTCCACTCTACAGCTAGGAAAACTGAAACTCAAAAGTACGGTATACCAGAAAGACCGCATACACCTGAAACTGCAAAGTCTGGGTTTGAGTCCAAGCTGTGCTACTCACTAACTGACTTGCCAAGGTCTAAAGGCTTGCATTTCACCATCTAGAAAACGGTGAAAGATCTAGAAAGATTTGACGTATGCCTCTCCTAAGGGCCCTTCTGGAGCTAAGGAAGAAGGTTCCAGGTTGTGTGTCTTGTCCGGAAGAGTCACCAAGAAGAGGAAGTCCTAAGTCTTAGGATCTAGTCAAAAAGCTTTGTTTGTTTCTTTGTTTACATAAACACATATTGAACCAGAGGCCAAATGAGCAAACTGCCACACAGAAGACAAAATAAACTCAAAGGTTTACAAAGAGGAAAAAGCGCTCTGGGAGTTCAAGACAGGGCTTAGGAAGGGAGGATGTCCGAGATGATCTTGAAGGATGGCCAGAAATTTACACAGGGTGAAAAACAGCATTCCAGAAGGAGAAACGGCACAAGGAAAGGCACAAGGATAAGTGCAGGTGCCACTAGACCCAGCCCGTAATGAGCCCAGCTCAGAAATCCAGGCCTGGGATGACAAGGGGCCTGGTAGCTGCTGGTGCACGTGTCTTTACCGAAGGCAGGTGAGGACCCTGTGCCTGCCTTTGCAGGGCAGAAAAGTCTATCACATTCAGAGAGCAGGAGCTGGAAAGGCTTTGGAACCTGCAGAGTCTGAGCATCTGCAGGTGTCTGGCCTGGGAAGGACGCCTGGACCCTGCTGTGAACATCCCTCCTGCCGCACAGCGACGGGGCACTGGCGGAGGGGAAAGTCTGCCAGCCACGTCAGCAGACATTCACGGCAAAGTCTTTTGCAATGGAGTCACATCCTCGGCTTTCTGGGAATCCAAGTGGCTAAAGAAGGGTCACCTGGGGATGAGGATATGCCACCAAGGCAGCAGGCACTTGGCTCCAATGGCAGAAAGACAGCTACCCTCCCCTTTCTAATACAGGAGACATATGCAGCAGACACACCTGCCTCCCCTTTAGGCTCAGAATCACCGAGCATTAGAACTGGGAGAGCTTTTGGAGAATGGGTCCAAGAACCCTGCTTTATAGACGAGGAAGCCGAGGACAGGGGAGAAAATGGGGCCTACCTCAAGCCTACCCAATGAGTCGGAGTCGGAGACGGAGCCAGGAACAGGGTCCAGGTCTGACCCCTGGTCTGGGGGCACAGATATTCTGAAGCCAAAAATACCACATGCTTTAAGACACACAGGAGAAGGTAGAAAATCAAGACGAGTTCCAGGGAAGAGGAGGGCCGAAGAGTGTCAGATGCTGGGGACAGGTGGAGGATGCCGAGGACAGAGAAGAACTAAGTTTGGCACTTGGGAAGCAATGGAAACAGGACTGTGGATGCAGGCGTAGAGAGCACACGCAGGAGAAGCAGGCACACTCCCTTCGTTTCAGACAAAAAACAAAGATGGATAGAGAGAAACTGTCGAGGTGTAGGGGAAGAAAACCCAGGGAGTTTTGGCTAAATGACCTCGGTCTTCTCAGCAGGTGAGGCAACTGCTGGAACAAAGTCTCCATGGGGACTAGAGGTCTGTGCTCACATCCAGAAATGGAACTGTGGGGTGCCCAAGAGTCACTCAGGGGCTAACAAGGCTCAGAGAGCAGCTTGGGGACTTGGACTTTGCTAAACCTGCCATCTGTGCTGGTGCCAGAAGGCACAGCCCGTGGCTCTCCAGCGACGCTTGGCAGCCTGGGAGAAGCAGCAGAGGAACCAGGTGGGCCTGTGTGTCGAGGGGAGGCCATGGGGGCAGGAGAGTCAAAGTCCAAGGGAGGACGCAGGAGAGAGAGATGGCTGAACCTTAGCAGACTGGGAGGAAGGCCAGGGCAGGAGGACACTGGGAGAGAGGAGGATAAAGTGGAAAGAGATCATTACAGGCCAAGACCAGATGGAGAGATTGGAAAGATGGAGTCAAGGGAAGTTGCCATGGAAAGGGAACGGCAGAACTCTGGATCCTGGAGTGGCGGGTGGCAACAGGACACAAGGGGACCTGTGTGAGGTTAGCTCAAATGGAGCTTAGACAACAGGAAACAGTGTCCAGAATATTTAGAAGGGTCAGCCACCTGAATCCTGAGGTTGCCCAGGGGAAGACAAAAACTGAGATACCAGAGGCCTTGAGGGATGTGAAGGACAGTCATGAGGTCAGAGGGCAGGGCACTGGGAGGCCCAACTTCACAGGAAGTGGAACTGGACAGGCAGGCCGAAAGGGAGAAGCTGGTCTGCCCCACCCCAGGGCCCAGTGGGCCGGAGTGAGAGTCCCCCACTGAGAAATGAAGAAGGAACCCAGGCAATTCCAGGAGGCCACAGTCAGGGTGTAAGGGAATCTGCTGGGGGTGGACAGGAAGTCCTGAAGGTGCAGAGGAAGTTGCTGTGGTCGAGGGGACACATCTGCATGAGACACCTGGTGGGATTGTCCACCCAGGAGGCACCGTATCCGGGATGCACCTACGTCCAGATTCTGATCTCTCACCTAAGGACTCGGCATCTTACTAACATCCTCCAGCAGATGCAATTCCCAAGCATCAGTTTTGTGCATCTTTACCTTATAACTGTCACATGTCACCTTACAACTTCCAGATACTATCAGGAAGTATCTGATAAGTGTCTTTCAGGTAGAAAGGCTTGACCATTATGGGGAGCTCCAAGTCTCTCGCTCCAACATCTCCTTATTGGGGAACCAAGCCTTTAATACACTGTCTAAAATAGTGCCTCCTCTTCCTCCATCTGTCTACCCCTTCCTCTGTTTTATCTTCCTTAACTCGTATTACCTACCACCTGGCATATCATACATCTCTGTGCACTGCTTTCTCCGCAATGCTTAGAACAGGGCCTGGTACACAACAGGCATTCAATAAATATTTTTAGATTGCTGAATAAATTATCTTTGAAACCCCAAGCTAGATTTCGTTGGGAAGGGGGATGATGAAGTCATTCCTACTTTCAAAAAGAGTGGCTCTGAGCTTGTAGCGTCTCCACTGAGAGCGGTTCTGTCTCTGGCAAAGCAAGTAAGTCTTTGCTGACCTAACACAGCTCCTAGAGCTGCAGGATGGTTCCTGCGTGATGCCAAGACCTGCTCCCACCTCCCCCCCCCACCAGCCGGGCTGGGATTCAGCTGTGTTCACAGCAGCCGCTCTCCACCCAGCCAGGCTCTGCAAGAAGATGGTGGCACAGCCTCTTCTGCTAGTTAAAAATAAACGCAGCACCATTAAAAGCAATTCCACAGTGCTATTTCTTTTTCTTTCTACCTACTCTAGAAATGCACCCATAATGCATCCCTAACGCATCCATGAGCAACCACTCTCGGTCACTGGCCCCCTCGAGGGTGGGGGCACCTACAGGCATTGTGATGCGTTTCACTCCGGCACCACCACCACTGTCCCGATGCCAGTACTGGAACAGTATCACAGTTTTACTCCTGTTTTTCTCTACCCATTTCTAGCAACTGTGGATCGGCAGTTAGCATGAAAAGTCAACCTATCCTGAAACGAATCGAAGCAATACATACCGCGACCTGGGCAGAGTCAAGGAACTGGAGGCCGAAGTAATCTGTTTCCACGAGGTCCAAGTGGTACACAATCTGATCAAATAAATCTTGGCCTTTGGCATGTTTCTGGAAGACAATTGGGTAGATGAAAACTTAGACTGAGACAGCTGGATAAGCAACAGAAAGATTTTTTTAAAAAAACACTTCTCTCTGTAAGCTGCATATACACACGCTGTCGCCGCACACAAACTTTTTAAATATTTAGTTTTAAGTGTAATACAAACTCATGATTAAAGACATTCAAATGCCACATAACAGTATCAAGTTAAGAATCTAGATAACCCTGTTAAAACTTGTGTTTCCTGAGAAAAACAATATTTTCTGGAGGAATGCCTACAGGGATGACAAGCGTCGCCACTATCAGACACTCCTGAAGAAAGGTATGATAGGGCCTCACTCCAGCCTGGCGAAACCTGGGCTGTTTCTCAACGCAGGCAACCTTGGGAAAGCAAGCTGGGCCTTGGGATTGGCTCTCCCAGCCTTCCCATTTCGAAGAGCAGGTAACCAAGGCCCAGAAAAACCCAAAGACCTGCTGGAGGTCACAGGCCATGGAGCCAGGACCCAAACCCAAATTCTGGGTTCATTCCAGGGTTCTGACTGTATGGCACACACAGGGCAAGAACACAAAGAAGGAGTCAGGGAGACAAGGGGTTAAGTCCTGCAGCTGCCACTTACCAGCAGGTGTGACCCTGGACACATCACTCCTCCTATGCTCCATTCCTCCCCCCCTGAAATGGGCCTCAGGGTGCCTGCTCTCCCCATCTCCCCTTGGGGGGGACCAAAAAAAGATCTCAAATAAGAAACCACTGCAAGAAGACTGAAGTCTTTGACAAATGAAAAAGCTTCTTAATCCTCACCCAGACAGAACACAGGCATAACTCTCAGATAAAACTACATCGCTGTCAATGGATCTAAACATGAATATGTTTAAATTTGAGCATCATAATGACCAAGAAAATAAACAACTCTCCATAGGATGACTAGGGAACCAGCTCCTTATTATGAAAACTGGTAAATAAGGGGAAAGAATCCAGCATCGACCCTGCCTTTATCTGTAGCACTAGGTAACCAAAGAGTAGATGGCAGCATATATAAAACTTAACTCAAAATGGATCAAAGACCTAAAGGTAAGAGCTAAAACTATAAAACTCTCAGAATAAAACATAGGCTCAAAGCCTCATGACTTTGGATTAGGCAATGGTTTCCTAGAGAGGGCACCCAAAACACCAGCAACAAAAGAAAAAATAAACTGGACATCATCAAAATGCAAAACGTCTATGCTTCAAAGGACTTCAAGACATCAAGAAAGTGCAGAGACAACCCAGATGGGAGAAAATTTTTGCAAATCACGTACCTGAGAAGGGACTTTTATCTAGAATACATAAAGAACGATTATAACTCAATAAGAAAAAGACAAATATACCCAATTAAAAAATGGGCAGAGGACATATATAGTTCTCCAAAGATATACAAATCGTCAACAAATAAGTACATGAAAAGGTGCCCAACTTTAGTCATTAGGGAAATGCAAATCAAAACCATAATCAGTTACCACTTCATACCCACTGGGATGGCTATAATAAAAAAGACAGATAATAACAAACGTGGGAGAAACAGGACCCCTCATATACTGCTAATAGGAATGCAAAATTGTGCGGCTACTTTGGAAAACAGCCTGGCAGTACTGCAAGTTGTTCAACATAGAATTACCACATGACCCAGCAATTCCACTCCTACGTAAGAGAAATGAAAACATAAGTTCATGCAAAAACTTGCCCACAAGTTGTTCATAGTAGTATTATTTATAATATTATTCAAAAGGTAAAGACACAACCCAAATATCCATCAACTGATGAATGGATCAACAAAATGCAGTCTATCCATGTAATGGAATATTATTCAGCCATTAAAAGGAATGAAGTACTGATAGATGCTTCCATACTGATGGGTCTAAAAAACATTATGCTGAGTGAAAGAAGCCAGTCACAAAGGGCCAAAATATTTCATGATCCAATTATAAAAGATGTCCAAAGTAGGCAAATCTATAGAGACAGAAATTAGATTAGTGGTTGCTTTGGGCTAGGAGGTTTGGGGGATAACGGCTATGGGGAGCAGGGTTTTCTTTTGGGGGGGGTAATGAAATGTTCTAAAATTGAATATGGTAGGCTGGGCACAGTGGCTCATGCCTGTAATCCTAGCACTCTGGGAGGCCGAGGTGGGAGGATCGCTTGAGCCCAGGAATTTGAGGTTGCAGTGAGCTACGATGATGCCACTGCATTCTAGCCTGGATGACAGAGCGAGACTCTGTCTCAAAAAAGAAAAAAAAAATTGATTCTGGTGATAATAGATGCACAACTCTGTGAATAAACCAAAAGCCTCTGAATTATACACATTGGATGGGTGAATTGTAAGACATGTGAATCTCAATAAAGCTATTAAAAATAGTAGTAGATGGGTAGAGTTTTCCTTTATTGAAGTATTCCAAGAAATGAATGAAGAAGGAATAACAGAAGTGCAGTATCATCATTCTGCAACCCCTGCAGAGTGGTAGGCTCACAACAGGAGACAACCAGCCGTTACACACCTCCTGGTGAAGAACACCCCATCGCCTAAGATACAACCTTGCTCCCCACATCTCTCTCTCCAGGAGATCCAGTCCGGGAGAAATTCTAGAAATTCCTCAAGACAAATGATCCAGATTTTTTTCTTTACCAAACAGAATATAGGGAGGAGAAGAAAAAGAGAAAATATCTACAGATTAAAAGAGATTTAAAAGAGATTTATTTAAAGGCAAACCTAAACTGCAATGTCCAGAAATGCACACTTGGGTGACAAAACTAGAAAACAGTCAGGAATAAAGTCAGGGTAGTTGTTGCTCTCTGGGCGAGAACACACTCTAGGCCGGTAGGCATGGTTCTCTCCTGAGTTGGATAGTGGTACAGGGGTGTCTGTCTTCTAGTAATCCATTAAACCTGTGGTCCCCAATCCTGGTACCAGTCCATGGCCTGTTAGGAGGCAGGCCACAGAGCAGGAGGTGAGCAGTGGCAAGCGAAGCTTCATCTGTATTTACAGCTGCTCCCCATCACTCGCGTCACCGCCTGAGCTCTGCCCCCTGTCAGATCAGCAGCGACATCAGATGTTCACAGGAGCGTGAACCCTACTGTAAACTGTGCATGTGAGGGATCTAGGTTGTGCGCTACTTCTGAGAACCTAATGCCTGATGATCTGAGGTGGAGCTGAGGTGGTGATGTTAGTGCTGGGGAGCGGCTGCAAATACAGATTATCATTAGCAGAGAGGTTGGACTGCACAATAAATGTATGCACTTGAATCATCCTGAAACTACCCCCCACTCCCGGTCCGTGGAAAAATTGTCTTCCATGAAACTAGTCCCTGGTGCCAAAAAGGTTGGGGACCGCTGCAAACTACACCTTTGTTTTCTTTGTACATTTGTATTTGTATTATACACAACAATAATAACACAAAGTAAAAACAAAAATCAAAACTACACCACTGGGCCGGGCGCGGTGGCTCACGCCTGTAATCCTAGCACTCTGGGAGGCCGAGGTGGGCGGATCGTTTGAGCTCAGGAGTTCGAGACCAGCCTGAGCAAGAGCGAGACCCCACCTCTACTAAAAATAGAAAGAAATTATATGGACAGCTAAAAATATATATAGAAAAAATTAGCCGGGCATGGTGGCACATGCCTGTAGTCCCAGCTACTCGGGAGGCTGAGACAGGAGGATCGCTTGAGCTCAGGAGTTTGAGGTTGCTGTGAGCTAGGCTGACGCCACGGCACTCACTCTAGCCTGGGCAACAGGGTGAGACTCTGTCTCAAAAAAAAAAAAAAAAAAAAAAAAAAAACACTACACCACTGGATTACAGCCTCCAGACCCTTTGCTTCCTGCAAATACTCCTCTGCAGGCAGCAATTCAACAGAAGCAGTAGGCTGGATGTGCAATGAAGTTCTCTACAGCACAATCTACTGGAGAAAGGGGGAAACAGTCTAATCTCCCAACCACAGGGACGCAGAACCTTGGCACATCAACACTCCAGAATCCTGTTCAGCCGTTATAAAAGATAATTATGAAAGCGAGATAGAAATAAGGAAAATTTTTATGACAACCTGGGGTAAACAGACTATTAAAAAAATAAGTAAGTTTTGTGATTCCAACTGCATAAAAATACATATGTGTTATGTACACATACTGCTTGATAAAAACAGGAAATTTGCTAAAATAAAAATAGCTGTAGAAATGCTCCTTGACTTACGATGGAGTTACACCCCAATAAACCCATTGTAAGTTGAAAATATCTTAAGTTGAAAATGCATTTGATACACCTAGCCTACCTTAAACATGCTCAGAACATTTCCATTAGCCTACAGTGGGGCAAAATCATCTAACACAAAGCCTATTTTATAATAAATCGTTGACTATCTCATGTAATTTATTGAATACTGAAAGTGAAATACAGAATGGCTGAACAGGTACTCGAAGTATGGCTTCTACTGAACGTGTATTGCTTTCGCACCATTGCAAAATCAAAAAATCTTAAGTTGAACCATCCTAAATCAGGGACCATCTGTATTAGGATGGAGAAACGATGGATGGTTTCCTTCCCGAGTTTTAACAGTGATCTTGTGGCAGCTGTCAGACAGCAAATACAATGTTTTACAAATCACCATTCTGGCACTCTTCCTTCTTGCCCTTAACAACCCACCCTCTGGATGTATTTTTTCCCTATTATCCAGCTCTATGCAGTACCTATGAGCACGACTCCAGTGCTTCATTATCAGGTTTCCTAGTGGGAAAGAACTAGTTAAATAACGCCTTAGCAGCAGGATGTGGCAGAAAAATTAGGCCAGGAAGAAGCAAGAGACCTGTGCTCTAAGCCCAGATGCACCACTAACTGCGGCCTGAAGCAATTCATAATTTCCCCAAATCCATACCACCATCCCAGACTTGTCCTGCAGCTATAAATCTGTCTCGAGGTCCTGAATATATAGGGCTACCAAAATTCAAACAGCCCCAAGTCCAACCTGCTCTCACCTAAGTCTATTTCAGCTCAGGGCTTACCATCCAGGTATGTGATCTCACCACTCACAGAATAGTAGCTGAAAAAATCACAGCTCTCCTTGTATAAAATGAAAAGGGTTAGCCTGAGCTCCTGTCTAGGGCATGCCCAATCTAACTTCTCTGCTGTGTTGCTAAAATGGCTCTTAATGTAGATGGATCTCAGGGTAGAGGTTGGGAAAAGGACCTTTCTAGGGGCAGCAGGTCCCCTCTGTTGTGCCAGGCCCTCCTCAGCTGGACTTGAAGGTAGCAGGCAGCAGGGGCTGGTGGGTAGGAAATACCATCTTTACTCAACTCTGGTGCTTTTTTAGAGATCTATAAATACCTCCTCCTCCCCATTACCCCCCTACCAAGTATGGTCTTTGTTTGGTATCTTCCGCTGGAAGAGGGAATTCCCAATGGCCCTATCTGGCTCTAAAAAGAATCTAGTAAGATTATGAGGGCTGGAATGGGGAGGGGTCCTCAGAACAGAGGGTTAACCGGGTAGAATGCAGACAGGAGGGCCGATGCCACTGCACTTTAACCCACTATCCCCCACTTCTCCCAGCCTGCAGAGTGTCCACTCTCAAAACTAAGGAGGCTCCAGATAACTTAGTTTACCTGTACCAGCAGCCTGGACATCCTACCCAGAGCAACCCCTGAAAGCCCACGAAACTGTCACCCCAGGCTTAGTCCAGACATTCCCTCTTTCAGGGGCCTCCCCAACTCTATTCGCACCCCCAGAGAAGTGCTCCCTCCTTGGCATTCCCACAAGCAGGCACAAGCCTTAACTGTACACACGTGTCACATGCACTACTGCTGCTGTGCTCCAGACTGAGCACTCACTCCCCGGGGGCAGGGACCAGCTGTGTTCATCTGAATACCCACCTCCCTGTCCCTCCATCCCCAAGGCATAGGACCTGGCTAGCACACAGCAGATGCTCCCTAAGTGACTGTTTCACGCAGGGGTGCAGGGATGGACGGATAGATGGATGGAGGGATAGCAGGGGGGCGTGAGGTGGCGTCTGGGGCCAAGAAAGAGATGCTCTGGATGGGCCGTGCTACAGCACCGACAACAGACTGGAGATGCCTCACAAGTGGCTGGCCTAAAAATGAGAATATGCTCATTAAAATCTTTTCCAATTAAGTATTCCATGAACAAGTGCCTAGGGAACTGTGCTGCACTTCCAAGGCTGTTTACCTAAGCATAATTTTGTTGCTATTATGTGAAGCACTGTCTAGTGGTTATAACAGGAGATGAGTTAATGTGACAAGACTGTCAAGCCATTCCTTGCTGCCTTATTGTTGGGTAGGTCTCCCCATCTGTGATGCACGAATGCATTCACTCATTCATCCATCCATTCACTCAACAATCTTTGCCAAATGCTTACTGAGTGCCAACTGCCATTGTAGGAGTTGGGGACACAGCTGTGGCTACTCCCCTCCCTTTAGGAAGCCCTGTAGGAATGTAGGAAGTTCTCACTGAACAAGTACTTCTTGGGGAGCCAAGTCATCCAAAACAGCACGAGGCTCAAACCCACAGGCAGGAACACCACTGACCCGTCTGCCTTCTTAAGATGTACTGAATGTAAAATCTAAATCAGATCCCCATTCTGAAATGCAGTGATGCCCCAGCTACTTCCAGACTTGCATAGTGAACTGCTCCCAAACAGAGTAGGCTCTAGAGAGCTCTACCCTTGAGTTCTTGCATCGATACTTCCTACTTTTTCTGCCTCTCGTCTCAACACATCACTTTTCACAAGGACCAGCAACCAGTGGTTTTGAGTCAGTGTATCTCTCTGCAGCAGCTCCTTCTGATGACAAGAGCTCAAAATAACCAAGCTCATTAAAATCATGTGTAAAATAAGAGTACGTAGTTGCCAACGAAAGACCAAAGAAGGCAGGCAGGCAGCCAGCAGGGGAAAGTATGGACAATGTGATATATCTTTGCTGGCCAGTTCGAGGCCATTATTTCGCTTACTCACTGGTTCCTAGCCACGCTCCTGATAAGGGAGACTGCTGGACACATGATGTCTTAACTGCCCCCAACAGAAATGAACCATCCTGAACATCTTAGATAAGATGCTGCTGGCAATGCCTGACGGCGACCTGGCCCAAGTGCAACGTTAACAGGTCAAATCTGGCCCTGCAAGAACAAAGAAGATAGAAGCCAACTTGTCCAAATCTCATTAGTCTCAATAGCGTAAGACGTCAGGCAGCCTGGGCAGGTTTGAAAGGAGGAAATAAGCTGTGAGTGTGTCAGGTGAGCACATTCATCCTAGTTGTGAACTAAATGGGAAAAACATGGCATCTGAGCCGTGACCATGATTTCAGAAGCATCTCCTTGTGGGTTTATACAGCTCTCCTCTGTCCACTGGCCCCACATCCATCAGGTGGCATGATTTCTGTGTCCATCTTCGGGAACACCCTCTGCCCCCATCTCCATCATGGCTCAAGCCATGTCACCTCACACCTGGACCACAGCAACAGCCCTCTGAGTGGTCCCATTCTGCAGTCTGATTGCTGGTGTCCCCCTACATTCATTCATATGCTAAACCCTAATACCCAGTGTGACAGTATTAAGAGGTGGGGCCTTCAGGAAGTGATAAAGTCACAAGGACTCAGCTCTGATGGAGGGGATGAGTGCCCTCATAAAAGAGATTGGAGGGAGTCGCCTATGCCCTTCTGCCATCTGAGGATGCAGTAACAAGGCACCATCTATGACACTGAATCTGCTGGTGCCTTGATCTTGGATTTCCCAGGCTCCAGAACTGTAAGAAATAAATTTCTGTGTGTACAAATTACCCAGTCTAAAGTATTTTGCTACAGCAGCCCAAATGATCCCTAGAGATGAATTCCTTCCTTTCCAAGTCCCTGTGCAACCCTGGTTTAAATAGCTGTCTCAGAACTCCACCTGGGATCAGCAGTTGGCTTCCCAGGCAGCAGTTCCCAGAAGGCACCTACCTTGAGGCCAGCTTCAGCTTTTTCTAAGAAGCGCTAATTTCATAGCTAGTTACCTGCTCTCCTCCCCACCCGCCTTGATAACTTGCCAGTTTTCTACGAGCCTTGGTAGGAAACTAGCCCTCTATTTTACACGCACATTCCCAAAGAGTCTGTGTTCTCTTTGCCAATACTGTTAAGTCATCATAAACATCATAAACTGGTAAACATCATAAACTGTTTACTCCAGGACATCGTAAACACAAATATCTGAAATTACAAATAAGTTGCCTTGACATTTTATCATCAGTGAAAAATACCATCTCATCCATCAGCAAGATTTGATGACTCAAAACCAGAACGTGGTGATGCAAAGACCACGCAGAAGTGTCCATAGTCTGCTGGACTTAAGGCCAGGCTGTCCAGCTTGTAAATGCCATCTCCCAGTTGAAAAGTACTTCAGTGATACAAAGGTTATGACCCCATTTTGCAGAGAAGGAGACTAAGCCTCAGAGAAGTTACGTGACCAACTTTACATTGCTTATAAGTTGCAGAACTAGAATCAGGACCCCTCCTTCCTGATTTTTAGGATAGCATTCTTTCTACCGAATCCCATTCATTCTCTAGCCATCTCATTTGCCTCTTTGGCTCCAAGCACATACAATGTGCCCAGAAACAAGAAACATTTCTTAAGCCCAATTCAACACATAAATACTGGAAGCCTACTCCATGCATGGTCTTGGCTACAGCAGGGATCCAAGACCACACAGTCCAACACAAACATCTCACGGCAGGGAGGCAATTCCCACTTTGTTTAGAGGGCAGGAAAGTTGCAGCAGAGTGGAAAGTAGATTATTTGTTCACAAACTAACACAGAAGCCAAGCCATTGTAGTGATGGCAGGACATTAACAGTCTGGGCGGCTCCTGGAAATTCAATTCTGGTAAAACAGAGCACATGTTATTAATTTCCTGACTTGCCTGGCTAACAATCTCTTAGAAATCGGAGGAAGCAACAAAAACAACTGCCCTTAATTCTGATCAACAAGGAAGTAAGAACAATCATAGAAGAAAGTGACTGTCGGTCATCTTGGTGTGAGAGTCAGTAGAAGGATGCATTGCTGATCAGTTCCACGGATGACCAGTGTTCTCCTCAAACCATGGGTGAGGGGTTCTTGGTGTGTTGCAGGAGGTCCGGGCAGGCAGACTGGGTTTAACAGTTCCTCCACAGAACCACGGCCACACTGGCTTCCACTAATGGAGGGCTCAGTTTATAACACTGAGACTTTGTGTTGCATTATTGGTCAACTACTGATCAGCCTCTGTTCCAGGCTGATAAACAGTCCTTGGGCCAAGCTGTATTTAGATCTCAGCAAAGATTTGAAGCTCTCATTTCTTCCTTTAACAGCACCTCCCTCACAGGGCTGCTGAGGGGATTACATGATGACCTCAGTGGCCACGATCCTATGAACCCTCTTTCGGTCAACGTGGAATACCTAACATCTGCTAGTGACCTCAACTCCTGTCTTCCTACAGCTCTGCCCAAACATGCCTGATGCAAGTGATTCAATGGTTAGTTTAAGGGATGGGTTGCCCATTTATTCCTCAAGATGATGAATAAAGTCAAGAACACCTACAGCTACTTGATTCTAGCTGCCCTGAGACACGGTTTCATCCAATGCTTCAATTATGTTTCCCATTCTTAACGAGGAACATCAAAACAGTACACGTTGGGCTGGGTGCGGTGGCGATGCCTACCATCCCAGCACTTTGGGAGGCAAAGGCAGGAGGACTGCATGAGGCCAGGAGTTCAAGACCAGCCTGGGCAACAAAGCAAGACCCTATCTGTTAAAACAAACAAACAAACAAACAAACAAAAAACCCCAGCACTTGCTGACACTCTTTAATTTTTTGGTCACACTACTATCTGGCACATTGCCTAACATACTATCCCTTGTGACAGGAACATTAACAAAACATCAGGCAACCTCTTGAACACAAAGGTCCACTAGATAAATTCCTTTTAGAGTTTGGATTGGGAGCCTCCTGTTGTTGCCTTTATTATTTGGCAAGGTAAATCATGTAACCTGTCACAGTTACTGCCCAAATGAGTCCACTCAAATCCCCAGTGGATGGGAACAGGGCACAGGAGATGCCCTAACCTCCACGGCAGGTGCTTCCAACCCCAGTGGCTTCCATCTTACATCAAAAGACAAGGTAGGCCAGGAACGGTGGCTCATGCCTGTAATCCTAGCACTCTGGGAGGCCAAGGCGGGTGGATCGTTTGAGCTCAGGAGTTCGAGACCAGCCTGAGCAAGAGCGAGACCCCGTCTCTACTAAAAATAGAAAGAAATTATATGGACAACTAAAAATATATATACATAAAGTTAGCCAGCTATGGTGGCGCATGCCTGTAGTCCCAGCTACTCGGGAGGCTGAGACAGGAGGATCGCTTGGGCTCAGGAGTTTGAGGTTGCTGTGAGCTAGGCTAACGCCATGGCACTCACTCTAGCCCGGGCAACAGAGTGAGACTCTGTCTCAAAAAAAAAAAAAAAAAGAGACAAGCTAGGATATGCGGACTTTAAAAGTACATAGTGGCAAGTATCCAAGGTGTTAGTTTTACTGTTATTCTTTTAAACTACAGTGCTTACAAAGATAACTGCCAATTCTCTGACACTCTTCCTATCAAGAGAGGGGGGTCTCTGTCCTTTTCTCTTGAATGTTGAGGAGCTTGGCATTGCTTCAACTAAATCGAATATGGTGTTAATGATGTTTTGTGATTTCCAAGGTGAAGTGACAGTTCTCTTGGGATATCTGCCAGCCACCATGTAAAAAGTCCAATTACCCTGTGATTGCCATGCTTAAGAGGCCACGAGTAGATGTTCCAGTCAACTGTTCCAGCTGAACCCCGCCTTCCAGCCATCCCTGCCAAGGCACCAGACATGTGAGGGCAGCTGTTGTGGACCCTCTACACCAGCCCATCTTCCAACTGAGTGCCCCTGAGTGACCTCGGTTGACACCATGAGGAGCAAAAGAATCTCCCAGCTGAGCTCTGCCTAATTCTTGACCAACAGAACCTATGCGCTGTGATAAATGGTGGCTGTTTTAAGGCACTAAACATTGGGGGAGTTTATTAACTCCCAGAATGAAAATCATACATAGACATAGCAGGTGTGCATGATGTATGTGTGTATGCAAAAGATTTCATATGTAATAAGTTATCCATAATTTTAAAAAATGTTTCTTAGGAAATCCCCATACTGTGATGCTAACTTAGGTATCACCTGCTTGGAGACATAGAAGCAGAATAAACATATGCATTCTTTAAAAAAATTTTTTAAAAAGAAGAAGAAGAAACTAGGAACTGTTTTCTGAAGGCCACTAACCCTGTTTAGGAGAAATACACTAAAGGCATTGGACTATCTGAGGCTGCCTCATACTACAATCCTCAGTTCCTTATGAAGGACTTGATAAAATGCATTAGAAATGGGGGCAGGGGACTATACATATAAAAGGAGACTTAAGAGATACAGCTACCAGATGCAACGTGTGGTCTGTAGTTGGCTCCTGATTCAAACCAACCAACCATAAAGAGGTGGTTGAGATGACTGTGGGAAATCGATCAAGGACTTGGTATAGATGACATTAAGGGATCATCATTCATTTTGTTGAGTATGATAATGGTATTGTGGCTATATATATAAAATAACATATATCTATTAGAGATACCTATTTAAGTATTAACAGGTGGAATGATAAATTGGGACTTGCTTTAAAATATTTCAGAAGATAGTAAAAACCAGGAGTTGTGCAGATGAGAGTTTCGTCATACTATTCTCTCTACTTTGTGTATTTGAAAATTTCTATAATAAACATTTAAACGAAATCTCGCAACATGCAAAAGAGATGGGGTTTGGGAGGATGTCAGCGCAGTGTGGCCTGAGCCGTGACTTGGAGAGTCCGGGGCACTGGCTGAAGTCTTACGTCCACAAGAGGAGGCAGGTGCCATGGGAGGTGGATGGGGAAAATTACTCCAAGCCATTAGCAATTAGTTTTCTTCCACATCATGAAAACAAAATACAACACACAGACCTCTGTTGGGACCCAACTCGGCACCTACCTATGGACTTCAAGTCACAAGTTACATTTCATTCCCACCTCCCAGTCCTGGGTGCAGCTTATAAAGGGGCTGCACTCCTGTACTTTGTGCCTAATTTCACAGACACCACATACTTTCACAGCAAGAAACAAAGTATATGCAGCAATGAAAGCTAAATGTGTAGCTTTGAATGCCAAAGCTAACTTTCTACCCCATCTAATTTCATGAAAATGATGTTTTTATCCCTTGGTAAGTTTCTGAAGGATACAGGATTGATTTTTTGACCTTGAACGAAAGCACCATGATCCTTGACCCAGCACAGTAAGAACATTATGTTACGGAACAGGACAAGCTTCTCAGCGGACATCCTTGGGCAGCCACAGTGATTGGAGCTCAGAACAGCATCCAAGCTACAAGTGTAAGAACATAGGAACATTCTAGAAATCAGCACATTCAAGTCCTTCATTTTACAGATGGGAAAAACAAGGTGAGAGGCAGGTCATGTTGCCAAGCAGCAACTGCAAAGCCAGGAATAGAACACAAAGCCTTCTGACCCTGTGACCAGTACAATTTTCCTTCTTAGGACTATCTTGAGACAATTGCATTATGGATATTACCTGAACAAGAAAGGAAAAGACAAGTCTAGCATTTCTGCTACTGAAAGGTTAAGAACCAAATATGCAACATTGAAAAACCAGACATTTCGGTGTAATAAACTCCTTGACTATAAAAAGTGTTTGGTTTGGGGAAATATTCTTGGCCTTTGTTTTTTTTTTCCTTTTTTCACGGTAGACAGTGTGTGTGTTGGGGGGTGGGGGGGCAGCCTACCACCACAGGAGAAAGGAAAAAGAAAATGAAACAAATTTGTGCCTGACTAAACAGTAACATGCAATTAAAATGATGGATGTCTTTGTGCCAGAGGTTGAGTTTGAAACAAGCTGCTGGAAGAAGGGCAGCCCTGAAAATAAATTGCCAAATTACTTTTTTGCAGCCAGATTGCAGATTCCCCCTCTGTGCAATTCTGAAAGCAAATAACTCCACATAAATAAATATGCAACAAATTCCCAGGAAACCCAGCCAAGAAACATGAACAGAAGAACTAACTTTGGGTGGATGACTGCCCCCACCCAACGTGCAACTTAGGAACGTGAC
This sequence comes from Eulemur rufifrons, assembly GCF_041146395.1. Taxonomy (NCBI): domain Eukaryota; kingdom Metazoa; phylum Chordata; class Mammalia; order Primates; family Lemuridae; genus Eulemur; species Eulemur rufifrons. The sequence continues at coordinate 264,127,022 of NC_090989.1, forward strand.
TAAATTTGAAAAGAAAGGCATGTCAACGCCACTTTGCACACGATGTTTCCTTAACCCCCACTCTGTCCTGTAGTGACTGTTCCCTTTTCATCCCTAGAGCTCCCTAGAGCCCTGAAATCACATTTTTTTTCTCCTCTCCCCCAAACGTGAAGTCACGGTTTTGAACGTCATAACGCACCGTGTGATGCAGTGCACTTGAAGGCACATTTTCTGGAGTCAGCGTGTGGGGGTCTGAGTCCTAACTCTATTACACAGCTCAGGCTGAGTCTGATGTCCAGGAAGCGTCTTACCTAGCAAGGATGTTGTAAGGATTACATGAAATGGGGTGATGCATTTACTAGGGCTTAGCCTGGGGTTCACCCACAGGACAGGCCTGGTGAGGAAGATGGCCTCATTCTAGGTGGCTGCCCTGTTTATAGAAGAGGGAGGTGGGCTTACAGAGGTTAAGGGACAGAGGAGTGTTATGGGCTGAACTGTGACCACCCCCAAAACTCATACGTTGAAGCCCTAACCCCCAGTACTTCAGAATGTGACTATATTGGGAGACAGGGCTTTTAAAGAGGTAACTAAATGCAAATAAGGCTGTCAGGATAAGCCCTAAACCAATCTGACTGGTGTCTTTATAAACAGAGGAGATCAGGACACACAGAGAGACCCGAGGGGCACGCACACTCACAGGGAAAGACCACGTGAAGACAGAGGGAGAAGGGGCCGAAGGAGGGGCCACCTACACACCAAGGAGAGCAGCCTCCAAGGAGACCAATCGCGCCAGCGCCTGGATCTTAGACTCCAAAACTGTAAGAAAATAAATTTCTATTGCTTAAGGCACCTAGTCTGCAGTAATTTGAAAACCTATGGGAGGGAGGAACACAGGCTTCAAGTGAGGGAGCAGGTTTAAGTCAACCACAACCAGCACGACCCTAACTAAGCCCCTTCACCTTTCTGAATGTGTTTCTCGTCTGTGAAATAGAGATGATGACCCAGCTCCAACTGAGCCACCTGAGGGTGAAATAAGAACACGTGCAGAGGGCGCCATCCGGCACGGTCACAGGGGGCCACCGGCAGAGCCTGAGCCTGTGCCTGGGACCTCTGACTCTAACCCTGGGGACTTCCCACCACACCCCTTTGGCGACTGGGGGCTTTGCCCTGCAGCAGCCTCAGATACTCTGCATGGTGCTCCCCGGGACTGACACAGTCAGACCTGTCCCCAACAGCCTGGATGCTTCCTGGGCCACAGCACAGTCTTGGACCCCAAGCTCCTTGGGTCCCACCTATGGCTGGCATTCAATGAACCCTGCTAACAAATTAGCCTGTATTTGAGTGCTTTTAGCAACCACACCAACTTTGAGGGTGCAGGATTTTAGAGCTACTTACCTGACTGTGTGTGTGTATTAGGATTTTCAAAAAGGTTAATGAGTAGAAAAGCACATAAACTTTTTTCCTTTGACACTGTCTATAAAACTACAACTGAGGCACCACTATCCATTCATCAGATGCAGGGATATACAAATAAAGTTGTCTTTTTATAGGTAGCCTTTGATTTTTCTTTTTTCTATTGGATGAGTCAGTAGTCTTAAAAAAAAAAAAAAGAAAGAAAGAAAAGTCACTACACCTCCTGCAGGAAGAAGGCAGAGAATGACACATTCAGACGGAGAAAAGGTAGGTGTGAGGCTTACAGCCTCTCCTTCCGGTTGGATTTGTAAGGATGGCCTTATCAAGATTATTTCTCTGATGTGCGTGGTGTGCAGTTAGTATGAGCTATTGTGAGAAGAATCTTGACTGTAAGTTCACCATACAAAAAGTTAGCCTTTCCTTACCTATTAACTAAGAAAAAATGTCCCAATCATAAATGCATTTGTAAAGCAACAATTGAATGCCAAGTAGAGTACAAGCATTAACTATTACAAAATGTTACTTTAGAATATACAAATAAGTATGTTCACAATGTCAGGTTAAAAATTTTTTTAGGCCAGGCACAGTGGCTCACGCCTGTAATCCTAGCACTCTGGGAGGCAAGGCCGAGGCAGGAGGATCACTTGAGCTCAGGAGTTCGAGACCAGCCTCAGCAAGAGCGAAACCCCCTCACCCCCGCCCATCTCTACTAAAAATAGAAATTAGCTGGACAACTAATAGAAAAAATTAGCTGGGCATGGTGGCACACGCCTATAGTCCCAGCTACTCGGGAGGCTGAGGCAGGAGGATTGCTTGAGCCCAGGAGTTTGAGGTTGCTGTGAGCTGGGTTGATGCTACTGCACTCTAGCCCTAGCAACAGAGCTAGACTTTGTCTCAAAAAAAAAAAAAAAAAAAAAAAAAAAATTTTTTTTTTTTAAATATAAAAATAGGAAATTATTTACAGAACTAAACATCTAGGTACAAATACAGTAATGCCTCGTCATCTTTAACTGCTATGGGCTGGTCATAAGTTAACCAAATTTCTCCAGTGCAAGCAGAACAAACTCACCTGGAATGCTGGAATGCTGAACATACTGAGCCTCAATGTCCCCAGACTTTCAAAACCATATCAAAAGGTATTCGTTCAAGGCTGCCACTAAACCAGGCACTGAACCCCCAAACCCCTCCCCCCTTTCTAAGAAACCTAGAGAATACAAAAGGAGGAAAGTCTGTAAGGGGGTTCCACGGGCGCTCCCCCATGCCAGGCAGTTTGAGGAACTTCTGCTGGATGGTGCACAGATGGAACATTCCAATGAGCGAAGGGGACGTGAGGAATGGGGTCGGGGGTCACTATTACAGATCTAGCCAATGGCCGCTCTACGGGAATTCACACTGTGCCACTGGATCTTCCAATTTTTCAAGAAAATCTACAAATTTGCATTTTTATGTGAAATGGAAAGATTTCTTAAAAACTTTGTACAGCCCTCTAATTTTTTTGCTTTAATTGAAGCGTCACATAGCTAGACAAAAGTGCACACGTCACACGCGTATGACTCAAGGAATTACCACAGGTGAACACACCTGGCAACCACCACCCAGGTCAAAAGGCAGAACGTTTCTAGCACCACCCTTACCCTCCCCGGAAGCCCCTGTGAGCCCCTTCCCAATTTCCACCCCTTCCTTCCCTCGCACAGTCCCACAGTCGGCACAGCTTCATTTTGCCTGTTCTGAAGTCCATGTAAATGAACTGCACAGCATGCACCTTTTACAGCTGTGTGGGGACAGTGCCCTCCCCCCGGGGTTCACAGTAGTTTGCATGTGCAAACAAAGGCACACAGGTGGTACTTCACAACCCTCTGAGGAAGGGAAAGGAGACCATGAGAACCAAGACCAGAGTGGACTCGCCCACAGTAGAGAAAGATAAGAAGAGACTAGGTAGGGTGGGGCAAAGTCAACGGCAAGGGAGGGTCTATTCCCGGATCAAGATCAAAAAGACAGCGAGAGGACTGGGAGGTGGCAAGTGCCAGTGGGAGGAGGCCAAAGTGCACGGTCACCAAGAGGGCAGAGAGCAAGCCAGCCCAGAGAGACTGCAGCCGGGGTGGCTGGGACCAGCCCCACTGCCCTGAGATCCTGCACTCGGCCCAGGAGACACCAGGCAGGCTTCCAGGGTGGAGGAATTAACACAGATTACAATTTCAAATAAATACAAAGTCAACAGAAGAATAAGCACCTGTCACGGAGCTTTAACAGTGATAAACATTCTGTACCATCTTCTCCTCTGTTCATTCCTTCCCTGGCTCTCTGTTAATGTTTTTACACGTCTTTTCAGAGATGGTGATAAATTGCACTTACGCTAAAATGCACAAATCTAAGCTGTTCCACTTTGACAAATGGAAACATCGGTGTAACTCATACCCCTTGATGAGCCAGCCCATTTCCATCTCCCCAGAACGTTTTGGGGTGCCCCTTCCTAGTCAATCCCTGGCCTTCTCCATCCCCCCCAAGGCAAGAGCCATTCTGATTTGTTTTCTCCACAGATTAGTTCTGCCAGTTCTAGAACTGCACATAAATGGAATCATAGAGACACGACGCTTTTGTATAAAGTTAATTTCACTCAATATAATGCGTCCAATACAAAAAAAATGAGCTTTCAAAATTCAGTTTTGGTTAATGTCATATAGACACGTCTACATCCTTCCTGTGCCATCGTATGTGGGTAAGTTATAACGCATTGAGATAAGTATTTCAGATAAAAATAACCTCAACTAGGATTCAGAGCCATGATTTTCAATGAATTACTCAAGTCCTGCTTTCTTCCCATGGTCCCATGTCACAGATACCAGTTTCTGCACCTAAAATGTGCAGCAACTATCCCAGAGCTCTGATCAACAAGAGCAGATTTTCAGCATCTGCAGAGAAGCAAGGTAGACCATTCATTTTTGGTTTCCAACCCTGGCTCTTCCCTCTTGAGCAAGAAAACTGGGTAAAAGCATATAAAAAACTGTAGAGTTCTCTGAGAAAACAAGAGAGACATTCCCACTCAACTGTCAGTTACTTGGGTAAAGAGATGCATCTCTGGCTTAGTGTTATATCTCCCTGGTGCCTGGTTGGTTCTGTGTACACAGTAGGCACTCAATAAATGCCTGTCCTTTTGTTATTCCCTCCCCCTTGAAAATATCTACACCCCCTCCCCCAGGTTTGAGACAATAGAGCAGAGTGGCGGAGAGCCCACGCTACCTTCCTTTTCTCACCTGGACTACCTGGTGGCAGCAACACCAGCACCTGTGCTCAGGGGCTCTGCAAGCTGAGAATCCACGTGCTGCAGCCAGCCCAGAGCCCGGCCGAGAGCAAGTGTCCTGCAAACGCCAGCTATGCCACTGTCTGCCTTAGTCTCCTATGCCAGCCTGTCAGACAGGAGCCCTACGCAAACCCTTACCAAACTCTTCGGGTGTCCGACTCACTGGCCCCTCATGCTGGCCTCATCTAAAACACAACCAGGATGGGTGGGGTGGCATGCCTGTGGCCCCAGCTACTGGGGAGGCTGTGGCAAGAGGATCACTTGAGCCCAAGAGCTCTGCGCTGTAGTGCGCTATGCCAATCGGGTGTCCGCACTAAGTTCAGCATCAATACCGTGTGACCTCCCAGGAGTGAGGGACCACCAGGTTGCCTAAAGAGGGGTGAACTGGCACAGGTCAAAAACAGAGCAGGTCAAAACTCCCTTGCTGATCAGCAGTGGGGCTGCCTGGGAATAGCCACTGCACTCCACTGGCAACACGGTGAAACCCAATCTCTTAAGAAATAAACAAATAAATAAATAAAATAAAATACGCCCAGGAATTTACCCAGGTTTTGTGGTACCTTAAAGCTTACACCTTTTGGGGGGTCCTCCTAAATAAAGAAAATACAAAAACAGCTTATACTTGCAAACTTTACAAAAGCAAGGATCTAGTGAGTACACAGCACTACCAGGGCCCTTCCCTATGGCCGCTCCACCCTGGGGTTCTCAACCTCGCCAACCCGCCATGCACAAAACGGGGGGCCACACCTCGGCTCTCCATAAATCCCACCCCTAGATCCAACCACCAAATCCACTGGGTTCTAAGTTCTCAAACTCTACTGCATCTGCCCTTCTAATCCATGCCCAGCATCACCCTAATTCAGACCCACAATACAGCCGACCACCCCTTAGCACGACTGCCCACTTTCAAGCACAATGCAGAGCAAACGCTCCAAGCACGGCACTCCACTGCTCAAACACATGCAACACTCTCAGCCTTCCTTCCCATCTCCCCTGCTCCCGCATCCCACAAGCCCCATTGCTTTCCAAACGTGCCCTCCATGTGTCCCTCTACCTGGCCTGCCAAGTATCCCCAGGGTCAAAATCAGCCCAATATCACCTCCCCCAGAGCCATCCCAGTCAAAATCCACTTATACTTCCAAAAAGCCCCCAAATGGCTTCATTTCGCTGGCTACCACAGCGCCCGAACCCATCTGCATACTATCGCGGTTATCTGGGAAGCTTAATGAGGGGCAAAGAGCTAGAAAGAATCGAAAGATATTAATGCCATTTTCTCTATCTTAGCTACTGTATCAGTTTGCTAGGGCTGCTATAACCAAGTACCACAGGCTGGGTGGCTTAGACGACAGAAATATATTTTCTCACAATCCTGGAGGCTGGAAGTCAAAGATCAAGGTGTGGGCAGGGCTGGTTCCTTCCAGGGCCTTTCTCCTGGGCCTGTGGATGGCCGTCCCTCTGTACGTGTCTGGGTCCAAATTTCTTCTTATAAGGACACCAGTCATACTGGATCAGAGCCCACCCTAATGGCTTCATTTTAACTGAATTACATCTTTGAAGACCCTACCGCCAAATATAGTCAACGTTCTGAGGCACTAGGGGTGAAGACTTCAACATACAGCTACTTCCTCAGCCAGACAGGACGACAGCACCTGCTCTGCTGACCTCAGGGCATTATTACGAGAACTGGGAACACACACAAAGGTCCAACTTTCTCAGCGGGACCTTAGAATCTGTTGGCCAATCTCAGCCCTATTATGAGCCATAAATGCCCTGTAATGTGCCTTCCCGCACCATGGCCATTCTGGATCCTTCTGTACGAGGGTACAGCTGCCTTCCTGGCTGCAAAGATAAGAATTCTCCTTCCCATAGTAAGGACAAGATCTCCCTAAGCTTTTCTCCAAATATAACAGGCAGTGCAATATAAAGATTAAGGTCAAGTTTTATTACCACTTAAAAAAAAAAGGAAAAGAGTATACATGGTACCATCATGTTTATGTTGAAAAAAACTTTTTTCTCCATACTCAGAAAAAAGGTGGGCCAGCACAGTGGCTCACGTCTGTAATCCTAGCACTCTGGGAGGCTCAGGCAGGAGGACTGCTTGAGCTCAGGAGTTCAAGACCAGCCTCAGCAAGAGTAAGACCCTGTCTCTACTAAAAATAGAAAAAATTAGCCAGGCATGGTGGTGGTGCCTGTACTCCCAGCTACCTGGGAGGCTGAGGCTATAGGCTCGCTTGAGCCCAAGATGTTTGAGATTTCAGTGAGCTACAATGACACCACTGCACTCAGACAGAGTGAGACTCTGTCTCGAAAAAAAAAGAAAAAGAATCACTTGCCTCCAAGGTCAATAATGTTATCTATTTTTTTAATTACTACATAAAGAACTACTATAACATGAAACATGCTAGGTCTCACCCAAGGCACCCTACAAGTTCCCAAGCAGGAGAGAGAATGCTATATGGGAGGGGTGGGGGGAGGACAAGCTTCATCACCGTGGCAGCATCTGAGATGGGCCCTGAAAGACAGCTAAGCCCTCAAGGGATAAGAACCAGCCAGTAAGAAGGCAGCACAAACAAAGGTACACAGGTGAGACAGGAAGGGTGAGGGCTGGGGACCAGCCGAGAACCACTAGGGTGACAGCCATGGAGAAACACTGCGGAGAAGTGGCCTTAGAGCCTGAAAATGATTTGATTTTAAGTCTAGTTGTGTCATTTACTAGCAGTGGGATACTGGGTCAAAATCTTAGTGCTGATCTCTCTATAAAATCGGAACACCCACAATTCCCTCAAAGTGGTGCTATAAGGATTAAATAAAACTACGAAAGGTCACAACTTGATCTAAACCTAAAACGCTAAACAAATGTAAGGGATGTGTCCCAGTGAAACACTGGTTCACAAACTTGGCTGCACCTCGGAATCACCTTGGGAGTTTTAAAACATTCTGATGATGGGGCCCCATCTCCCAAGCCCAGCAGTCCTGGTGGCAGTAGTCTGGGGTGCACCTTAGAAACTGGACTTGGAAAAGCTCCCCAGAAGATGCCAGCATGCAGTAAATGTTAAAAACCACTGTTGCAGCTCATCAGTCAGACCCAGAAAAGCCAGAAAGTAAAGCGATGATGCTTTGAAGGCTGGAACCCTATACAAAACGGACCCAAGAATCCAAGTGATGTGGAAGCCTGTGACTGCCTGGGGTGAGCGTGGGGGTCCTTTAACCTTCATGTCTTCTGAGTGAAGCACTGGAGTCACCTGCCTACCAGGAGACGAACGGACACTCAGCATGCTGACCCAGGGCTACCAAGGCTACCAAGGGCAGAGGTGACACAATAGGATTCAAGAGCAACTCCACACTCCACCCTAAATGAGCTCCTTAAGAGCAATGCCCACACTTCGGACGTTTCATATTTCTCACACAGGGCCTTACATATTACTTGATGCTCTATATTTTCCCCCCCTCAACAAGTAAATGCTGAAATAAAACAGGTCTTGTCCGTAAATGGAATAAACTGTAGCTATTTGGAAAACTCACATATGTGGAAGAGCTCATTCCCCGAAGTGAGTTAATATGATAAATGGCATGTTATAGTAATTCTAGTACATGCAATCCTTCCTATGCTTTTAAGAGACACCATGCAATTTTTGCGTTTTTCTTCAGGAGCCTCTTTAATGAAGAGGAACTTCTCCACAGCTTTTAGAATAAAGCTAAATAAATCCCATAGCTTGAGAATACTTGGGTATTCTCAAAAAACAAATGCCTCCAACCTTAAATTCCCCGCTTTACCATTTTAAGATATCCCAAATCCCAGACTTCTTCGCTTGGTTTTCACCCTTGAGCATCCACTGGATCTGCCACTGCTGGCCTGTAGGCATGACCTGGCCAGTTCCAGGCCAGTCTGGGCCCCTCCCTGGACTCTGACCAGCCACTCTTGCTACCATCAAAGCGGCGCTGATGATACCCCATACAGACTGTAACTGACTGAGCAGGTGGCTGGGCCCTGGGTGTCAGGGCCCAGCAGGCAGGAGCAGTAAAAGGACTACGGTCAGTGAAATGCCAGGAAATGGCTGAGAATGCACTGCAGGTTACTAACCCTCATCCGCCCTTATTGTTCCCTGGATGAAGCCTGCATCTGTCTCATAGGCAGAGAGCAAGAGAACACCCCGCCATGTGCCAGGGGGAGGACCCCAGCTCACTTTCAGAAGAGGTGGCAGAGCCTCAGAGAGGCCAAGAGGCCTGCTGGGTGTCACTCGTAGGGGCTGGGAGGGCTGCGTGCAGGAAACTGCACTTATTACACACTAATTACTCTGCATTTGCCACAGGTGAACGCCTGAGGCCGGAGTGAGCAGCTGTGAACGTTCCAAGCCAGATAGGAAAGGCCTCCTGCCACCCCCACCCCAAGATCAAGGCTTTGGACCATGTGGTCTCCACGGGCTTCCTTAGGGGTAAAACCCAGTGGTTCCAGCAGTCCCGTACTCAGCCCAGTTCCCTTCTCTCTGAAGTGTTCATGGATTTTGCCTTCCCTAAATTCTCTGCTGGCTCTCTAGCCAGGAGAGGTGCAGAGGGCTCACCGAGGGGCTCCAAAAGAGTGTAAAGGGATCCAAACAGGAGTGAGCTAGGAAAAAAAAAAAAAACAATCCAAGGTCAAGGAAGACACTGGAAACCAGTGTCAAGGGAAACAGAAGGTGGACATGGGGGGAAAAAAAACATTCTTTCATCAAATCTACTGAAAACTTTCCAGACGAGGAGGAATTTGGACCTCTTCAAAGTAATGTCCACTGGAAAATGAAGAGGATGGTTGGAAACTGGCAAGGGCTGAGCAAGGAGCAGGAATCTGGAATATGTTATTTCAAGCCTCAGTGCCTTTGCATATGCTGTTCCAGCCACCAGAAAGGCTGTTCTCCGACTTGTCCTCAGACCCAAAGCTTTCTCTCTGATATTTTCCCAGTTGCTCACCCTAGAATGAACTGTCCCCTTCCACTCCCCTACCCCACACCTTCAGCCTTCCTCTGAGCTTGTTTAAAGTACTCTGCGGTACTTTTCACATCAGGTGTAATTACTGATCTCCACTCAGTCTTCCTGAGAACAAGAAGCCTGTCTTACGGATCTGTGTGCCCTGATTCAGATGCTTCAAAGTTCCTTGTACCAACTTGTACCTCAGGGACAACCAAATGTTGAGGATGCAATCAATAAAATCCAGAAAGTAGCAAACTATATGGGACAAATGGCCCAGCTTCTTCAACAGATAAGTGGCCCAAAGCGGGGAAGGGGGGCAAAGGTAGTTCTAGATTAAGAGTCTTAGATAGAACATCAATCAAATACAATGAAAGGACCTTGCTGAAAACCAAAGAGGAAAATTTGAACACTGACTACATATCTGGTACTAAAAAGTAACTGTTAATCACTTTCAGGTGTTTTAATAGTATTACGAATGTGTGTGTGTACATATATATATATGTATTTTTTTTTTTTAGACAGGTCTTGCTTTGTTGCCCAGGCTGGCTTTGAACTCCTGGGCTTAAGTGATACTCCCGCCTCAGTAGCTGGGAGTATAGCATGAGCCACTGCACCTGGCTCTATTTTTCAAAAACATAGTCCTTATCTTTCAGAGATACATACTAAAGTACATGTTTGAAATTACATGTTTAGAATTTGTTTTAAAATAATCAGGAAAGGGCAGTGAGGGTATAAAGGAAAGGAGAGGGGCTGAAGCTCTTTGATAAGTACTTAGGGCCCATTATACAGTTCTCCCTACTTTTGAATGTTTAGAAATTTCCATAATAAAAACATAAAAAAAGAGTGGCCAGAATTGAATACTATAGATCCTGCAGTTGCTCACGAACACCACCAGCAGCAACTGACCTCAGCTCATTCACGGTGAAAGTGAAGTCAAAACGTTAATTCCTGCTTAGAGAGGAAAGGCCAGCAAGGGAAGCCTGCAGTGTAAGGGCTTATAGTGAAGAAGGGGGTGTGGGACACAATCACACACAGACCAGGGGTGAATGAACTCAATACAATGAGAAAAATGCAACTCTACCCAAGAACAGGCGAAAATCATCAAAGCGTTTCAGGAGGAACTACAGATGGCTAATCAACATATGAAAGACACTCATCCCCATCAATAATTGGGGAAAAGTGAGGATCACAAAGAGTTCCTGCTAAACTCCCACCAGCCTGGTAAAATCAAACAAAAAAGCTGCACAATGCCAAGTACTGGAGAAGAATGGATTAGGGAGGGTTTTATGTGCTGCAGGGACTCTGGGAAACAATTTTGCGCGATCTTAAAAGGCCCTCCCCTCTCTTCCTCCCAGGTACAGACCCAGGAGAGATGCTTGCTTGCACATGTGCACCGGGAGACCAGTTCCAGCAGGTTCAAAGCAGTATTTTTTTCTAATAGCTCCAAACTAAAAATATCCCAAATGTCCACAGACAAAGGATAAATTCTGGTATATTCATGCAGTGGAATAACTATAGAGCAGTAAGAACTATAGTTATTCTCATCGACCTGGATGAATCTCACAGACACTATATTGAATGGAAAATCCGTTTATATAAGGTTCACAAACATGCAAAACTAACATGAACAAGGAAGGGATGAAAGACAAATTTCAGGGGGGAGAGAGGGAATGTGATTGGAGAGGAGCATTTGGAGACTTGAACAGCACAGGCAATGGTCTTTGTTCTTAAGCTGGGTGGTGGGTACAAGGATGTTCACTGCATTATTATTATTTTTTTAACTATTCATGTTATAGACTCTTTAGTATTTATATTTCATCATTAAAAAAAGTTAACGAATGTGCTGGACAGAGGACTCACCAACAGTGAGCAACTAAGACAAAAATATAAGGGGGAGAAAGGAACGTGTCTGCCACATACCCCCAAACTAAGACCAGATAGCCTTGCAGGGTGGTCAGAACGGAGCAGGAGAGTCCCAGAGAAGAGGTGCCAGAATTCCAAGAATAAAACCACGAGGTGAGGGCTGGGGACATCCACGTCTCCAATGGCAGTACCACAAATGAACAGGCAGGACTGAGCAAAGAAAAAAGATCCAGACCTGCATAAAAACCCACAACTCGGAGGAATGGACAAACAGTATGTAGTATATACTTGCAACGGAACGTTATTCAGCCTTAAAAAGGAATGAAGTGCTTTTTTATTTTTAGTGCCTCTACCTGGAATGGACAGAATGAAGTTCTGACATACGCTACGACACGGATGCACCTTGCAGACATTACGCTAAGGGAAATAAACGAGACGGAAATGGACAAACGTTGTGTGATTCCACTTCTATGAGGTACCTGGAGTAGTCAAATTCACAGAGACAAAAAAGTAGAATGCTGGTTGCCAGGAGCTGGGGGAGGGGAAATGGGGAGTTAGTGTTTAATGGGGACAGTTTCTGTTGGAGAAGATGAAGTTCTGTGGATGGCCGGTGGTGATGGCTACACAACAGTGTGAATCTACTTAATGCCACTGAACTGTACGCTTAAAAATGGTTACGATGGAAAGTTTTATGTTGCTTATATTATACCATGATTTTTTAAAAAATTCATAATTCGGGGTACTACAGGGTACTTCAGGGATGAAGGAAAGGCATAGTCAGGCCTACCTAAAATGATACAGACAACAGCATTCAGATCACGAAACAGGCAGGGAAAAGACACCACAGAGCTAAGGGATGTCAACTCTGCAGGCACCCACCCAACCAGGCAGTTGGCGTCCCCACAGCTAGGCCTGCAGTGTGGACAATCCCACCCTTGGGACGGAGCTTGATGCTGGGTAACAAGGAAGCACCAGATGATCCCATGGGTAGGACAGGACCCCTGAGGTATCATCTTCCAGTTCTGAGCTTCCAGAAGAAAATGCTGGGCACTCAGCCAGCTATGACTTTGGGGAAAAGAACCTGCAAAAAAGAAAGTGCTGAGAAATGATAGACAGAACCCAAATGCCAGAGATCCTGAAAGGCAAAGTGGCTCAGGAGAGACAGGGGGTTTTACTGCAGGAAGTTCTGACCTTCCCAGGGAGTTCTAAGGGAACACATATTTAACACAGGAAGGCTGGGTGTGCATAGCATGGGCTGAGGGAAGAGCACTGGAAAATGAGTCAGGAAACCTAAATTCAATCTGGCTCCACCACACTTACGAGCTGAGTGGCCCGAGGCCATCTGCTCTCTCAGACCATCTGTAAAGCGATGATAACGTGCACCTTCCCAGGAAGCAACACAGATTCTGTGAGCCTGGGAGGTAGTGTTGCCTAACAGGTAAGAGACAGGTGCTTTGCATATCAACCTCCAACCTGGAGAGACTGGTATTACTCACCATACACCACACAAGCACACACGCACAGAGAATGAGGGTTGAATTTAAGTAATCCAGAATGAGCACAAAAGAGGGCACCAAACTGCTTAGAAGCCTGTCAGGAAGCTTGGATGGGGAGGGAAAAAATTTTAAATAAGGACATACACCATGTTTATAAACATGTACACAAAAGCAGGAAGACTGAAAGGAACAAAGTGAAACCAACCAGTTGCTATGCAGCAGGATGGGAATATGTAAAATGCTTTTCTTTGAGATAATTTTAATGTTGTTCTATTAAGGACTTTTTAAAAATGTAGCCTACTTCTGACCTGAGTGTTGAAGAATTATAGAATTATTGCCATCAAACAGGAATGCACCCAGGTGAAACTACATTCAAGGAGTCTGAAAACCTAAGTCTGATCTGGAAATCCCAAGTGGGCTGCAAAGGAGGAAACCCTTCTGAGGCTCAGGGGTCCCCATCCACCTTGGAATCTCTGGTGCAGGCTCAGACCTGCCCCCACCACCATGCCTAGCCATGCTGTCAGAGACCTCGGACCACAGACCTCCAGCCAGACTGGGCTTGAAGCTAGGCTACCTTTACTAGCTACGTGACCTTGGGGAAGTTTTATAACCTATCTAGTGAGCTTTGATTCTCTCAATAAATCAGGGATAACCACCAACACAGTTTTTGTGAGGATTCCATATGACAATCACATAAGTTGGCCTTTATTATTACGCTCATCTGCACTTTAAAAGGTCCTCATTTACTCCTTTAAGATCCAGGGACACAGCAGAGCTCATAATCCTCCCCTACCCCAAGGAGCCCAGAGCCCAGGGAGTGGGGTTTTTTGGATCCCTTCCTCTATGAGTTAGCACCTGCTGTTGCCTCTGCCCAGATACCGTGCAACAAAACCTAACAGCTGAGCTCCTATGCATCCTTTGGGACAACTCCAATGTCACTTTGGGCATCAAACCTTCTCCAACTCCAGCCCACAGTTCAGCTACTCACCCCCATGTTGGATTACGACTGTCTGCTTACTCTGTCTGCTCTTCTAGACCAGGGGCTCAAGAAACTATCTTCTCCTCCTATACCCATCCCCAGTGCTTAATGCGGTGTAAGGACTCAATAAGCCTTTGCTGACTAAAGAAAATATACTGTGAGCAAAAACATTTTGGAAAACAATTTTAAATAAACCAGAAATTAAAACCAAGTGGGACTAGTAAATAAACCCATCTCTAGAGAGAAGCCATGGAGGCTGCAGAAAGAGATTCGGGGGTTCAGGGAAGAGGGGGCACACCAGGGATGCTGATGGCTAGAGCACCCCTCTGCCAGATCAACTCTGGCTGGTGACAGAATCATGGGTGTCCCCGGGCAGGCAAGGGAGTACGTGCTCCTGGATGCAAAGGGCCTCTGAGGTCACATCAATAAGACCTTTAACCTGTCAGCAAGAGAAGTGATGGGGGAGGGGGCTCAGAGGATTGGGCAGCTTGCTTCTCAGCCAGGCAGGGGCAACGGGTGGCAGACAGCTCAGATGGCCAACCAGCACTGGGGGGGCCTCCCACCCCAGCTAAGGGTCCCAGGACATGTAAAGAGAGGCGGGCCAAGGGCCTCACCCTAAAGAGACACACACTCAGGGTCTACAGCCCCTGTTCAACTGTACTGAGATGGTGAGGAGAGAGACTTCCATCAACCCATACAAGTCCATCATTTTAAATACATATTTACACCTAAATATGAAAGGAAAAAGCACAGATACTCCAATATTTACAGTGGTGATCGCTGATAAAATTTTAGATGTTGTTTTAACTTCTCTTGCTTCTCTGTATTTTCTAATCGGCCTGCTACGAACAGGTTCTAAACGTGAAATGAAAGTGGGGGAGGGAGGCACACGCCAACCTGGGAAAAAACACCCAGATGAATCAGCAGCTGACCCTGCCTGCAGACAGCAGCCGCGGGCTGGAGGTGGGAACTGGACAGCAGGCTCCTGTGGAAGAGAAGGCTCCAGGCAGGGCAGAGAGGCAGGCGGAGAAACCCACCTCCAGCCGGGCAAAGGGAGTCGAGCAGTGGGCAAGGATAGAACACATGTTTTGAGGACAAATTGTAGGCGGAGGATTTCTGTGGTTGCCGGGCTGGATTTTTTCTAAGTCCCCACGCAAGAATTTAAGGGAAGGCCCCACCCCCACCGACCTTCTGCTATTTCAAAACTAAACAGACCTGTGCCTTCATCCACTGCAGTGTACTTGGGACAGAATTCAACGAGATTATGCACGCGAAAGTGCTTAGCAAGTTAATATTTGTTCGGAGCCCTGTACCAGGATAGGGTCAGGTTACTGGCACTGGAGAGGCTGGGCAGACCCCACCACCACCTGCAGCCCCTTCCCCCTGCAGACCAACACTGCCCCTCCCCCCCCACACACTAACACTAACAATCCAGCAAATCTGGAACCAGAGTTAGAGATCTCGCCTGTATCGTAGTATCTGCTTTGCGAAGGGTGTTCATCCACCTCTCCCCCGACCCCCACCTCAGCCCTCCTCATGACCTGTGCAGATATCCAAGGCTCCCCATAGCCTCAGTCTTGGCCTGAGATGGGGAGGGGTGGGGCAGGCACTAGAGGGCCACCTTTAGCCAATATTACCTACAGGGGCAGAAAAAGCAAGTCACTCAGAGGCCTGGGATAAGGCAGTGCCCACCACGGCAGCCACATCCTTGGGGCAGGGGCTCCTTCTCAGGCCTCCCGGGGTGCCTGTACGGCCCCTCATTTCTTCCCTGCCTGCCAAGCCTTCGCCTTCCCCTCCCCCAACACTCACTTAACTCCACCTGTGAATGGCTGTGCCATTGCCCCTTCTAGTCAGCTCATGGCCCCTTCCCTGGACGACTGCCACGGCATACACTGGTCTGCTGTCCTCCCAGTCAGCCTCTACTCCACTGTGGCAAAAATGGGCTCCCTAAGGCACAGGCCCACCCCCAGCTCAAAGACTGCCAGGACCTCTACCAGAACCACCTGAGTACTTGATAAAAGTCCAGCTTCCTGAACTACTGAATCGGAAATTCTGGGGGTAGGCTCTGGGATGTTAATTGGAGGAAAAAAAAAATCCCAGATGAACTTTGTGTACACTGAATTATCATGCGAGAGTTTCCTACTGTTAAGGAAAGTCTGTCCTATTTCCAACTGCCAGGAACATAAACCACCTGGCTTCCACAATCCTGTGTAAGGACGAGGGGTCAGCCTTCTCTCCCACCGCTGACCCTACACGCCACACCTTCAAACGCTAGACAACCAGGTTCCCAAAGCAGCCCAAGCCAACTCTTTTACTGAGTGACAGAGGTAAGTCACCTTATATCCACAGGCCTCAGTTTCCCATATATGTATAATGGGTGGGATAGGTGCTGTCCTGGGTCCCTTTCAACTCCAACATGAGGCGTATGATCTTTATGTTGTATCATGTACGTTCTGTCAGATCAGAGGTTTCAGTCCTGAAATTCTAAGAACCTGGCCGGGCACGGTGCCTTGCACTTGTAATCCTAGCACTCTGGGAGGCCGAGGCAGGAGGATCGCTCGAGGTCAGGAGTTCAAGACCAGCCTGAGCAAGAGCGAGACCCTGTCTCTACTAAAAATAGAAATAAATTATCTGGACAGCTAAAAAATATATAGAAAAAAATTAGCCGGGCATGGTGGCGCATGCCTGTAGTCCCAGCTACTCGGGAGGCTGAGGCACAAGGATTGCTTGAGCCCAGGAGTTTGAGGTTGCTGTGAGCTAGGCTGACGCTATGGCACTCTAGCCCAGGCAACAGAGCGAAACTCTATCTCAAAAAAAAAAAAGAAAAAGAAAAAGAAATTCTAAGAACCTGCATTTGTCTGGTGTTTTGTTTTTTTGTGGGGGGGGGAGGGTGGAGGTAGGGAGTTCTTTTCTCACCTCAAGTGAGACTTTTAAAAAGCATCTCTCATACTACATCCAACTTCCAATTTTTACTAAAGAAGAGCCAGGCAATGGTTAGTCTGCCTGGCATGGCTTTTTTTTTTTTTTTTAATGTCCATTACTAGAAATTTCATCAAATCCTTTCCAGAGTCCACAGCAGAGGACTGAGAGGTTTATACAACTACAACCTACTAGCAACCCTTTAGCACCCTGCTGTTTATTGAGGCTTTTTACATCCTACCCATCATTGAATCCTCCCAACATTCCTGGTTTTAAAGACCAGGAAGGAAATCAATGCTCAGAGAGAGCTGAAGTTGCCCTGGGCTGCACAGCCAGGCTGCAATACAAACATAGCTCTAACTCCGAAATCCTCCACGTGTGCACTACCACCATGAGTCAACGTTGAGTTCTACATGCAGGGAAAGCAACTGCACCAAAGGCAACACTAGCCAACGAGCCATCCCCTCCAAGGCATGGGGGGATTGCTAACCAGCCAGGCACACAACCTAACAGCTTTTCACACCGAGCTGCTGGGAGGCTGTGCACACAGGGCAACGGGAGGCAGGGCTGAGCGCACGAGCAAGAGCGATGCCAGGGATTTAGTCAACAGAGAGCTAATATGAGTCAACAGTGGGTGCCGCTGCCAAGCACACTAATGGGATCTTCAGCTGCATTAATAGAAGGAAAGTGTCTAGGGCAGGCCAAGGAAGGGAGGGAGGGAGTCCTGCCCAGCTCTGACCAAACCACACCTGGGCTGGGCAGGGCTGGGCTAAGGAGAGGGAGGTGCTGTCCCAGGCAGGGCTGGGGTTTCTGGAGAGGAGTGGCTCAGGGTGGCACTCTGGTTGGTAAGGTGACCAAAGGACGCACCTGGAAGCTGAGTTTGTATGGCAAGCCCACTTTAGATTCTGGATTTTTTAAAAAAGATCCCTTCATTCATACTTTATCAAAGATTGAGAAACCATTGACTATCCATAGCCAAGGTTAAGAACATTCAGGGGTGCCAGGCAACTCAATCACTCACCAGAAAAGGGGGATCCCTTCAGGGGCTCCTGTCAGAGAAGACAATTACACTCACTTCTTCCTTTAGAGACACACACACACACACACACATATTGGGCCATGGTTTTGCCAAGGGACACTGGATTGAAATCCCGTAATTTTAAGTGTCAATGTCTCCAGGAAGCCCACCCAATTCCCTGATCCTATGCCAGCACCCTGTCTGGGCATGCCTGTCATATCACTTAGCAATGAACGCTCAGAATAAAAAACATGTGTTTCCACCTGTGTTTCCCAAGAGCCTCCAAGCCATGTCTCTTTCACCTTTGTGTCCCCAGCACAGCACTTGGCACACTGGAGACGCCCAATAAATGTTGAATGGGCTGAACTGAGGTGCCACGGCACGGTCATACTGAGGGTGTTATTGTGTTTGAGGCAACTTCTGAACACAAGTGTCCTGACTAGGGCTAATAAAAAGGTTTATGATAGCATATAGCCGCTTTTAGTAGGCTGACAAAGGAATTCTGGAGGCTAATGCCACCAGGGGGTTCTAATTACAAAGGAGCCACAGTTAGCCTGGCAACGTCCCCCAGTGCCCATGGAAGTGAACGGCGACAGAGAAGCCAGCTTAGGAGTAACGCGGTCAAAGGTAAATCCTATCTGGCCACAAGCAGCAAGGCGACACCAGAGCCCAGGAACACAGAAGAGAATAATGACAACTGGGGCCAGATGCCAAAAAGGACAGCATAAAAAGTGAGTCCAGTGAAGTGGGTCTGAGGACCAGCACAAATGCTACAAATTCACTGGGGAGCTGGCCGCCTGGCGCTAACCTTGTAACTCCAAGAATTAATTACAGGAACTAACAGATGAGTGTAGGAGACTGTGTGATGCAGTCCTAATATCTAATAAATCTTTAAATCGATGAGCCGTGCTCACTGGTGATTTTTCTTCATCTCTCCTGCCTGAGAGCTCACGTGACACAACCCAGCATTTGCTTTTTATTTGCCTTTGGACACGGTGCATGTACATATGTGTGCGTGTATAAATAAAACTTGGGGTTCGTGAAATCACATCTTAAAGGCATCACGAAATTTGCCATCACAAGAAAACCTGGGACAGGTGAATTATTTTGTCAAGTAGCCTTTCATAAAGCAAAGAAACCTTTTAAAGGATGCAATGTCCCCTTTCCAACCATGCACAGCGAGGGCTCTACCGGCTGCAGTAAGTCAGTATGCCTGCCCCAACCTGCTCATTTCTGTACCTGTTTGGGTCTGTTTACCATGCACACCACTTAAATCTGTGGCACAAACCTGGCAGAAGCAATGCATTTTATAAACAAATCATCCACGGGGAACAGATGAGAAAACCACCGGCAAAGAGCACTGTCAAAGTTCCCAAGGCTAGCATTCCCTTCCCAGATCCGAGATGCAAACTACGCCACATCCTCTCCAAACACAAGCTGCCCACTCCAGAGGCAGCCTGCTCCCCTCCCCTCCCCCGCTCTTTAGGCCTCCTCTCCCAGCTGAGTAAGAGCTGGAGAGCCTCATTCTTGGGGAGCAATAACATTTTAATGCTAGTTTAAAAACAACAGCTCTAAGCACCGGAATGCTGGCTCCTTTTCCATAAATAAAAAGGCCCCAAAAGGGTATTTTCATAACAAAATGATATCCTATAGCGAGCACAAGGAACAAAAATAAAATTGCCATAAATTGAAACTGTCTCGAAATTAAACCTACACAGGGAAGCGTTAAACTCCAGGCCAGCCAGGCTCTGATTTTCCCATCTGAGACCCTTCACATGTTCCTAGTTCCATCATGAAGTCCAAGGAATTTCTCCCACCCGAAAAGGCCTACATACTTCCTTTGGAGTCTGGGTGTGTTATTTCTTCCCTTGATAACCTCTGGATGATCTGTAACATTATCTAAAGCTCAATTACTGCTGTGTCCTCAGTCACACCCAAAGATTCCCGAAGGCACCGTCTGCCTCAGCGCCGGGTGCACAGTGGGCACCCGGTTAGTATGTAGGTTTGATTTGGTCTGATCTGGCCCCTTCGGCCAGGAAGACTCCTTGGTAGCTGGACGCCCTGCAGGGGACAGCAGCTCTGGCCTAGTACTCGGGTGGGCTGGAGCGGGGCGGGGGTGCAACCACCTGTGGGCGGGTCGCCAGGAGGCCAGCACCCAGGCCCCTGGCGAGGGCGCTGCCGCCCTGGGATACCCCGCCAGCCCCACGCACGTTGCCTAGGGGAGAAAGTCAGGCGAGCCAGGCCCCGCGGACACCCCAGGGTCGACTCCTAGCGCCCCAGCTAGGGCTCTGCCAGCACAAAGTTGGACAGGTCCAGGAGATTCTAGAGTTAGCTCCCAAATCGCCCAACCTCATGCTAGGCTGTGGGCCAAAAGGGCTCTTTAGGATGGCAGTAGGGGATCAGCAGAAAGCAGAAATTCTCCCATCCCCTGCCAAGCTTGGGGCACCTGCCGGGCAGCAGGCGAGGGGCTTCTCTCCACCGTCTCACCAAGGCCTGATGGCGAGTTTATGAGGGGCAAGCTGGACATCCCGGGAGAACCCCCGAGGAGAACCGCCCCCCGCCCCGGGAGAACCACATTGCTTTGAGATTTTCTTCTCGGTAATCCAGCATCAGGAAGACCCCGCTGGAACCTGAGGGATAGAAACGGAATACTGGCTGGGAATACTAGCCACCCGCGCCAAGGGGCGGGGACTCGGGATGGGGGGCTGCGTGCACTGGGGAGGGGGTGAGGCCCAAAGGACGAGGTGGGCGCCAAACCCCGTGGCGCAATGTGCCAAGGTGGGGCCCCGGAAGAGACTGGGACGGGGTGGCCCGAGAGGGAGCAGGGTTAATGAGAGCTCGGAGAAGGAGATGGGGGAGGGGATCCCGGGGAGACGCAAGAGCAGCGCCCCAGGGGAAAGCACCGGGCTAGGGGGTGCTGCCCAAGGGGCGCGGGAAGCCAGTGCCCCAGCCCGGCTCCGTCACTCACCGGCAGGTCCACGCTCACTTCGGTCCCGTCGAGCAGGAAGACGCGGCAATAGAGGGTGGCCTTGGCGGCGCCGGCGGCGGAGATGTGCACGGCCGCGCCGCCCGTTAGCAGGGGCCCGCCGCCGGGGGGGAACACGCTGCCCCCGGGCGCGGCGGGCAGCGCCGAGGAGGCGGCGGCGGTGGCAGCCGGGCCCCCCCGAGGCCCCCCATCGCGCTCGTCCCCCAGCCCAGGGGCCCCGCGCCCCGCCGCGCCCCGCGCGTAGCGCTGCATGGAGCGGCGGCCAAAGGTCCGGCGCAGGAACCGCAGCATCCTGGCTGGGGGCGCCCCCTGCCTCCGCCCCCTGCGCCGCCGCCGCTGCCGCTGCGCCGCCGCCCGGGAGCGCCCCGCGACGCCGTCAGTGCCCGCGGCCGCCCGCGCCTCCTCCCGCGGGCTACGGCCCGGGGCTAGCTCCCGCCGAGGCCGAGGCCGAGGCCGCGCTCCGGCCGCCTGCGGGGCGCGTCTGCCCGGCCAGCGCCAGCTGCGAGTGGCAGCGGGCGGGAGGGCGCGCTCGGGGCCGTCCCGCCGCCGCCGCCGCCGCGCGCTCTCCTCGGCCGGTGGCCTGCGCTGGCTACCGGGGGGCCGTTCCCGACGGCCGGCCGCAGGGGGTCCGGGGGCTGCGAGGGGCGCGGGGGGCGGGCAGCGGGCTGCTGCCGCGCCGCGCGCCGGCCGAGGGCCAGCCGGAGCAGGGCGCCTGCGTGCTCCTGGCACACTCGCTCCCACTCGCTGCGCCGCGCCCGGGGCCGAGGAGGCCCCGCCGAGCGCCCGCTCCCAAGGCGCCTTTTCCTGCGCCCGCAGCCCCCGCCTCCCACCTGGGAGGCTGCACCTCCAGCCGCCGCCGCCGCCGCCGCCGGGACTGCAGCACGCCCTCCTCCCTCGGGGCTGCGCCGGGTAATTGCAAGCCGGGTCTGTGCTGCCCCCTGCCGGCCCGAGCGCCCCCTGCTGCTGTAGGTGTGCTCACGTGTGTACACGTAGGTGAGCACACACGTGTTTCCGGCGCCTAGAACCCTGAGGACGCCGAGAGTGTCCCCTTGCCCCATTAGGAAAACAGGGCTGCGTGCTCTCTGGGAACCCTTGCCCGTTTTCCCTTCTGGAAAAATAACACTCAGTTTCCCCTTCTGGAAAAGGAGAGGGGTGGACTAGGTAATCTACAAGATCCTTGCGACTTAATTAACGATCTCAGAGCTTGGCCGGGCGCGGTGGCTCATGCCTGTAATCCTAGCACTCTGGGAGGCCGAGGCAGGAGGATCGTTCTAGATCAGGAGTTCGAGACCAGCCTAAGCAAGAGCGAGACCCTGTCTCTACCAAAAAATTGAAAGAAATTAACCGGACAACTAAAAATACATAGAAAAAATTAGCCGAGCATGGTGGCGCATGCCTGTAGTCCCAGCTACTCGGGAGGCTGAGGCAGAAGGATCGCTTGAGCCCAGGAGTTTGAGGTTGCTGTGAGCTAGGCTGAAGCCACGGCACTCTAGCCCAGGCAACAGAGCAAGACTCTGTCTCAAAAAAAATAAATAAAAATAAAAAAGACTATATTTTCAGGGATCATTTATATAGTTCATTACTAGAGAAATTTCTCTGAATGCGTAGAGCACCGAAAATTAAAAAAGTAAACAAAACAAATAAGATCTCAGAGCTGGAAGGGCTCCTTTAGCCATTCCAGTCCAATGGACTCATTCCAAATAAGGAAATTCAGGCCCATAAGGAGAAGGAAGTACTTTTCCAACATACTACGCAGTAAAAACCTTTCCTCAAGGAATTCAGGTCCAGCATTGAGACAGGGGCCCGAGTAAGTAACCATACCTGAGAAGGCTAGTAAAGGTTGAATAAACTGCTGGAAAGCAGAGTAGAACTGAAGCCTGGGGAATGAATAGCATAGAACACATTGAGAATATCACAGAGGGAATTGTTTATAAGCAATACCTCTCAGGTATACAAGTTCAAGGTCTGCTTCAGAGAGAAGTGGGTTGTCCAGTGCTGCTAAATGAAGAAAGTGGAAGAAAACGAAGCTGAAAGGAGGTCAGGCCTTTGGGGAAGAATAACACGACCATTTATCGTGCCCTTAATCTTGTGCCAGACACTGTGCTAAGCCTTTCCATTCATCATCTGTCTTAATCCTCCCAGCAGCCTGGTTCCATTGACATTCTTATCCCCATTGTACAGAAGAGGAAACTGAAGCTTAGAGAGCTTAAGAGACTAGCTCCAGATTCTGTAGTTAATACAGGCTCTTTTCCTGGGCTCCAAAGCTATTGCTCCTAACCACAACCTCTGCTGCCAGGCAGAGGCATGAGGCATAATTGGCAAGAAATAAAGGTACCTGAGAGGCCTGGAGAAGGCTGTGGCCACAGCAAAAGGGACCGATAAAGAGAGAGGGATGAATTTAGGAGGAGACATTCTGAAAATAGACATTTATTGAGGATCAGACACTGTGTTATATGATTTCATGGGTGATATTTTCATTAAACCACACTCCTGCCCTTCCAGGTATCCTATTTATCCCCACTCACTTAGGTGGAGTTTGGGTCGTAAAGAAGTAATATCCTTGCCCAAGGTCTCAGGGCTCCTGAGTGGCAGCAGCCAGTACCCTCACTCATTGTCTAGTGTTCCCTTTTTGATACTATGGGGGTCTCCTGTGTGACAGTGTTCTCTGAGGGGATATCTGCAGTCTGCCTTCAGATACCCACCCTGTTCCCTTCCCCCAGCCCCAGACCAGCAAGCTGATGTTCAACGGAAGCCCAGTTCTGCTTACTGGTTTCTAGGGACAGCCCTTTTCCTACTGTATAGCCTGGGAGTGCTGTGGTACACTCAGTAATGGCCACGCAAAGATGTCCACATGCCAATTGCTAGAACTTGTGACTATGTTGCTTAATGTGGCAAAGGGATTTTGCAGGTGTGATTAAGTTAAGGGGTTTGAGGTGAGGACAGTATCCAGTACTAACCCAATGGAATCACAAGGCAGGAGGGTCAGAGTCAGAGAAGGTGTCATCACAGTGGCAGCAAAAGTTAGAGTAACAGGTCCAGGATACAAGGAGTGTGGGCAGCCGCTAGAAGCTGGAAAAGATAACAAACCAATTATCCTCTTGAGATTCCAGAAGGAATGCAGCCTTTGATTTTAGCCCATAAGACTTATCTCAGGCTGCTGACCTCCAGAATTGTAAGATAATAGGTTTGTGTTGGTTTTAAGCCACTAAGTTTGTGATCATTTATTCCAGCAGCAACAGGAAACTAAGACAAGTGCACTATTACATAATATTAGTTTGGTGCATTACAGTTTGCAAAGCCCTCCTGGTCCCATGATCTCCCTTGGAACTCTCACAGTGCCACCCATCCCGTACCAAGCATCATTCAGGTTTGTGACTGTCCGTGGTCATTCTTTCCTGCTATACTCTAACTTCCATGAGGATAGAACTTTTTCTTATTCATCATTGTATCCCTACTCAGCACCTAGCCTGCTGTCTTGTCAGTAGTAGGTGTTCAATAAATTCTTGTTGACTGAACGCAAGATCTCATCTTCATAACAGCCCCGTGGAGTAGCTATTGTTAATTGCCTTTTAGAGATGGGTGAAATGAAGATTAGAGTGGAGCCTGGACTCACACTCATGTCTCCTGACCCCACATTCCATGTGCTGACAACACCATGTCATTATGAATTGCATGGGGACTCTGGATTGCTTTAGTTTTGCCTGTACCTCCTATGTGTCAGGCACTGTCACCTAATGGGTCATTCCATCCTCATCACAACAGTGATTTAAGTGCTATTCTCTCCATCACACAGAGAAAAGCCAGGGCTGAGGCATTTCTTTGACTAAATTTCATGTCATTAAAGTTTCAACCTTAGGATTCCAACATTTGATAGGCAAGTTTGCATCGTATCTGTTCACAGTATTATGTGATTCAATTCTTGCTCTTCTTGATCTTTGCCTTTCAAACCTAAAATTTCCTATTCCTGTTATCTGAGCTCTATCACTGGCCCTTCAAAGATTTTAATTTTCTTTCTTGGACCTCCTTTAAGTCAAATGTGAATGGGCCAGAGCTGCACATATATCCTGTTTATCAGGACATAACTCTTTTATGGGCCTTTTTGTCCTCAAACTATTTTCAGAACCCCCAGTGCTATGGTCTAAATGTTTGTGTCCCCCTAAAATTCATATGTTGCAATCCTAACCCCCAAGGATTAGGAGCTGGGGTTTGGAGGGGGAGTGATTATGGAATTAGTATCTTTATAAAAGAGACCCCTGAGACTCCCTTGCTGCTTCCACCATGTGAGGGCACCATGAGAAGTTGCCATCTATGCACCAAGAAACAGGTCCTCACCAGATACCTAATCTGTCAGCACTCTGCTCTTGGACTTTCCAGCCTCCAGAACTGTGAGAAATAAATTTCTGTTGTTTATAAGCCACCCAGTTTATGGTATTTTGTTATAGC
Organism: Eulemur rufifrons; assembly: GCF_041146395.1. Taxonomy (NCBI): domain Eukaryota; kingdom Metazoa; phylum Chordata; class Mammalia; order Primates; family Lemuridae; genus Eulemur; species Eulemur rufifrons. The sequence continues at coordinate 264,152,360 of NC_090989.1, forward strand.
AGCCTGAATGGACTGAAACACCAAGATTTCTCCTGCCTTTCTATCTGGAACCATCTTGGGGTGAAGTTCTCAGGAAACAGTCTACACTAACTTCCAAGTCCTTTCCTTGGTCATAAGCAGTAGTTTAACTTTCTTCATTTCATAGGCATCATTTGCGGTTTGATCTCCAGAATCACCTTCTTGCCTTCTCCTTGTTACCTGTCAGCTGCCACTTCTTTGCCTACTTCCTTGGATTCGTGAGAACTTTCCGTTATCCTTCCTGTCACTACTCAGGAGTTTTACATCAATGAACCTCGCAGAATTCCTAATGCACTCCCTTCCTCCACTGTAATTTTACATGTTAATTAAACAGCCCTCAGCCCTGTCTCTAAGGAACTCCTCTTCAGAAATGTGCCATTTATCTCTCTCCTTTGTTTCCTGGCTCCTTTCCTAGACTCGACAAAATTGTGCCCTCATTTCATCGGATTCCATTTTTTTCCCATAGAGCAAGATTATACTTTAATGTGTATTCCTATTTACTCTCTTGGAAATTTATTCTTTTCATAAACATTTATTGAGAACGTACTATGTGCTACACAGCCATCCCTACTGTTCCAAGAGTTTCCTAAATGTCAGCTTAGCCTTTCCTCTATCATTTTATGATAATAGTAGCTATCATTAATTAAAGACCACATAGTGGGCAGCTGCAGTTTCTGCCAGCCTAGCATGCATTTTCTTTCTTTTGGCTACAGAGCTTGGGTTGCTTTGCAGATTTCAACCCACTCGAAGGCCTGGTGGTCTGGCCCCACCTTGTGCCTCCAGTGTAAGCACATGATCAAGCCTGGCCAATCAGAGAATTGCATTTCCCAGACACCTGTTACTGGCTCAAGAATGGACGATAACCCATGCCAGGCCAGTGAAGGTCAGGCCTAGAAATAACAGTGAAATGATTAGGAAGAGGCACTTTCTTTACATTGGAATTGGTGAACCAACAGCGTGGAAGCCTGGAACTGCCTGCTGTGGGCTCACTTTAATATCATATAAAGAAGCCTGAGGAGGATACAACACAAACAGAAACACAGCCAGGGGAAAGAAAGACACAGATTTCTGATGACAGGTTGATTTTGACCACCTGGACCCACCCATGCCTGAAGCTAGAACTACCTCCTAGAAATGATGATTTAAGGAAAGAATCAGGATTAGAATGAAAGCTTTCCAGGTACCAGATTTTCCCTTCATTCCTTTTGTTCTGTTTCTTGAACACAGGATGTAAATATTATTTTGAATAGGCACTTACCTTGTTCATTCTTTAAAAGACTCGTCTCTAGGCAAATAATTAGCAAAGCAATACTCATCACTGAATTGTACAGAAATAAGTGGACAGTTAATAAGTCATCTAAGCTTTTAGATCCAGAAGTGGCACTGATGAAAGTACTCTTTGGTGACTACGATTGAGTCCCAAATTGACATTCATAGCCGATCCTTTCCTTCTGCTCCCAATCCTATCTCTGACTTCCTCCTCAACATCTAATCCCTAGCTCTCCATTCCAAGCACTTGCTACCTAGCCCTCTGTCTGGACCTGAGAGATCAATATCTGGAGAGAAATAGCAGTGCTTCCTCCTTACCTGATGGCAGCCTTAGCGTGGGTTTCCTGTTGGGAGGGCCCATTTCTTCCCCAGAGGATGTGTATCCCACTTTGGGGAAACACATATGGCTCCAATAAGATAACCCTACTATCCATACTGAAGATGCACACAGAGAGTGGAAGGGGGGCATTTGTTATAGTAACTGCCCACCCTGAAGCCTCCTGGCCTTTCCTTTGCTACTTGCCCTTGCTAAGCTCCCTCTTATTGGACTTCCCTGATGAGCTTGCCTGTCCCTTACTCTCTCTTAGCCAACTGCTTACGTTTTGTTCTTGTCTGTTCGGTGGACTAAAATCAGTCCTGTCCAATAGAACTTCCTGCAATGATGGAAACATTCTGTATCTGCTCTATCCAATATGGCAGCCACTGGCCACATGTGACCATTGAGCACTTAAAAGGGGGCTAGTGAGACTGAGGAACTAAATACTGAATTTGATTTCATTTAAATTTAAATAATCACATGTGACTAGTGGCTACCATATTGGAAAATGCAGGACTACACATTACCCTCATCCCATCACCCCTAGCCGTGTTTATGTCCCTTGCCCCTATCCACTCCCATTGGTAGTTCTAGCTCCAGGTGGTTACCCCTTTTGCTCTGTCCCAGACTGCTGACATTAACCTTCCCATGCCTGGCCATGTCACAAATACGACCTCCCATCCTATTTGCCATCAAATAAAAAACCCAGCTTCTGCCAAGTTGGTCAAAACCAAGGTAAGTTGTTCTTTGGGGGAAAGCCCTGAGGAGCTGGGGTAGTGGTGGTGGTGCTGGAATGTGCTTTTGAAATCCTACCACAACTCAGAGCTCACCATGGAAGCAGCATTCCAAAGCAAGGGTCCCATGACTCACCTGCATTAACGACTAAGGTACAGGAACCACAGACACAGAAGGAACCCTCCCCCTCTCCTCCTTCTCCATTGTAGCCTTCAAGTCCTGGTTCAAGCCAAGGAAAGATAATCTGAAGAAAGAGACGGTGGCGGGTAGAATCAGATGTGTGCCAGTGAAGGGCGAATAGGAATGAGGTCTGTGAGGGGCCTTTGAAGGGGGCTGCTGGTCTGGAGCTAGTGCCTGTGGTGACCTTGAGGAGAGCACAAGGGTGGAAGCAATGAATGGACTATAAGGGCTTAAGAGAAAACAGAGGCAGGGAAATGCAAATGCCAATCAGACCACTCATTTTAAAAGATAAGCATCAGAGGGAGGAAGTGAGGTATCTCTGAAACAAAGAACATGGCGGACATAGTGGTACAGTGGCACACACCTGTAATCCCAGCAACCGGGAGGCAGAAGCAGGAGGATCACTTGAGCCCAGAAGTTCAAGACCAGCTTGGGCAACATAGAGAGTCCCCATGTCAAAGAAAAAAAAAAGAAAGAAAAGAAAATGTAAAAAAAAAAAAGAAATTAAAATAAAATAAAAAAGAAAGAACATGAGACTTATGCTAAATTCTAGTCTGACACTCATTTTTCTCATATGTAAAATGGGTGAATACCACTAACCTCAAAGTTTCATTATGACATTTACTATAGGACAAAACAGATAACTGATGCAAAAAAAAAAAGCTTCATAAATTACAAAATTCTATAACAATATAAGACTGAAAGAAGCAGGGAATCTGGCAGTATCTAGGAGGGGCAGAGGCATCTGGGGAAGGTTTTTTGGCGTGATTCTCATTTTAATGTCCAAGAGGCTCATACACATTAGAAGAAAAGGAAGAAGCCTGCGGAGAAGTAGAGACCAAAGGGAGAAGGGAGTGTCAGAAAGTCTAATACAGAGGGTATTTGGGGAGAAGGAATAGATAGCATTTCCTTTTCTTTTTTGGGTTTTTTTTTTTTTTCCAAACTGGTGATATCTGCTCCAGATAGCTGGCATTTTCTGAAGCTGGAGGGAAGGCTTGGCCAGGGAAGCCGCATGGAGCTGAGACTCGACAAGTGCTTATCAAAGGCACCCTGCCTTTCACTCCCAAAGGAATAATAAAAAGGACAGCACCTCTTTATGCCGTGCAGAGATTTATGGTTTATTAAGTGCTGTCGCAGACATGACCACATTTAATTACTCTTCATGACAATGCTGCCGGTGAGGTGTTTTTATCTCTAGTTTCTACTGAGGAAACTGGGGCTCAGAGAAGTCACTGGGTACATCCCAGGTGACACAGCTGGCAAGCAGCAGCGGGGCTACCCTTGGAGCCCCCAATCCCGCAGCTGTTTGGCTGGGCCTCCTTCCCTCCCTCCTGCCCTCTTCACACTGAAACCCGGCCCTCCCCAGCGGCCACGCCGGCTCCCGCCCTCCCTGACTCACTGGGAGGGGCCCCTCCCTGTTCTCCACTCCTGGGAGCCAGTTTCTGACCTTGAAGTCTCCACCCTCCCTTCAATTCTGGCTCTGAGGTACCCGCCCTTCATCTCCCCACCCCCACCCTCCTTCTCCCTTTTGGTGAAGCTATTAGAAATAAAGGCAGGTGTTTTGATGATATTAAGATGCGAGCCACTACAGGACAGCCCTGCCCTGCCACTCCCGCCTCTGCTTGTGGGATTCCCAAGGGACACAAACACCACAGGCCTTAGCAACAGGATACAAGCTGCGCTTTGTTTTTTGCTGGGCCTGCCTGGGGCCCAGCGCTCTCCCATAAAGCTGGGATGGCGCCTGAGGCCTAACCCAAAGGCCTACCCAGGGCCTCTGCCTCTCCCTTAGCCCTCCTACTGGCCATCCTGCGTTTGGGGAGTGTTTCCTTCTGCGCAGTAGCTGACCAGGTGTGGGTGTCAGGAGGAGAAGGCCACATTCTTGTGTGTCATTTTTTTTTTTAAATGCTCACTGACCCTACTCACAAGTAAACTTGGCCTAACCGTTGTCCTGGAATCTGACCAATCAGATTAGCATTCCCTCCTCTTAAGATCAGAGCTGGGGGATGGGAAGGAGACAGGCCTGGTATGGGGAGCTGGGCTGGGCCTCTCCCTGCTGATTAGAACAGCTGAAGCTGGAAACCCAGGTCCCTCGCTCCCTCGCCCCCCAACATCTACGTCCCCATCCCCAGTCACTTGAGCCCCTGTACCACCGCACCAGCCTCTCCCCAGCACCCAGAGCAGCCTTTCTGAAAGGGAAATAGACCCATTTTCCTATTTACAATCTTGCAGCAGGGCTGATGCCTGGGGACACCAGCAGAAACGACAGAGTGCTAGGATTCTGAAAGGGGGCCTGGGCCATCTCTGTTGCCCAAATGGACACATGTCACATGAATATTTTTAGTTGGCCTGTATTTGCCAGCTGGGGAGACTAAACAAATTTTAAACCCGGCTTACCTTTGCTCTTGGAGGGCCTTTCAGTGGCTCCCCATTATCTGCAGGAAAAGGCCTTCTCCATCTGGCCCTGCTGCTGCAGCCTTGGCTCTGTCACTAAATTCTAAATTATTGCCATCCTTCAGGCACCCTAAGATGCCCTTCCAGCCTTTATCTGTGAATCCATCCCCCTCAAATATATTCTTCCATCTTCCCACCTGCAAACTCTTATTCTCCCTTCAGAACCCAAATCAGCTGCCTCTGTAAAGCCCTTTCTGACCCTCTCTGGACAGAGGTCCTCTCACAGGACCATGTGCATGCTCATGTCCTCGGCTGCACAAATCGGGCAGCCCCTCTGTGCTGGGGGCTAGCACTGCTTAGTGGTTCCAGATGATGGCAGCGAGGACCGGAGTGGAGGAAGACAGTGAACAGGATGGAGAGGCCACAAGGAGGGAAACCACATGCAACACGGTGACAGCCGAGGGCAGTGAGGGAGGCGGGTGTCAGGTGGCTCCCAGGTTTCTGGCTGGTGAGTTCCGTTCCTTTCCAAACTGAGAGCTCCCTGAAGGTGCAGTGTCTACTTCTCATCGCCTGCCCTGTGCAGACCTGGTGGAGGGAATTCCTTGAGAACTGGGGCGGGCCTGAACCTGCCAGGAGAGCAGTATCAGTGAGTCCAGCCAGGAGGGCTTGGGGAAGATGAGCAGGGAACCAAGCCAGGCCTGGCGAGCGGCGGTGGGTGCCGTGTTCAAGAACTTCCATTGCAAGTTGCCTCCTGTTGCTGGCTCACTGCCCCTAACCTGCTCCCACACCTCCTGCCGCCCTCTCTCTATAGGTGGGCCAATGTCTAGTGGTCACTAGAAAGTCTTGGGTTTGAAAAACTATCTTGGAGACCAAATTCTGCCCATTTGTTAAGTCACCTTAACTAATTAGTTAAGTCACTTCTCCCTGGGCCTTCATGTCCTGGTAGAGCTCCCCATCCCCACCCCTTACACACACACACACACACACACACACACACAGTGGATGGCACGTAGAGCTGTTTATTATGTAGCCACGGTCACTAAGCAAGGGTGGGCATCAGACAGTCTAGCCCAGAAGCATTGTTGGGAGGGGGCATTTGAGTCCTGGTTGTACCACTTCCTGACTGTGTGACCTTGGGCACAGAATGCGAGCACTCACACCTTAGTCTCTCATTTGTTACTAGGGGATAATAATAATATTGACCTCACAGGTCTGTTGTGGGGAATAAACCATGTGAAGCATGCAAACTATGTCTGCTAAGTACCCAATAAATGTGAATTGTTATTGTTAGCACTAGTGATCATGTTATTATTGATAATTTTATATTCATTAAAAAAATAGAAACCTTCTGGGTCAGAGACTGACTGGCCTGGCAGGGGGCCCGGGGAGGAAAGCTCCCGCCCCGCAGCCTCCAGCAGGAGAGTAGAAGTGATGTCAGAAGCTCAGAGTCTTTGGTCTGGGGGTTGGCAAGGACAAGCAGAAAGGCGGGGGGAGGGGAGTAGGGAGAGAGAGAGAGAGAGAGAGAGAGAAAGAGAGGGACAGGGAGAGAGAAAGAGGGGAGGGGGAGAGAAAGGGAGAGGGAGGGAGAGAGAGAAAGAGAGGGAGTGAAAAAGAGAGAGAGAAAGCTGCTTTTGTGGCCAGGGAACCAGCTCCCAGGGAACAGAAAGCCTGCAAACCGGTCTGGGTAGTCCCAGCGCCAGGCCCAGGCGGGGTCAGCTGGTGTGGACTGGCATCCGGAGGGAACAGTCTGGCCATAGCACAGCTGTCCTTGGGTGCTGCCTGAGGCCTCCTCTCCCTACCTGGAAGGCACTGTCAGGGACCCTGCAGGCCTGCCCTATGACAGCCTTTCTGGGTCTTGGAAAGAGAGAAAGACTGCTATAGGGAAAACTGGGGCAGACACTCTACTACAAAAAAGCCACACCACTTAAAGTCCAATGGAGCTGGATTCCAAACCCTGTTCAACAAGGATACCGAGATCATTCAATGGGGAAACGATAGTCTCTTCAACAAACGGGGCTGGGAAAACTGGATATCCACACGCAAAAAAATGAAGTTGGACCTTTACCTTATACCCTATACAAAAATTAATTCACAAAGGAGCAAAGACCTAAATATAAGAACTAAAGTGGCTAGGCATAGTGGCTCATGCTTGTAATCCTAGCACTGTGGAAAGCCAAGGTGGGAGGATCGCTTGAGCCCAGGAGTGGAGTTCTAGACCAGCGTAGGCAACATAGTGAGACCATGTCTCTACCTGAAATTTAAAAAATTAACAGGGCATGGTGGTGAACCTGTCATCCCACCTACTCAGCAGGCTAAAGCAGGAGGATTGCTTGAGCCCAGGAGTTTGAGCTTGAAGTGAGCTATAATGATGCCATTGTACACCAGCTGGGGCAACAGAGAAAGACTAGGGGAAAATCTTCATGATAGAGGATTTGACAGTGATTTCTTGGATATAATACCAAAAGCACAGGCAAAATAAGAAAAAATAGATAAACCGCACTTCGTCTAAATGAGAAACCTTTGAACATCAAAGGACACTACCAAGAGAGTGAAAAGACAACCTAGAAAATGAGAGAAAATATTTCCAAATTATATATCTCAGAAAGGATTAACATCCCAAATATATAAAGAATACCTAAAACTCAACAACAAAAACCAACCCAATTCAAAACTGGGCAAAAAATGTGAATAGACATTTCTCCAAAGAAGATATACAAATTGTCAAGAAAACATGTGTGAAATGTTGCTTCACACCACAAGCCATTAGGGAAATGCAAATCAAAACCACTTCACATCATTAGGATGACTACTATTTAAAAAAAAAATACAGAAAACAACAAGTCTTAATCAGAATGTAGAGAAATTGGAACCCCTATACGTTGTTGGAGGGGATGTAAAATTGTGCAGCTGCCGTGAAAAACAGTTTGGCAGTTTCTCAAAAAGTTATACATAGAATTACCTTATGATTCAGCAACTCCACTCCTGTGTCTATGTACCTAAAATAATTAAAAGCAGAGACTCAAACAGATACTTTTATCCCAATGTTCATAGAAACATTATTCACAATAGCTAAAAGGTGGAGACAAGCCAAATGTCCATCAACAGATGAACGGATAAACAAAATGTGGTATATCCATTCAATGGAATATTATTCAGCTGTGAAAAGGAATGACGTACTGATACATGCTACATCATGGATGAACCTTGAAAACATTTTGCTAAGTGAAATAAGACAGACTCAAAGGGACAAATGTTGTAAGATTCCACTGATGTGAGGTATCTAGATAGGCGAATTCATAGGGAGAGAAAGTAGAATTGTGGTTGCCAGGGACTGGGAGAGGAAGGAATGGGAAGTTAGTGTTTAAGGGTACAGAGTTTCGGTTTGAGATGATAAAATTTTCTAGACATGGATGGTGATAATGGTTATACAGCATTGTGAATGTATTCAATGCCACTAATTGTAGACTTAAAAATGGTTAAAGTGGTAATTATTATTACTATTATTTTTGAGATAGAGTCTCCCTCTGTCACCCTGGGTACAGTGCAGTGGCGTCATAGTAGCTCACTGCAACCTCAAACTCCTGGGCCCAAGTGATCCACCTGCCTTGGACTTCCAAAGTTCTAGGATTACTGGTGAGCATCATCACACCTGCCTAATTATTTTATTTTATTTTTTGTAGAGACAGGGTTCTCGTTATGTTGCCCAGGCTGGTCTCAAACTCCTGGGCTTAAGTAATCCTCCCCACCCCACCCCCACCCCGGTCTCCCAAAGTGCTAGGATTACAGGTGTGAGCCTAAAGTACTTCTTAAGACACATCTACATTTCAATGCCATATGAGGGTTTCTAGAGTGGAGTGACTATGGATGTCCTGTTGTTTCTTGCTCAAGGCAGCATACTGAATTTAGTGTGCTGGTGACCTTACTGCCACAGCAGGGATTCTCAAAGAACCTTCTTCAGGACACCATTCCTTTAGGGTGCTTCAGCTTGCAAGGACTCCATGGCAGGCATAACAGATCTGGGAAAGGTGCCAAAGACATTCTTCTCTTCGGGTTTCACCGAGACTTTGTTAAAGGAGCATTGAAGGCTCTGATCAGTCTTGCAGTAAAGCAGTTGGTTTAATATTGTTTAATCTAATTGTCTCATCTTGTCCTGTAACCAGTGTCATGATTAAGTCAACAAGCATGTATGTCAGTAATTGTGTGCAAAACCACCCAATGTAGTTAGGAAACACTACACTAGAGGTTTAACCACAATAGAAACGGGCTGCTTTTCTGACTGGTGGGGTTTTTAGGATGTTGTCACTAGAGATGTTGAAATCTCTGTTGTGTTTCTGAAAATGTATCGAATAATAGGCTTAATAGTAGAAGGAGGTGTCTAGAAGATATTACTTTTGGGAAACTCAGGGAGAAAAGAAGACATGGATAGTAAACACAACAGTGGGAAATGGTTCGTCTTAACTAATAGTCAAAGTTAATGCAAATTACAGCAGATGTGAGGCACTTTCTGATATTTACTAAACAGATATGGAGAGTTGGTGGGAAGAATGCAGAATGGTTTTCCCAGTGCTGGTAAGGTTGCCATGAAACTGACATAATCAGTTTCAATGATTACAATGTAATATATTGGAAGGCAATATGTAGCAAGAACCACAAAGATAATTATCTCCTTGACCTGGTAATTTCATACTGGTAATCTATCCTAAGGAAATATTAAATAGAAAGCTTACACTGATGTACTACCAATGATAGCAAAATACTGGCTGTGTCCTATGTTAGAGTTTTAAATGCAAGGCATGAGGTGAGGTAGAAGTATCCTGTTGGATGGAAGTGGTTAAGTACATGTGGAAATTTTAAAAAGCAATTACTAGGGTGTTTGACTTACCTACAGAATTTTTAAAATACAGAGTCCGAGGCTCCATCCCATTTGTGCAAAATCAGTCTCGGGCTCCCCACCTGCCATTTCCAGTGTCAGATTCTCTCTGCTTCCAGTTGAGAGTCCAGAGAGGGGGAGTCTGATTGGAAGATACTCTTTTGTGTCAGGTCATAGGCCACTGGCCAACCTACAAACTTAGCTGCTTTGGGGTCAATGCCCAGTCCTTATCCAACCAACTGTATGTGGTTGAGTAGAGTCGTACAAAACACAGTCTCTGTGTCTCTGTGACTCTGTCTTCTCAGCAGGGCCCATGCATGGGACAGTTTGCCCGGGTGCAAAGGCAATCGTAAAAATGTCTTGTGGATCTTTGTGGAGAAAAAGCAGATTATAAGATTCCAAATTTCCAATTAATAAGAAACCAGGCTGAATCTTTAGCTTGGGTCACTGTAGAAAATCTTGGTGAACGAGCCTGCCTTATGGGGCCAAGTATTCTGACAGAGAGAAATAAATATTCCAGAGCCACTTAATAAACAACCACTGAGACAATTAGCAAACATAACCTCCAGTAGCATGCACTTTGGCCTCCCACAAATTTCAGAAATGTTGCCTTCACTCGTGTCAGGGTTTTAAGTAGCACTTTCCCAAATTGTGTTAGCAAATTAGCAGTTTGGAATACCACACTCAGCTTCAGTGATCCTTGCCAACCTCATCCTGCTCAGAGAAAGCCACGCTCAGTCTTTTCAAAGCAGATAGCGTAATGTTTCTTCTTGCTGAAGTTTGGCCAGTGCAGTAGGGTTAACTGAGGAGAGCCCTTGGCAACAGAACTGCCAGATTGTTGAGCAAGAAGCTTGAATGTCCAGGGATGCAAGAAAAAAAGGAGACCGGGAAGAGTAAAGGATACCCGCCACCCCAGCATCTCGGGGCCGGCGAAAGGGGGTTCCCTTCCTTCTGTGCTAATATGATAGCCACTAGCCACCTGTGGCTACTTACATTTAATTTAAATGAAACAAAATTTTAAAATTCAGTTTCTCAGTTGCCCGAGCAACATTCAAGTGCTTAACAGTGACATGTGTCTAGTGGCTACCATATTAGACAGTGGAGAGTTGGACTTTCTCCATCATCTCAGACAGTTCTGCTGGACAGAGCTCTAGAGGAACCTGTGTCCCTTCCTGCTCCCCACTGCCAAATGTTGGTGATGCCGTGCCCACCCTGTGGGTACAGATGTCACAAAGCCAGTTTGGAAATCTCTTGATAGTTTAGTATTTATGTTTGGAGATCTAAAGAGACCAAAACCATGTAGCAAAGATCCTCTGAGGAGGGCTGCACCGCTCTGTGAAGTCACCACTCAGCTTCCTTGGATGGAGAATCGTGGTTCTCTTTCTTTGCAGAGAGGGTGTTCATTGGCTTGGCCTTTTTCAATCTTTTCTAGCAATGCAGCCACAGTCTTTGTTTCAATGAGCTGACCATCTGCTTCTGTGCTCCTATAGGGAGGCTTGAAAGGGGGAATCATTCCAGGATTCAAAAGCCATTAAGTTTTGGGGAAAACAAGAAAGGCTGTAGCTTAAAAATAAACCAAACTGGCGGGGTGCGGTGGCTCACACCTGTAATCCCAGCACTTTGGATGCTGAGGAGGGAGGATCACTTGAGGCCAGGAGTTTGAGACCAACCTGAGCACCATAGTGAGACCCTGTGTCTCTAGCAAAAATAGAAAAATTAGCCGGACCTGGTGGCACACACCTGTAGTTCCAGCTACTTGGGAGGCTGAGGCAGGAGGATCGCTTGAGCCCAGGGGTTCGAGGTTGTAGAGAACTATGATGACACCACTGCACTCCAGCATGGGTGGCAGAATGAGACCCTGTCTCAAATAAAACAAAACAAAAACCAAACCAACCTCTCCTTCCCCACCCCTGCCCACTTCCATCAGGCCAACTAGCAGTACTAGGCAGTGAGGTGGCCTCCCTGGGAGACTTTCTGGGGGGATCACATTAACCCGCTACCAAACAAGAGTGGCCATGCCCATCAGCAAAACCTCAGGGGAGGGCTTCATTCAGCAGAGCTGAGCCCCCAGTCTCAAGTTCACTGTTTGGAAGATTCTGGACACACCCTGAGGGTTCCTGAGGCCCCATTCCAGCTGCACCTGCCCTTATTCTAGTCCCAGTTCTGGAGGCACAGGCACAATTCTATTGCAGGGGGCAATGGCCCTTGATCTGGTAGGTGCCTCGGACCCTCCTCCAGCTGAACATCCCCAACCCGAACTGCCCCCTCTTCTGCATCCTCAGCCTGCTACTCTCAGTTTGCACAAACCTCAGAGTGTGCTGAGCAGAGGCTGTCTGAATTGTCTGGAACCTACCCAGGCAGCCCCGTTGCAAAAGACCCTGATGGTATCGACCCAGGTTTCCCATCTGAAAGGTTTGACTTCTTTCCAAGAGAAGCCTTAATAGATTAATTAGACTTTTGCCTTAGGGATTTGGCAAATAAACAATGTTGCATTTATACCAACCTTAGATACTAATATAAAGAACTAATCAAAATTAGCCAACCTAGGTTTAACATGGGAGGCAAGAGAGAGTTAAAATTAAGTATGCATTTTTGGGGGGGAGAAGAGGATGGTTTTGGAGGTAAATTTACTACATCCCTAACCCCCAGGCCCTTCAGATAAAGTTTGGCATGAGTACAAATCAAAATGTGTTTGTACTTTGCCTCACTGTAAGTACACATTTCTTGACCTTTAGGGAGACTATTACCCCAATGACCAGGTGCAGAAATGAATAGATCTTCTTACTGAGAGTTACAGCCTCTTTAGCATTTGAATAAGTTGAAAATAATTGTTTTTTGAGATCTTGAGGCTTCAGGAACATTTGTATTAAATAATATGAATAGTGATTTTTTTTTAGGGATCTGTTTTTTAGGACTAAGTGGAACACCAAACTCATCAAATAAACTTCTCTGTGATTTAAAAATATGTTTTCCTTGTTTTGAAATACATTTCTATCTCTGGTGATTTAAAAAAAATAGAGAGAGACAGATGATAGATAAATAGATCGATTCAAAATTCAACCAGCAGGAGGTCCAACGTTTATGTGGGTTAAACATTCCTTGGCACTTAGTAACCAAAATTTAAAAGTTTTCCTAAGTTTATAGGAGGCTTTTTCTAATGAGGAGGAAATCATATTATAGAGTTTTGAATGCATTTTTCTCTGTGATCCAAGAAGCAACATCAAAATGCTTCAAGATCATTTTCATATGGCCCAATTACCTTTCCAGCCTCCTCTTCCTCCACCCTTTGTGTTTCATCCTTCACTGTCCTTTGCCACTCTTCCTCCTCCACGCCTGCAACTCTTTGCATACACTGTTCCCTCTGCCTCCTGTGTCTTCCCTCACCTGGCTCCATTTTCTAACTGTTTAGCATACTCCTACTTACTGTTTAAAATGCAGAAACGAAATGGGTACTTTCAAAATACAAAGTAGATATGCAGCAACAAATTCGAGATACTTAGCACAGCGAACCAGTTCTGCTGGTTCCAATTTATCTAGAAGTTTGGCGTCTCTTGAGTCTTAAACTGTGAAGTCCTTTATCAGTTGCCCCCAACCCCCAGCCTGAACCCCTTCCCTAGCCTTTGAGGAAGCATTGCCAGTTTTCTACGTACAATTGCTGAGTTCAGGCCAATGTACCTCTGCAGACAGCTCTCAGAGTCCCCAGAGTGGCTGCCGTACCCTCCCTGCCTCCCCCACACAGAATTCCCTCTCCACGGGTCTTGCCAGAAGGCCCGAGTTCCTGAAGCCCCGCCCACCCTCAGGCTGCCTCACCTGAGAGGTGCTTACAAGGGGCAGAGGCCTTCCTGGTTGGCATAAGGGCCATTTCTCTTTCCTTTGGCCACAGTTAACTGAAGGATCCGGTCTTGGCTCTCAAACTTGAATCTGCCTCTAAGTGGGAAGGCCTGAGGGCATGTTAGCCAGCCCCACTGTTAACCCAGCAGGAAGCTGTGCCCCAGAAAAAAGGGAGGCAGGTGGTGGCCCTACCTAGAGAAGAACTCTTTTGCAACTGCAGTTTTTTTAAGAAAGACACTGATGAGCCAGAAGGAAAGGAGAATAATCCTTACTGGGTACATACTATGCATTCATTCATTTTTTTTGCATTTATTCCTCACAGCAACCTAAATGATTGTGTTATTTTTCCCAGGCCTGCCTGTAACATTTGCAGGGCCAGGGTGAGGTCCACATACCATATACCTCAATTTTATTAAGTTAAAAATTAAGCTAACAAGCTGTTAACTAAAATATGTGCTAACCGCCTAACTTGGCAAATATCTTCATAATGACCTGGGAGGCCAAGTTCAGCTATAGAATTCTTAGGCTCCTCAGTGTTCTGCGCTGAACCACAGCCAGGCAGGGAGAGCTGCTCCCTTCGCTTCTCAACCCTGACTCTGCCTTGAACCACCATGAGGACATACCTGTCCCAGGTGTGTCCACCTTCATCTAGATCACCGTCTCCCCAGCAGTGCCCCTGACCTACTTCGGGGCCTGGGATGGGCAGTGTAGCCCATTCTCAAGAGGACAAACTGGGGAGCAGCCCAAACAGACCCCAGCAGTGGGCTCAGCCTCATGTGGGCGGGGAATTTCAGGGTCCTGGCTCTGGTAATGTGGCCTAGGAAGGGGAGCAATGGTTCTAAAAGGCAGGTCCCTTTGGCCCCGTGAACCCCGCACCCGGCAGGCAGGAGTACAGAGAAAAGAACACCAGAATGGGACCCCTAGATGAGGATGGGCACAGACCAGAGCAGGGGCCCTCTTGCCCGAGCCTGAAGGTTTTACTGACCTTATCTCCAGCACTAATGAGCTAATCAAATACGGTTGCCAGGAGAAGCCAATCCCCGGCACAATGAACCCAGGCAGAAGAGGCAAAGTCCTTCATCCAAGGGGCAGAGCCGGTGCCATCGTAATCCGCAGGTGAGGCAGGGTTGACACAGCAGTACCTCACATTCTCGGTCACTTGCTGAGTTCATAGACGAGAAACAGAATGCTGAGAGGTTAAACATGTCATGACCACCACGCAGCCAGTCAGTGATGGAGAGAGGCTGTGAACTCACGCCTGTCTGACTCTCAGATCCCTGCTCTTTCTGTACAGGGGACACTACACTATTCCCTGAAAAGCCACAGAGGAGGGTGGCTCAGGATAAAGTGAGAAGAGGTGTAGAAAATAGAAGACTGAGTCCTGAGTCTCTGGGATTTGACAAATCTTGGCTTTCCTGCCCACCATGCCAACCAAAGTCCCTTCCAAGGGGCTCCTGAACATCAGTACGACATCCAGGAGAGCTCCTGAGCTTTTGCCACCCTCTGGCCCCGGTAGGCTGTACTGCTGCCCTGAGAATGCCGGATTCTCCCCTGGGGGCATATCTGATGTCCCCAGCTTCTCCACCTGCTATGTTTAAGTTTTTGCCTTGATGAATTCCGGCCTTTCCTCCCATTCTTCCAAGCCCTTCTGCCTGCTCAAGGAAAAAAGTTGGCCTTGGTTTTGCCAACTCACAGAGCACAGGTGACACAAGATATTTTTTTCTTATTAAATTTAACTACTAAAATTATAACTTATTTATAGATCTCTAATTGGCTTTGCAAATGAAGGCCAGAATGCACTATAAAGCAAGATTTAAAGAAATAAAACACCTGAGTACAGACTGGAACTATGGCCATTAAAGTTATATACCTATTAAGGCGTTAAAAGCCCCTGGCCTTCTTTCATTATCCTTTTAAGGCCAGGGGTTCTTAACCTTGGCTACACATTGGAATCACTTGGAGAGTTTTAGGAGCCACTTAAGTTGAGGTCCCATCCCCAGAGATTTTGATGCACTTGGTCTGGGTGTGGGGATTTTTAAAAACTCCCCAAGTGAATTTTTTTTTCTGAGACAGAGTCTCACTCTGTTGACCAGGGTAGAGTGCCATGGCGTCAGCCTAGCTGACAGCAACCTCAAACTCCTGGGCTCAAGCGATCCTCCTGCCTTAGCCTCCTGATAAACTGAGACTACAGGCATGCGCCACCACACCGGGCTAATTTTTTTTGTTTTTACTTGTCCAGCTAATTTCTTTCTATTTTTAGTAGAGACGGGGGTCTCGCTCTTGCTGAGGCTGGTCTTGAACTCCTGAGCTCAGGAGATCCTCTTGCCTTGGCCTCCCAGAGTGCTAGGATTATAGACATGAGCCACCACGCCTGGCCTCCCCAGGTGATTTTATGCACAAGTAAAATTGAGAGCCACGGTTTTTGAGGAAAAGTCTTCCCTTAACCCTATCTGAGTTGCTTTTAGCCTGGAGCCTGCCTAGACCCAGTACTTTCAAACTTTACCATGTTTGCCAACTATGAAAACCCCACTGACTTCCTAGGTCACATGAATACTCTGCATACAGTCAAAACTCTGCCTGTAATTATAGTTTCAAGGAAAGGGGGTCTTTATTTATCTCCTGCACAAATGAGCGAGTCAAGTATGGTGGGCCAGGAGGGGCCAATCCCTGGGAAGATGGGTCCAGGGGAAGAGGCAAAATGCTTATTCCAAGATGGTGCCATCTTCATCCTTGAGGGATGTAGGGTTGACACAGCAGTACTCCATATTCTTGGGTCACTTGCTGAAGGTTTTTCCCCTCTCTTTTCAGCTGCACTTGCCTAGCCACTGTTAGTGGCGTGGCCTCTGGCAGGCTCTCCCTGTGTCAGAACCTTCTACTACAAGAACCATGTCTGAACGGGAAGGAGGGGATACAGAGGACCAAAAAGGCACAGGAACTCAGGTCCCTGCCCCCACCTCCTCCTCAGCACAGCCCTGGCCACGTGGCTTGCCACCCACTCATTTTCGGGTGACCCTGAGCCTTGGTTAAGGACAATTACCCACCACCAGTCTCTCAAGAAGCTGCCCAGAACTTGCACAACGAGTTCTACAACAAGGTCTGGCCTGCAGCTCTGGGAACTCACTCCAGGACTGCGGTTCCCTGGGGCTGGGGTGTGGCCATCTTTCAGAGCCCTCTCACATCAACTTTCCTCATAAACTAAGCCGCAAAGGTCGCCCCATTGGTCATCCACAGATCTAAAGATTCGTGACCACACTTGTCGTCAGCCAAAATAACAAACTGAGCTCTGCTCCTGACCCAAGATGGAACCAGGCCTAGGAAGAGAATGCCCACATTGTTTTATTGTGAGATCAGGCATAGCTTTCCCAGTGGTGAAGGGAAACCCTCAAATGCCTTTAATATTTCTGCCAGTCCTGGCAGGTTATTTTCATTCTTCACCAGGGCACAGAAAACTATTGTTTCAGAGAACTCTCGCGCTCCCTCTACCGTATACAATATATCGGGCATTACTTGAACGTCAACATTTTGAAGGACCTACGAAAATAATCAGAAATTTGGACTAGGACTTATGAAGGATGAACATCATAGCAGTGATATTCATGACAGCAAAAAATAGAAATAACCCAAATAGGAAACTGAAAAAATAATTATGTTATATTATGGTACATAATTTTGAAACATGATATTTATGGAGACTTTTTAATGACATGGGAATATGCTCATGAAACAATCATTTTAATGAAATTGTATGTACATTGAGATATAAATGGTGTAAAAAACATGTAATGTGTGCACAGAAACATGTTGGAAAGAAATATTAGCTATTTCTAGTGGGATTATAGATTATTTTAATTTTCTTCTTTAGTCTGTATCTATGAGAAAGTCTCACACTAAGCATGGAGAAAAATGCAATTAGGATATAGAATTTATAATCTGGAAAAAAGTTATTATATCAGTGAGGGAGGGCCTCAATAGGAAACAGGTGGCACGCTCAAATCAGAACAGTTTGAGGAAGATTCGTTGACAAAGGGATTAAGTATTAATACATAGGAGTGTGGGTGTAGGGAAACCTCAAGGGATGTTGTAGGACCTTCAGTATAGCAGCAACAGAGCTGTTACCATCTCTAGGCTAAAGCAAAGAGACAAGGAAGGAGCCAGAATTGTGCAGAGCCGGTCACAGTGAGAGGGAACAGCCTACCAAACTTGCCTGCTTCCTCTGTCTGCTGGAGATCCTACTACATAGAACCAGCTGGAAGGCAGCGGGCAGGAAGATCATGACGCAATGCATACAGGTCCGTACATTACAAGGCACAGAGCAGAGTACAAAGGGGTAGAAAGTGGTCTGGCGGGGTGGCATATGGAAGATATCCAGCAGTTTTTGTTTTTTGAGACAGGGTCTCATTATGTTGCCCAGGCTGGACTTTAACTTCTGGGCTCACGTCATCCTCCTGCATCAGCCTCCCGAGTAGCTGGGATTATAGGTGTGTGTCACTGTGCCCAGCCCAACAGAGTTTTTAAAAGAATTTGTAAAAGCTTGAAGAATTTATTGAACGAAAGTTGGAATGGATCTTAGGGGGTTTCTAGTCCAAACACACCTCCCATTTTGAAACACATCTTTATCGAGTCCTGGGAAGATGGCTGTTTGACTTTTGCAGGGGTACTTTTAGGTGTGGGCAGCCTCTTGCTCCTGGAAAATCCCAGCTGTGTTTGAGCAGAAATGATTACTGGGGAGTCGTATGCGAAGAGCAGAATGAGGTAATGGAAAAAGTGCAGAGACAGAACACCTGGACTCAAACCCCTGCCACTTGGGCAACTTATTTATCTTGGTCTGTTTTCTCACACATAATATAGGAATAATGAAATGTATCTGACAGATTTATCATGAGGATTAGCACATTACCACACTAGAAAAAAAATTTTTTTTCCTTGGGGTCATGGTGTTTCATTATGAAAATAGAATAAAAACTTTGAAAACAAAGCAATTGTTTCTGATTTAATGAAAAATTTGTTATTTTTTATTGTTTTCTGTGCATGAGTTATATGCAGCTTGAAAAATAGTTCATGCGGCTTCCAATGTGAAGAGATTTGTGAGTTACATATGCTTCACAAAGCCTGGGGCTCAAAACTAGCATGAATTAAATATAACTCACATGGCAGTTAATGTGTTAAAAGAGGTGATATGTGTGAAAAAAAACTTGGTAGAACAGCTGGCACATGGGAAGCACTCAGTGAATGTTGAATCTGAACCTGCAATCTATCTTCTGGAAACTTCTATCTATGGGTCCCATAGTGACCCAGAGCTCATCGTTTATCTTCCTCACGATGATACTTTCTGTTTGCAGATAACAGGAATATCTCCCTGAGTATTCTCTGCTTCAAGCTAAGTGCTTATGTTTCCTTTGACCATTTTTGTTTTTCAGACACTTTATCCTCTTTCAAACCAGGAGCTGCCTTGTTCCTAGGTCACCCATCCCCATGGCCAGAGTGGATTTCTACAGGGGAGGTGCGTGGCCAAAGCTGGCTGGTTGAATCTCTGCCTGGGAGTTCTCCAGCTGGAGCTGAAGCAAGTCAGATCCTCTGTCCTGGTGGGAGCAGAGAGACGGAGGATGGGGAGCGGCTGGCGGCACGGTGTGCAGGCATCTGGCTGCAGTTGCTCCGGAGGCCCAGTGCGGTCTCTCTCTGTCTTTCCAGTGGATTATCATTCAGTCTTTCTTGGATTCTGAGAACCAGTACAGTCCCTTTGTCTACACCCGTTCACTGTGGGTTTCTGAGACTTTCAAATAAAAGAATCACATTTGAAAGCCTAGAGCATAGGCTTTATAGTCCAAGACAACTGAATTTTATATCAACCATTTACTACTAGTTATATGTCCTTTAGCAAGTTTCATTAACTATCCTGGACCATTTTCTTCTTTTTAAAAAAATGACTGTGAAATGTGGTTTATATTTATTTATTTTCTTAGAGACGGGGTCTCGTTTTTTGCCCAGGCTAGAGTGAGTGCCGTGGCGTCAGCCTAGCTCACAGCAACCTCAAACTCCCGGGCTCAAGTGATCCTCTTGCCTCAGCCTCCCGAGTAGCTGGGAATACAAGCAGGCGCCACCATGCCCGGCTTATATTTTCTATATATATTTTAGTTGTCCAGATAATTTATTTCTATTTTTAGTAGAGACGGGGTCTCGCTCTTGCTCAGGTTGGTCTCAAACTCCTGTCGTTGAGCGATCCTCCCGCCTCGGCCTCCCAGAGTGCTAGGATTACAGGCGTGAGCCACTGCATCGGGCCGGTTTATATTTATTTATTTACTTAGAGACGGGGTCTTACTATGTTGCCCAGGCTGGAATGCAGTGGCTATTCACAGGTGCAGTCATAGCACCCTGCAGTCTCTAACACCTGGCTTCCAGGGATCCTCCTGTCTCAGCCTTCGAAGTAGCTAGGACTACAGGTGCACACTACAGCACTCAGCTGAACCCATTTTCTTTACCTGTAAAATGAGAATAGCATTACATACTTTGCCACTTATTACAAGGAGTAAGAAAGGATAATACATATAAAGTATAGTTTTGTATCTGGCACAGAGTAGACTCATCCCATCGGTGATAGCAAAGCAAAACTTATTATTTGTTACTCCTGAGTTTGCAGTTAATTCAGACATTTACATAAGCTGTCACAAAATCTGTTTTCCCATCCTGAACTTTCACTGATTTTTGAGCCTACTGGTGGGATTTTAAGAATTCCCCTGCTCAATTTCCTCTTTGTTTATTCCCGAGAAATTGTTTAACAGGAATGTCAAAATTTTTGAAAAGACAGATGCTCTTCTGTCCCCAAGGAAGATTCTGACTTGTGTTGCTTTCAGAGTTCCATGACCAGAGCAACAGCAGCAGCCAATGTTTAAAGAAGTCTTTCTCCTCTGCTGTGCATAAATTCTTGGGCCCTTTCCCAGAAATGACTTTCCAGAATAATTGTCCTAGAAAGCTACACACAGACTGCCTGTCTGCTGAATTGCCACACATTGGAGTTAATTCACAGTTCCCATCATTTATCCACAATGGTGATGTGCAAAAATCTCTTGGCTTGGAGTTAGAAGATTCTGGGTTCAAGTTCCAGCTCTAGAAATTTCTAGACTCCTTGGGTTTTTAGTTAAGTGTTCACTTGAGATGTTGAAACATCAGGTGGAATGATTCATTCACTTGTAATTCATTCAACACACATTTAATGAGCACACTGTATGTTTCAGGCCTGACAGGGCGGCTGCTGGAGTTACAAGATGAACACCTGCTACGACCTCAAACAGATCATGTTCTAATGGAAGCAATCAGTAACGTATACCCATAATTTAATGGGTATAGCAGTTAGTATAAGTAATAGTAGGTGCTACAACAAACCACGCCCCCACCCCCGCCAGGCCAAGTCTCAGTGGCTTCTCACAAAAAAGGCTGTTTTATTTTTTAGCTTATGCAAGGTCCAGTGTCGGTTAGGAGGATTTCTTCCTTCTTATAGCCACACCATACGGAACACGTTGTCACAGTGGAGTAAAGAGAGATGGAGGAGGTACATTGCCTCTTAACCACCTGGGCCCAGAAGTGACACCGATCACTTCTGCTCATAGTTCATTCACTAGAACTGATCACAAGGCTGGCCCCAAGCTAAATCCAGCAGGGCCTGGGAAATACAGGGAAGCTCATAGGTACTTGTGAGCACTAACTCTCTCTGCCCCCATAGGTAAAGCTATGCTACCAGCGAGCAAGGATGGTGTATTAATTATGACTCTGTAAATTCAAGTTTTTTTTTGTTTTTTTTTTTTTTTTGAGACAGAGTCTCACTCTGTTGCCCAGGCTAGAGTGAGTGCCGTGGCGTCAGCCTAGCTCACAGCAACCTCAAACTCCTGAGCTCAAGCGATCCTCCTGTCTCAGCCTCCCGAGTAGCTGGGACTACAGGCATGCACCACCATGCCCGGCTAATTTTTTCTATATATATTTTTAGCTGTCCATATAATTTCTTTCTATTTTTAGTAGAGGTGGGGTCTCGCTCTTGCTCAGGCTGGTCTCGAACTCCTGAGCTCAAACGATCCGCCCACCTCGGCCTCCCAGAGTGCTAGGATTACAGGCGTGAGCCACCGCGCCCGGCCTGTAAATTCAAGTTTTTAACCAAATTTAGGAATACTGTAGTCACTATTTCTTCCAATATTTTTTTACTGTTCCATTCTCTTTCTGGGACTCCAATTACAAATAGGTTAGACACATAGGTTGATATTATAATTACATACACGTATAGACATACATTGATATTATCTAACAGTCTGAAAGAGTCAGACTGTTAGACTCTGATCTTTTTTAAAAAAATTTATCTGTCTTTTCTTCATATTATATAATTTCTGTTGCACTATCTTCAAGTTCACTTACTTTTTCCTTTGTTACTTCCACTTGGCTCTTAAATCCATCACTTAGATTTTTAAAAATTTTAGATACTGTGTTTTTCATTTCTAGAATTTCCATCTAATTTTTAAATCATTTGATTTTTCTTTCTCTGTTGATATTTTCTACTTTTTTCCTTCATTGAAGGTATATTTTGTTTAGCTTCATTGAGAATAGTTATTATAGTCATTTTAATTATTAATAGTTGCAACTTCTGTATTACCTTGGAGTTGTTTTCAGTGGATTTTCTTTTCTCTGGAGACTGTTGGTCCATTTTCCTGGTTTTTCACACACTGGGCTATTTTACGTTGTAAACGGGACATTGTGAATGTGGGAAGTCACTTGTACAGCTTCCCCACCTTGCACGTGTGCTGGGCACCAGACTCTTCCTGTTTCTGTCCCCCTCTAGTGCTTTCAGGGAACTGCTATTGAATCAAGCCCAGATTTTATAGCTGCTGTCTGTAGGATCTTACTTAGTCAGACCTGGAAACAGAAGCCTGTGTGGGTTTTTAATTCTCTTTGGCCTGACCTCAAGGACAAACCTCACACCTTTCATTTTCATGCCCCAAGCCTTCTCCAGTGCTGCCATGTGGGAGGCTTGGCTTAGGAGGGCGGGGAGTTAAGGCCTTCGGGGGCAACCATCAAATACTCAGGGATGAGAGTCAATGGATAAACACTTCTTATTGATTTTAGAGTAGACAATTCTGAGAGGGGTTCTGTGTGCTCCTCAGAGGGCCCTAGCAGGATTGAGCCCCAGTTGCTCCAATGCTGCCTAATGTCATAACATACTCTTCAATCAGCCTTTCCTCTTTCCCTGTCCTACTTTCCCTTGTACCTCACTATTTATATATACACACACCCCTATATATATACACACACCCCTATATATATAAACACACACACACCTATATATATAAACACACACCTATATATACACACACACCACTATATATACACACACCTATATATGTATACACACACACACACCTATATATGTGTGTGTGTGTGTGTATATATATATATATATATGTTTTAGAGAGACGGGGGTCTCTATATGTTGCCCAGGCTGGTCTCAAACTACTGGCCTCAAGCAATCCTCCTGCCTCAGCCTTGCAAGTGGCTGGGACTACAGCCACCATGCCTGGCTTTGTACCTCACTTTTACTTTGGGCGCCAACTTCCAGATAAATATTTGCATTCAAGTTCTTGTCTCAGTTTCTGTTTTGGAGGGAACCCAGGCTAAGACTCAACTAACAGTCACATTTTCTCCTTCTGGGACTTGGGAACAATACTATCTGATTCGGGTTCATGTTGGGAGATGAGCAGGTTGAAGAGTTAGGTTAGGATCCTGTTTTTAAAAGTCTTAAATGTCATCTAAGAGTTCTCTTCTGTAGGGTAGAAGAAAGAAAGGAAAGATACTGAGTATGAGATTGACATGATCTTATTTAAGGTTCTATATCCTTCCAAGATTTGAGGATTCTATGACTCGACTTTCCTGCATTTCAGTTTCTTTCATTAATAAACTGGGAATAGTAGCGCTTCTCTTTCTACTTCACACAGTTGTTTCAAAGACCAAATTAGATAATGCACATTGCACAAAGAGCTAAATAAAAGTAGGGTGTTACTACTATTACTTCACTCCGAAGTATGTTATATGTTAGTGTGGGAACTCAGCATTCTAATACTTAAGAAAATTATTTTATTTGCCTACTATAATTTCCAATTTTGGCAAAAATATATTTTTCAGCATGCAATTTCATGGACCAGGGAATCCAAATGCAATATTGGGGTGTATCTACAAGATAGCAAAATGACAAACAAACTCTAATATATCTGTAAGGAATTGTAGATTCTAAACTAACAAGAGGCCTAAATGATAGTGGTGGGCCTTCTAAGATTGATACGGAAACTGTGATGTCTCAGGCTTCTTTCTGCTCTGCCAATACGAGAATGTGACTTCCATCTTCAATGTCCCCTAATGGTGGTTGCTGCACATTCAGACATTATGTCAACTTCAAAGCAGGAGGAAGGAAGTGGGAAGGGAAAAGGGGGAATCTTCAAGTTGAGTCAATGCCTCCCCAACAATGTTCTAGAAGTCTGATCTAATGATTTCTACTTATGTCTCTCTGTATGTGCCTGTAAGCACAAGGAAAGCTGAGAAATGCAGTCTTTTATTTGGGCACAAGTTATCCCTAAATAAAACCAGGGCTTCATGAGTAAGAAAGAAGGAAAGAATGGGTATCTGGTAGGCAATGAACTGTCTTGGCCATATGTGGTGTTGTGGAAAGAGCCCTGGATCAAATCCTGGATTCAAATTCTACTTTTGACTTTACTTTTTAGCTAAATGAGCAAGTTACCTTCTGAGATTAAATTTCTACATCTGTAAAATGATCCTAAAAATGTGTACTTTACAAAATTTGCCCTTTACAGCACAATTTTGAGGATTCTGTGAGATAATCTGTACAATGTGCCTAGCACCATGCCTGGCACAGTATAGATTCTCAGTCCATTGAATTTAAACCCAACAGTATCCTGTGCCAGGTGCCAGGCTGGAAGTGAGACACACAACACCATGTAACCTCTGCCTTTAAGGAACTCTATCTAAGTGTGTGCATGTGGTGAGATCACATAGGTACCGTGGTGCTCCACCCAGGTCCCCTCTTCAGTGCCCCTGCACCGCCACCCCAGGTGCTGGGGAGAGGGGTTGCTGCTGGCTTACAGCCATGCACCTCAGTGGGAATTGCCTTCAGCTGCACGGAACAATTTGCCACAAGGTTTTGCTCCCGCCCAGGGTGGCCCGCGGCCAAGGATCAGCTAATGTGAGGGGAAAAAGTGCAGCCTCCTTACCCCGATTTTAGGACAACTCTGAAAGCCCACCATGGCTCTAGAACACCCTGAAGGACGAACTGAAGCTCAGTTGCAGCTGCATTTAAGTCTAGTGCTTCCAATCTAGTCCTTCCTTCCTCACCTGCCTACAGGTGTATCTCCCAAAAGCGATCCCTGATAAATCTTCTGTACACAACCCTCCATCTCAGAGGCCGTTTGCAGGAAACGCAGTGTAAGATATATGCCAAGTTAGGTCACAAGTGATACTCAGGTGTCTTCAGCTACCAGGGCTGGGAACTAGGGCTACAGCGTCTCCATCTCTCACTTCCCCCCAAGTCGTCTCTGAACGACTGCTTCCTGACAAGCCCCGCTTTCATGACCTCTGGATGCTACCTTAAAACTTCTTTTCAACTTCCTCTCCCACTACGAATGCCCTCCTTCTCTGGGTATTTCTGTACAGGCTCCGCAAGAGAGCATCTCATAGCCTTAGCTCATCTTCTCAAATCAAGCCCCCTCATAGGTTGCCCAGATCCTATAGATTGGCGGACTCTGGGTCAGGGCCTCATCTCTGGGTGGCTCAGCTGTGGCCGTGGGGAGCAGGGAGCCGGGAAGCGGTTTGCAGCCCTCCTGAGGCTTCAGCTTCAGCAGGTCGAAATGTGTGTGTGTGGGGGGGGGGGGCGGGTGTTGTAAGGAGTCTAGCATATTCTAGGTGCTTTCAGGGCAAATGAAGCCCCTGAAGACCCAGGGGAAAGGAAAGGAAGGGGTGAGGACACCATGGCAGGCAAAGCAGGGGGCAGAGCTGCTGCCCGTGTTCTTAGTTGAGGAGAAAGGGGGCCTGATTTGGGATGGAGGGTTCCAGGAGGCAGAGGGCGGAGTGGGTATGTGGGGAATGAAACCACGTGGGGCGGCCCTGCCTAGTTTCAAGGGAACTTGAACTCCAGGTATCTGAGAAGAAGGGCCATGGGAAGGGGGCAGCGGAGGGATGGGGCAGACTGCAGGAGAGAGGAGAGAGCCGGCAGTCAGGTGTCACCGGACCGAATTTAGTTACCTGTTGTTCTCTACAGCACGCGGTGTGCTCCACAGGGAGCCCTCGGCTTGCCCGCGGGCAGGTGCTCTCAGACCAGGTGCCAGGGCTTAGTCACCGCGGCGTTTTCTTCCACCTCCGCGTGTCCACTTACAACAGCCACCAGGTCGTGAAAGTCCCGACAGCTGAGTCTCCTCCTACAGCTTGTTCTGTCTTGAGGGCGGCATGACACACCCTCACTCTTCAATAGGGGCCCACAGTTCTGTCTTTCCATCGCTTCGATCCTCTCACAAGCTGTGTGATACAGGGCTGGAGGCATATGATGCTGTCCAGCAGTTACGAGTTGTTTCCAACCTTCTACTGTTGCAACGCTGCAGTGAACAACTAGATGTGGGGTCTGCTTCACACAGTATGTGTTCTGAAGGTTGAATTGCCGGATCAAAGTAATGTGCATTTGTGACATTCGGTTGTACCATAGAGCAATGCGTGACTAGTTAAAAATCATGGAGACCTTTTTACCTTTTTTTTTTTTTTGTAGAGATGGGGTCTCACTGTGTTGCCCAGGCTGGTCCCCAGCCTCAAGTGATCCTCCCATCTCGGCCCCCACAAAGTGCTGGGATTATAGGTGTGAGCCACCCACCCAGTGCTGACCTTTTTAAAAAGGACTTTTTTTCTGATTATAAAAAGCACATGGTAATGATGACAAGAACCCTAAATGTCCCCCTAATTCATAAGTCTAGAGATACTCACTGTTAATATATTGGTGTAATCTTCTGAGCCTTTTTTTTTTTTTTTTTTTTTTTTGAGGCAGAGTCCTGCTCTGTCAGCCTAGCTCACAGCAACCTCAAACTCCTGGGCTCAAGCAATCCTCATGACTCAGCCTCTCAAGTAGCTGGGACTACAGGCATGAACCACCATGCCCAGCTAATTTTTTTTCTATTTTTAGTTGCCCAGATAATTTTTTTTTTTTTTTTTTTTTTTGAGACAGAGTCTCACTTTGTTGCCCAGGCTAGAGTGAGTGCCGTGGCGTCAGCCTAGCTCACAGCAACCTCAAACTCCTGGGCTCAAGCGATCCTCCTGCCTCAGCCTCCCGAGTAGCTGGGACTACAGGCATGCGCAACCATGCCCGGCTAATTTTTTCTCTATATATTTTTAGCTGTCCATATAATTTCTTTCTATTTTTAGTAGAGATGGGGTCTCGCTCTTGCTCAGGCTGGTCTCGAACTCCTGAGCTCAAACGATCCACCCACCTCGGCCTCCCAGAGTGCTAGGATTACAGGCGTGAGCCACCACGCCCGGCCAATTTTTTTCTATTTTTAGTAGACATGGGGGTCTTGCTCTTGCTCAGGCTGGTCTTGAACTCCTGACCTCAAATGATCCTCCTACCTTGGCCTCCCGGAGTGCTAGGACTACTGGGGTGAGCCACTGAGCCTGGCTAAATATTCTTTACAATTGGCGTTTTTATGATTACATATTTCATTATATGACCATATCATAATTTGTTTAAACCATATCCTCAATATCAGACATTTAAGTTGTTTCCAATTTTTCTATATTTTAGAAACCTGTGCAATGAATATTGCTGTACATAAATCATTGTTCCAATTTCTGTTTTATTTGCTACTCATTTTTTATTCTAGTCATTAGAACCAATGACCAGAAGTTGGGTTAAAGAATATAAATATTTTAGATCTTAATACGTACTGTTAAATTCCCCTCCTAGAAGGTTGTCCCAATGCTCTTTTCTCACCACTTCCTCACCAACATTGAGTCTTATAGAAATTCAGCAAAAGGTACCATTTATTGCTTTCTTCTTCTGATTATATGTGTAATGTTTATTAAACAATTGGAAAAGAGCAAAAACTTAAAAAAAATCCTCACCCATATATTCCACAATCTTGGTCTAATCACCATTAAAGTATTTTTGATATTTCTTTCCAGGCTTTTCTCCATTTAAACATTTTCTATAAAATTGTCATTAAATATGCTTCAAAAACATGACTTTTAATTTTTGCCAAGTTTAAGCTAAAAATGGCATTTCTTATTTTAACTTGTCATATTTGTTCCAAATATTTTTCTCAGTTTCTTGATTGCTTTTTTATTGTGTTTATGGTGTTCTGAATTTTTATGTGGTCAGATCTAGAAATCTTTTTCTTTCATCTGCTCCATGGCTCTTAACAACTTCTTGCCATGAAGATGGGGTGTTAAATAATATAAAAAACGAAGATCATCAGTGTAAGGGAAAGAGTGCTGGCTTATATTCATTCAACGGGCATTTATTGATGTCTACAGGCATTTATTGATCACATGTGTGTGGGGGGGGTGGGGGGGAGTGGAGCACAGAGATGGATCATGCATGATTCTCTCCAGTAGGGAGATAAGGTAAGAGTAGCCATTTAGAGGGCTGCAGGAGGAAACAGGGTTCCAGCTGAGGAAGGAGCAGGCAAGGAAGGCTTCCTGGAGGAGAGGGCATTTGAGCTGAACTTGGGGAGCTGGAAAGTACGTGAACACGAGGAAAGGAGAAGATAGAGCTGACAAAATTGCATAGGATAGAAGTTGTCACTTTGCCAGGAGGGAGCATCAAAACTTTGTGGGTGCCCTGGGCAAAATAACTTATCCTTAAAGTGACTGGCAAATACAGGTTGTCCCTGGCTTGCATAAGAGAGTGGTATTAAAACAGGTCATCTTCATATGCATTCCAAATTGACTTAGTCCACACCATATGTGCAAATTAACTAGCAAACCTTTTGGCGATAACGTTGTAAATCAAAGTGGAAACAGAATGAAGGCTGTCTTTCTTGAAGGCTGGTCCTTGAAGTAATAAAGTGTTAATTCAAATAACATGAGGCAGGGACTGGGTAACTCTTGCAAATCTGGAGGGGGCCTCTGGGTACTCTCCAAGGCCTTGTGCAGTGAGGCCTGCATGCCTAGTGTTTTGGCCGATGATGGGCTCATTCTAGGGCTGGCTAAAGTGCGGGAGCCCTGTAAAGTTTAGTCTACCGGGAAGAAGCCTTCCTTTCTCTGGGGAGCTGTTCTTTCTCTGGCTCTTGAGTCCAGCGGTCAAGTTCCGTGGGGCTGGGTCTATGAGCCACAGTGATTGGTTCAACAGGTGAGCATTTAACCTGAGCTGGGCCAATCAGAGTGCTCCACTAAGCAGTGTGCAATTGGAATGGAGGGAAACTCTCTTTTTGGCTTTGGAGCTGTGAGGAAGAGCCATCTACCAGGGCGTTTAAAGACATCCAAGAATATGAAGGCTGAGAGAAGCAGAAACAAAAGGAGCCAAGAATCCAGCCTTTCCACTGAACCGCCCTACTTACTGAAGTCTTCCCTCCATTCTGACACCACCCTAGCCTCCTGCCTGGGAGTCCCTCTTTTTGGTGTAAGCTAGTGGGAGTTGGGTTTCTGTCACTTGCAATCAAAAGATTCCTGTCTGACACAAGGAGGAGTAAGAGGCTCCGATTCTTACATCTAATTTCACTGCCAAAGTTAATGTTTTTCACTTCTTCCATATACATGTATTAAAAAAAATTATACAAGTAACATATGTTCATTACAGAAACTTAGACTATACCAGTTAGCAAAAAGAAGGAAAAGAAATCCCTCTATAACCCTGTCCCTAGAGACAGCCACTCTTTCTTTTTTCTTTTTTTTCTTTTCTTTTTCTTTTCTTTTTTTTTTTTTTTTATGGAACGCTTCACGAATTTGCGTGTCATCCTTGCGCAGGGGCCATGCTAATCTTCTCTGTATCGTTCCAATTTTAGTATATGTGCTGCCGAAGCGAGCACGAGACAGCCACTCTTAACACACTGGCATTTCTCCCATTTTTTACTATTATCTATTTATCCATCTATGATCTGTCTTTGATCTATTCACCCATCATTGATCTATCATCTGTTTATCTAAAACAGTAATAGATAACAGAGCACTTATCACGCACCACGCATGGTCTAATTTTCCACATGACAACACAGTCTTCATGACAACCCTATTATTATTGGCCCCAGTTTATAGATGAAAAAATTGAAGCTCAGAAAAACTTAGCAAGTTTAGAGAAAACAAGCTCAGAGAGGTTGGGTAATTTACCAGGACGTACAACTGGTAAGTGGCGGGAACCGGGATCCGAATCTAGGCTGTTTGGCTCTGTAATCTATTAATATATTCTTAGCCACCACACGATCCCAACTTTATCTAAAGTTCAGATCACATGGCAATACCATTCTGTAACTTGAGTTTCTTACCTTTTTTTTTTTTAACTGGAAAAAAAATCATGGATACTTTCTATGTACCGACATCGATTGCGGCCACGCTGACTCTCAGAGCTGCATGGTGTCCCATGACAAAGATGCACCAGACTTTACTGAACCAGATCCAAACGGATGAGCATTGAGATGGTTTCAAATTTTTCCTATTATAAAAATAACTTGTAAAAATCATATTTAAAAACTGGCTTAATATCATAAAACAAAACCCTTAAGTTGTTCCTTAGGTCAGATTCCCAGAAGGGAAATTACTGGGTTAGTGGGTTTGTGCACGTTATGGCTTTGATGTCTGCAAACAACCTGCCACTCAGAACGACGTCAGTTCTGCCTCCTGGGGGCTGATGGATGATGTTCTTTTTTATTTATTTATTTATTTTTTCAATTTTTAAAAATTGAGATTTAATTCCCATAAAATTCACCATTTCTTTTCTTTTCTTTTCTTTTTTTTTTTTTGAGATAGAGTCTTGCTCTGTTGCCTGGGCTAGAGTGCCGTGGCACCAGCCTAGCTCACAAGCAACCTCAAACTCCTGGGCTCAAGCAATCCTCCTGCCTCAGCCTCCCGAGTAGCTGGGACTACAGGCATGCGCCACCATGCCCGGCTAATTTTTTATATATATATATATTTTTAGTTGTCCATATAATTTCTCTCTATTTTTAGTAGAGATGGGGTCTTGCTCTTGCTCAGGCTGGTGCCGAACTGCTGAGCTCAAAAGATCCACCCGCCTCGGCCTCCCAGAGTGCTAGGATTACAAGCGTGAGCCACCGCGCCCTGCCAAAATTCACCAAAGTGTGCAATTTAGTGGTTTTTATTAATAGTATATTCACAGCATTGTACCACCATCGGCGCTCTCTAATTCCAGAATATCTTCATCGTCCAAAAAGAAACCCCAAACCCACCGGCAGTCATTTCCCATTCCTCCTCCTCCCAGGCCCTGGCAGCCACTGCTCCATTTTGCTTTTATGGACTTGCTTATTCTGGACAGTTCTTATAAATGGATTATATAATACGTGGCCTTTTGTGTCTGGCTTCTCTCACTCAGCATAATGTCTTCGAGATTCATCCACGTTGTAGCATGTGTCAGCACTCCGTCCCTTCTAACGGCCAAATACTATTCCACTGCACACACATACTGCATTTCGTTTATCCATTCGTCATGGACATTTGGGTGGTTTCTACTTTTTGGCCATTAGGAAGAATCCTGCTATAAACATTTTAGTTTTGATTGTAGTAGGAAGAAAAAAGAGAGGACAGCTTTCCTGAAGTCAATGAAGGAGGTTTAAAAAGATGATACAAACATTTGTCGGGAGGGCTTGCTTGAGGCAAATTTACTTCAGTAGGAAAAGACAGAAAGAAGGGAGGTTGGGGAGATGTCTAGAAGGAAAAGGTCAGTTCCTCAGCCCTTTGGGCTCCTGCACTTCTGGACAATTCCTACACAAGGCAAAAATAGAGTTCCTACCAGCTCTTTGTAATTGAGGGCAACTTGGGTTTCATGCAAGAAACAGGCCACGGAGGGTCTATAAGATTTATTTTAGAATGTATTTTTCTAGGCTTTTCTCAGTTTCTGTTTCAAGTTACCGAGTTTTTATGGTAGTTTATAAATAGTGTGTCTTTTGTTTAGAAACTTGACTTACTGGCCTGATTACTATCAAGCATGTTCTCACTGATACACCTTCCGTGTTTGCCAGGTAGGTCTCTTGCTGCAACCCAAACCGGGCACCTGTTCTCAGTGAAATCTAAGAGCCAAGTTCTTCGCTGGAGCCCCAGACACCTAGGTCAGAGCGACCTCACACTCTGGACAGAGTCCACATAGCACCCCCTTGTGGGCAATGCCCCTTCCCACCAGGTAGTTCCAATTTATGTTTTTCCTTTGCTGTTATGTATATTTTATCTAATTTTTCTTCTCTCCCTCTTTTTCTTTTATTGTTTTATAGGGCATGCTGATAGTAGTCACGTACAATTTAGTCCACAGAGTACTGGAAAATGAGATAGGATCATGGCTAAGAGGAAAAAAATTTGCCACTAGCTGTAATTGAGGCGAGTCCCAGTTGACCCCTTTTGGGGAAGGGGGAGCATTTCCAATGACATAAGGAATGGTTCTTTGTCAGGCACCATTACTGGATAGCAAAAGGGGTGGACTATAGCGGACATTTGTTTTTGATCACCTGCTTCTGCATTTGAAGACATCACTGCGTGAGGCAGAGATCACCTCTCACATTGTGAGTTACAGATGCTGAAAATGCCAGACGCTGGTGCTTCCAGCCTCCCTTGCAGCTAGGCATGTGCACGTGAGCCAGGCTGCCAGTGAGAAGCATCTTCTCCCGGGACTCAGAGACGCCAAGAAGCAGGGACTGTGTAAATTATGGCGAGGGTGGCAGCTGCAGGGCCCTGTCTAGCCAGCGTCCAGGGCAGGGTGGGCCTCAGTGGTGTCACACCGTGCTTTGTGCTTAGAGGCAGTGGCAGTGGGATCCTCAGAGACCAGGTCTGAGATGAAATTTTGGTGTTGTCACTAGCCACACCATATTAGAAGCAGCAGCATTTCTGCATAGGGTATGAACAAAGGTGGGAGAGGGCAGGGGAGAGACTCTTCCACCCTTTATTCATTTTTTTTTTTTTTTTTTTTGAGACAGTCTCACTCTGTTGCCCGGGCTAGAGTGAGTGCCGTGGCGTCAGCCTAGCTCACAGCAACCTCAAACTCCTGGGCTTAAGCGATC
Organism: Eulemur rufifrons; assembly: GCF_041146395.1. Taxonomy (NCBI): domain Eukaryota; kingdom Metazoa; phylum Chordata; class Mammalia; order Primates; family Lemuridae; genus Eulemur; species Eulemur rufifrons. Next base: position 264,185,196 of record NC_090989.1, read on the forward strand.
CTACTGCCTCAGCCTCTCGAGTAGCTGGGACTACAGGCATGTGCCACCATGCCCGGCTAATTTTTTGTGTATATATATTTTAGTTGTCCATATAATTTCTATTTTTAGTAGAGACGGGGTCTCGCTCTTGCTCAGGCTGGTCTCGAACTCCTGACCTTGAGCGATCCACCCGCCTCGGCCTCCCAGAGTGCTAGGATTACAGGCGTGAGCCACCGCGCCCGGCCCACCCTTTATTCATGATTGTCTGCTTGGCAATAAACAAGCGGATGTAAGTTAAAGCTGCCAAGACATGAGGTTTTTTTCCAACAAATGTTTTTCAGTCAGAATTTTGGGCCTGCTGTTGGGTGGTACATGGGCAGCTCTGAATGACAACAGAAGGTGTGGACCCACTTCTCAACGCATAGATGACAAGTGGATGGATCCCAGTTGGGGAAGACGGTTTCAGGGGAGGCCAGACAGCCATCAACCACTGAGGAGTTGCCTGTGGGGCTCCAGGTACTGCCACCTCACACAACTCCAGGGGGCGTTATTTACACCATCATTTATGGAAGAACAGACATGGTAAAAATGTGAGGTTGCCCATGGAGCCACCTGGCTGATGGGCTGCATATCTCAGAGAAAGGCCAGGGTAGGGGCTGAAGGAGGGTGTACCCTCCCGCACCCCTAGGAGGAAGGAGGAGGGGACTAGGGTACAGCTGAACCCTACTAAAGAAAACCACACAGTGCCTGTGCCCAGACCACCAGCCAGCAGAGGATGACATCAGGACTGGGGCTAGGGACCTCTCCCCAGCCCCACGGTGCTGTCCCCTCATAAGCAGTCCTCCCCCCTCACCTGTCTTGCCATGGGGCCCTAGGGGAGAGCAAGGCCTCTGAGAGAGGACTTGGACCTCTGATTACAATTATAAAATATGAATTTGTGCTATGGACTGAATGGTGTCCCCTCCCAAATGCATCTGCCGAAGCCCTAACCCCCATTGGGACGGTATTTGGAGATGGAGCCTTTGGGAGATAATTAGGTTTCGATGAGGTCCTGAAGGTGGGGCTCTCATGATGGGGTTACGTCTTTATAAAGAGAAGACAGGACAGCAGGGTCACTCTCAGCACCATTAGAAGACACAGTGAGAAGGCGGCCATTTCCCAGCCCAGAAGAGAGCCCTCACCAGTAAATTAATCTGCTGGCACCTTGAACTTGGACTTCCCAGCCTCCAGAACTGTGGGAAATAAATATCTATTGCTTAAGCCACCCAGTTTAAGGCATTTTGTTATAGCAGCCCAAGCCAACTTAAGACAACTGCATGTTCACCCCAGACAGGTTATTTTAATAACTAGACTTAATCACAGAAATCATTTGAATGAATTAAAATGTAAATAGGAATGACACAAAAGACATCTACTATGGTTGATTGGGGTACTCAGGACCCAGAAATGTCTGCACCAATTTGAGAATAAAGGCCCATGTTCAGACATTTCGGCCCAAGACTCCTCAGACTAGTTATGTGTGTCCCTAACATTAGACTTCAGGCCCCCAAAATAATCTCACCATTTTACCCACCCCTGGTTCTTGTTTGTGGTACCAACATCCACCCAGTTGCCCAATCTAGAAACTGGCCCTATCCCGGCTTCTCCCTCTGCACACCTGTCAGCTATCAAGTCATCACTTCTTGCTTTTAAATACGTCTGGGCTATGACCACTTACCTCCATTCCCACTGCCATCACCTCTCCCTGGACCTCTGTCGCTGCATCCCAACTGGTCTTACCTGGCTCTTCCTCTGGTTTGGATAATCATGCTGGAAGCCCTGAGGCAGCCTCAAGGAAAATCCCAGAGCCTTCCTTGACCTTAAGAAGAATCCAGAGGCTAACTAGCAAAGGATACAAGGTGGTCGTAGACGAACACTGGAATGTATACCTTGGGGTGGGGGATGGGTAGGGCTCTGGAGTTTCTAGAAAAGGTTAGGTTTGTGTCATCAGTCCATTCTTACTCAAATGACTCATGTACCTAACAGATGGGTGCTGATCCCGTCAAAAGCTGTCAGTGCTCTACTTCAGGATGGTGGGTCAGTCTCGCTTAAACAACAGAATTACATCTGTTTCTGCATGCTGGGTCTTGAGCAGAATAACGCCTCATAAATCAGCCCTTTGGTAGATCTGAAGTCAAGGAATATGCTTGGCTTTATTGTGCTCTAATAGTCATTTTTCCTTCTTCAAAAAAAGCTCCAAAATCTTGGCCATGTAGTGCCATCCAGAATAAAGACTACATTTCCTAACTTCTTTTGCAGCAAGGTATGCCCACATGATTAAGTTCTGGGCAACTGTGTATAATATATGCAACTTTGAGGAAATAACCTGAGAGGGAAAGGAATTCTTTTTCCTCCCACCCTCCCTTTTTCCTGGCTAGAATGTGGATATGATGGCAGGAGCTGGAGCAGCCACTTTGGATCATGAGGTGGAAGCTGTAGGTTGAGGACAGTGGAACAACCAGATTGGAGTAGACTGGGTCCCCAGTGAATGTGGAACCACTGTACCAGCTCTGGACTTCTGGTATTTATGTGAGAGAAAAATAAAGTATTTTGCCTGAGCCACCTTTACTTTGGTTTTTGGATTCAGAATTAGATACCTGAAAATGAGATGCTGCAAATAACATCTAAAATGTGGCACCGACTTAATGGAATTGGTAGGCCAACATATGGCAAAGATATATATACTGGCTTCTATATAATGGCTAAACATTCATGAAATGGTCATCTGCGGTATCTTGGAAGACGGACCACAGGCTGACTGAAGCCACAGCAATAGAGAAAATGGTAGGAGGGTGCAAAAAGCATGAATGTTGCTCCTTGTTGCTTTTCACAAAGTCCCATAAAAGTGAGATGAACTGGGGCAAGAGCCAGCCAGACGGCAAGCAGAGATGGGAGTGCTATCATTTGGAGGTGTGTCCCCTCCAAATCTTATGCTGAAATTTGATCCCCAGTGTTCGTGGTAGGGCCTAATGGGAGGTGTTTGGGTTATGGGGGCAAATCCCTCATGAATAGATTAATGCCCTCCCTGGGGGGCAGATGAGTCAGTTCTCCCTCTAATTTCTGTGAGAGCTGGTTGTTATTAATTTAAAAAGCCTGGCACCTCTCCCTCTCTTGCCGTGTGATCTTTGCACCTGCCAGCTCCCCTTCACCTTCTGCCATGTGTGGAAGCAACCCGAGGCCCTCAGCACATGCAGTTGCCGGTGCCATGCTTCTTACACAGCCTGCAGAACCGTAAGCCAGATAAACCTCTTTATAAATTACCCAGCATCAGGTATTCCTTTACAGCAACAGTAAACGAAATAAGAGAGGAGAGAATCCTGCTTTGCTCAGGAAGGTGCTGCCTATAGCCTGCACTCAAAGTTGATTTCCTGAAGCACTGAAAATGCCACTGCAGCTATTAAGAGCAGTGGCCTTGAAGTGGCAGCCTTAGCTGGAGATAAGGCTGAGACAGTAAGCTGATTTCAAGACTTCTCTGCCAGAAAATGCAAACCGGGTAACACCAAAGACCGAGTTAAGGGTGTTGCTTCGCATCCACGCTTCTCTTTCAGGTGGGCTCAAGGCAGCTGCCTTTAAGTAGCGGAGGCAGGAACAGAGCCTAGAACACCCGACAGTCTAGACCAGATCTTGGGCTGTGAGTACTTGATGGATTCTACTGGCAAAGAAACCGTAAGCCTGCTTTTCCAGAACCATGACAGCAATCCTAGGGACTCCCCCCAAACTGCCCAAGAAGCAAGCAGGCTTCAAAAGCTGTGCTGCTCCCAGGAAGGCCACCTTCTGTAGTCCCACCTTGGCTATGGCCATGGACGTCAACAGACAAGGAGTCCCTTCCAGACAGCAAGTCTGGGCCGTCAGATGCCTATTCAAGGGACTCTGTACTGCCAAAGGGTATCTTCGCTATCCCTGTGCCTTGGGATTTAATAACCACTGGGAATAGTGGCTCCATGCCCCCCGTTCTCTCCTCTAATGAATGAGTTTCAGTGGCTGTTTTCCTATTTGTATGTCACTACTGTTTATGGGCGATGTTGGAAGAAATTAACTTGTCTTTTAGTTTTTAAGTCATTAGACCACAGAAGCCACCTAGAGCTAACAGAGAAGACTGCGTATCACCCAAAGATAATTTTAGCTTTAGCTTCATGTTGTGACTGCATGAGGCTTGGGGTGTTTCCTTTGGGGAGAAGAGGAATGGGCTCTATGTGGGGGAAGAAGGGTGGCCAAAGGGTTGAGCTATGGCAGAGACCACTAAAGAATGTGTCCCTTTTTCCTTGTTTCTCAGAAATACAGCACCTTAACTTTAGTTAGGCACATGGCTGTTAGAATAAAAATGACCTTCCCTAGCCTCCCTGGCAGTAGATATGTCTTTGTGACTAAGTTCTGGCCAATAGGATGTCCCACATCCAGCGATGTTCCCTCTGGGAAGGGGTTTTGCTTTTTCCCTCTCCTTTCTGCCATCCTGCTGGCTGGAATGTAAAGAAGATGGAAGCTGTGACCCGAGGATGGCAGAGCAACAAGTGGGAAGGAACCTGGGACCCTGGGGAGCACGCAGCCACCCTGGCGGCCCTGCAGGATAGAAGGTAAATTTGTACTTAGTGTGAGCTACTTTGGTCATGAGAGTGGAACCTAAATCTGATCTAGAATTTGCCACACAAAGTCAAGGCCGAGATGGGTACTGTGTGTGGAGATGAACAGAGAGAACTGTCCTCCAAAATAATATTTATAGATTTTCAACAAGCAAACAAAATAAGAAACGTGCAGAAATCAATGATGAGAATAAAAATGTCAACAGACAATAGTGTTGCATAGCATGAACGTTTTTATGTTGATCAAATTGTTTTTCAGCAGTCACTTGACAGAACAGGGCAGAATGAAAAACATTCCAAATTTACAGGAAAAATATCACTGATCAATGAAGAGACTCTTCAAAATGACGTGACTTCACACAAATCCTTTGGTTGCTCTAAACGGAATGTGAGCTATGAAGATGGTGGGCCAGCCTGGCCTCCAGCCTCCCACGTGCTTGGTTCCCCAGGCTGGGGTCACAGTCTTTGCCATCTGCACTGAGAATGCTCTCAGCTTAGGATGACAGGCAAGAGGGTGGCAATCCTCATCTATGCATGCAACAGTGCCAAGGTCTGAGGGACAATTTCTTGTTGACAAGTCACAGAAATGTGATACGTGCCTCTCTAGCAGTTCTACAGCTTTGGTTCAGGATTAGTTTTGACTCTGGAATATCCGACTCCCAGAATGGCAAACCTTGAGCTCATCCAGCCCAGCTCAACCTTCCCCTCTTACGTACAAGCAAACTGTGGGCCGAGGGTGACACATCTTGCCCAAGTCCAGCTCTAGACCCAAGTCCTGCCTCTTACAATCTTTCCCCATCGGTGCTGCTTCTTTGCTGCCTCTGGAGGATGAATAGGACTGTTGCCTGCCCTCAAATGATAATTTTTGAGGGACAAAAATAAATCAACCGGCAACACAGCAGCAGTAGCACCTACACTAATCTGGAAGCATATTTAAGTATAAATTACTGTGGCAGGAAACTAAAGACCAGCACGAGTTTGTGATCCTCCCCCACCCACAAACTGAACTGAATCTTTTTCTCTGGAAAGTCAAAACACCAAACGCAGAGCCCAGAGGGTGACACCAGCAGGGCTCTCCCATCTTGATTAAATCAGCACATCAATGCGGAGTCTAATTAGATCTTCTGGAAAGAGCCAAGAACATAGGATGTAAATGTCTTCTCCATTCACATCCAGCCAAATCTCCCAGGCAAAATATTTATCCTGATTCTGACGCAGTTCTTCGCTTAGGACTAGAAAAGGCTTCTTAAATATAATTGCTTAAAAGTATAAAGTGGTGAAAGAGGAATCTTGAGCTATGGATTTTAATTGGTAATATCTGTACAGTATTTACTTACATATTTTGCTCCTTTAGGTAATTCTCTTGGCTTGTTCCTCCCAGTATTTCATGGATTTTGTTCCTGGCAACATCTGCTGGGTCTAAACTGCTGGCCTGCACAGTTGCAACCTTTGCTTTTTAGAAATTTATGTGACCATAACAGCAGCATTTCTGCAACCATATTAAACAATTTCTTTCTTTTCTTTTCTTTCTTTTTTTTGAGACAGAGTCTTGCTCTGTTGCCCCAGGTAGAGTATAGTGGCATTATCATAGCTCACTGCAACCTCAAACTCCTGGGCTCAAGTGATCCTCCTGCCTCAGCCTCCCAAGTAGCTGAGGCTATAGGCACGGGCCATGACGCCTATCTCATTTTTCCATTTTTAGTAGAGATGGAGTCTTCCTCTTGCTCAGGCTGGTCTTCTGCCTCGGCCTCCCAGAGAGCTAGGATTACAGGTGTGAGCCACCGCGTCTGGCCTAAACAATTTCTTTTTAAAAAACAATAAAACATAAATCTCTGAAGACATGTAGACTACTTCTTAAGCTTTCTGCACACAGGGTGATGATGCATTTTTATTGAATGGTGATAATTTACTAAGTATCCTGATGGCATTTCCCTTCTCTCTCTCTTTTTTGGAGATTTGGTGAGAGAATTCTCTGAAGTCCAGATTGAACAGAGGTACTAGTGTAATATTCCTTTGTGCTCTTGCATGAAGAAGAGCAGTTTCCTCTTATAAAAACCCAGTGGATTCTACTTTTGCTTCATTATGTTTTGGGGCCAATCACTGATATGTCATCTCCAGGTAACTCACCCAGAGCAGCGTCTGTTTCTATTCCAGCTGCTGAAAATTCACATTAACAGCATGTTCTTATTCAATCCTCATATTCAGCCCAAAGTGCTAAGGATTGTTTCTGTTATATTACAGATAAGGAAACAGAGGCAGAGCTCCTAAGTGACCAGGTCCGCAGCTAGTTAGTACTGAGTGGGAGCAAGAACCAAATCTCCTACCTGTTAGCTCCAAACTTTCCAGTGGCTTCTTGTTTCACAGCATGAGGTTAGAGCACTGTAACACCTCCTCCCCACCCCTGCCACTTAGCAGTAAAATATCCATGGGGAAAACCAGGAAGTATGCAAGTAAACATGCTCGCTCTAGAGAGAAAGAATCTTTAGAAACGTCCCTCCCCCAAATAGTCTTTATCCATCCCGTAAGCAGGAAACTACTCAATTGGTCCCAGAGTTCGCTAAACATCAAAATGGCTTCATTTACGTGCGCTATCATATGTAAGCATCCCTTTCCCATAAGTATGGTGAAGAAGCTGGCTTAGCTTCCTCTTCTGGGTACATAAAAACTGCTACTTAAAAATGCCACATTAAAATGTTTATGTCATTTATTTTCCTTAAATAATAATTTGCTACAATCCTGTCACAAATTTTAAAAAAATTTAACACAGTATTCACAAAGGCAGAATTCTTTTAGGACAATCAAAATCCCGGTGTACTCAGAATAAATTAACTTCAAATTGTGTTTATATTCAGATAGTCTGATCCTCTCCTTTGAAATGAAATGGAGACCATTGTAACTGAGGGTGAATGCACACATTTGTTCTTCTGTACAGAGACTCATTCTTTACATAAACTCAGCGGTAATTTGAATCAAGTTCGGGATCCTGAGAAGCACTCACCCGTGGGCGTACACACACGTACACACACCCGCAGACAACCCTCTAGAAGCCGGGTTTCCCATGGTTCAATTACCAGAAGATTTTTTCTCAGAAAGGCCAAAGATTCTGAATATCTAGATGATACTGTCCCATCTCCCCTCAGGAAAATCGTAAGGTTTCAAGTGTAGTAGCTTGAAGTAGCAGCAATACATGTAATAGTAGATTCAGTAGTCAGCGATTCCAGTCCTGGGTTCTGAGTATACAGTAAGAGGCAAGCAGAGGCAAGAGACACACCTGCTTCTAGAACTAAGACAGACGACGACAAGGGAACACTTAGAGTCCTAATTCAGGACTCTCACCTTAACATACAGGACTCATCGGGTTCAGGCACCGAGGGGGAACCCGGAGAGGGACCCGATTCTCAGGAACACGAATATTGAAGTGGCCAGGAGATGGGACAAAGGAAAGGAGGACAGAAAAGGTACTGCTCAGCCTCCAGCCTGAATTCCCACTGCCCAGCCGTTAGTACATGCCTCAGGGTTTCTGTAGCGTCAGGGGCGGGTGGACGTGAATTGCTCCAGCTCCTCCTAGGAGCGCGGAGAGCTCAGCCCGTATAGTCCTGTACACAGAAACACACGCAACATCCAAGCCACCCCAGATAACCACACCGTCCTGTTTCTGAGAGCTCAAGTTCTGCGGGCGTCCCCTCTCCGTTGCCCAAGGATGGATGACAGGGGTGTGTGTGGTGACATTAAGGAGGAAGGCATTAGAACAGGCCCCAAACTGAGATTCCTTCTTGCGTATTTCTCTCCGTGGGCATAACGGGCCTAAATGATGCCATAATCACATGCGTATCTACACCAGTTCCTATGTACATGATGATACCTTTTCTAGGGAAATTTAAAGTGCCTGGATTCAAAGGTGCCCATTCCTTTCCCACAGCTACCGGCTCCTCTTGCTGTTTCCAGAGAGAAGGTCTGTCCTCCTCTCTTAGGGAGGCTGCCCTTGGGAAAGAGGAATGAACGTGTTCACAGTTGTCTTAGCTGGGGTCCAGCGTCGGGACTAAGCCTTCTTCATACACGCGAAGAATCGCTTCACACACGAACTTGTACTGGCTCTGGAAAAGGAAACAGGCCGTCAAGTCCTGTAGCTCCAGCAAAACTGCGTCACACCACGGACACGGTGGGGCTTTTGAATCATTTGTAAATATTCCCTGGGCGCCAACTCTGGGCCACATGCCAGGCAAGCAGAGTGGAGAAGCCACACCTGTGAACTCCTAGTTCCTATACGATGGGGGCAGGGGGTGAACCCAGAGCACGACAGGCAAAGTGTCACAGAAACACGACACAGGGAGGAACCGGCGGTCTGGGGCAGTTGGGGGAGTGGGCCCGTGGGGTGGCTGTTCTAGTAAGCAGAATCGTGGAAGCCCTGATGAGGACAGCCCGTTCTGAGGAGCATAGTCAGGGTCCCCGGTCCTGGCCGGAACACCTGGGTGTGCGTTGGAGGAGGGGCCGCACAGGAGGGCTGGGGCCTGGCTGTGGAGCGCCTTGCATTGGAGCGAAGAGTCTGGATTTTTGTCTTAAAAGGGAAAGCCACTGAAAGAGTCTCTACAGGATATGGGTCATTTATATTAGCAAACACCTAAGAAACATATTTTAGCATTTAGACTGAGCTTCTCCAGCTAGGAAAATCTATGAAGATGATGGATTTTGTTTTCCTTTTTAACCAGCAATGAGGTCTTCCATACCACAATACAGGGCAGAGACTGGCCTTAATAACATAAGCTGATTTTTTTCTCTTAGCCAGATTTCCGGGGTACAAACTAACATAAAACTACAAGAGCTGTGGTCTACTAAGAAAATCTTATAAACTTTGTCCACAACCCTGTGAGGATACAGAGCTGGTCAGAACATGGAGTTCCTGCTCCTTTCTTTGCTAAGGCATTCTCATCCATCCTGGGGGTTTTGCTTCCTCCAGGAAGCCTTCCTTGACTTTCTAAAGCCTTTCCTTGCTTTAGATACTCTCCCACTGTGTCCTCAGACACCCCAAACTTCCCCCCACTGCTGCTGAGATTTATAATAGACTAATCCAGTTCTCGGATTACATACAAGCTTCCAGTCTCTCGTGTTTGCACAATTATCTGTGGAATGAATGAATGAACGAGCATGGGATGGTCCCCATTTTGCAGATGGGGAAGCAGGTTAAGGACTATCCAAAGGTCACTCAGTACACGGGGGAGCCTGAATCATGTTCTTTCCACACCACTTTACTGCCCCTCTTGAGGTCCTGGGGGGAAACCCCAAGGTTTCTTCCCCAGGACACTTGCAGTGCTGAGTGTGCAGACACCACGGAGGTGGTGGGAGGAGAGTACGGCTACGCACAGCATCTGCTGAGCCATCAGGGTCGCCCCGGCACAGGTGGGTGGGATGAAGCCCTTGGTGACCCAGCTTATGTCTGATGGACAAATGATGGGCCAGTGGTTCAACAACACAGAGTGCACCAGGGCTGCCCCCGGCAGAGGGGCTGGCGGGAAATAAACCAGAGGCAGCAACAGTGGAGGGCAGCAAAACTCAGAGGCTAGATGGGCGTGGGTCCTGGAGTCGTGCAGCCCCCGACAAGCTCTGTGACCTTGGGCAAGGGGCTCAGTCTTGACCCGCAAAGCCCTTCTCCCAGGCCTGGCCTGGCGTAAGCATGCAGGAAGGGCTGGCCGTCCTTAGTACGAGATTTTTACTCACTGATGTCTGCACCATCATGGCGCGCTGGTCTCGCATTTTCCGGACAACATCTAGTGGGTAAACCGGCAGATTTCTCTCAATTAAGCACATGGCTGTTTCCATAGTGACCAACACGCCAGTCCGACCTATTCCAGCGCTGGAGAGGGAGAGAAGAGAGACCTGGGATTGGCCTGAGCAGCATTTCTGCATGGCCCAGCTGAACTGCTAGCAGTTCCCACGTTTACTCAGAAGGAGCTTTCCTCCCTTGGTTTTCAAGAACATAAAACACATGCCCAGGGTGTGCCCTTGAACAGGCTAAAGAGCCTGTCCTTGTGACCTGAGACACATCACAGCCAGGGGAAAGAAACCCACTGTTCACACTCCCTCTCTCATTTGTACCTGTCCTGATGGTCAGCTGTCTCAAGGGCAGAGGGAAGGGCGTGGGCAGGACTTTCCCCTATGGTTTCATAGATCTTTTGAAATGGTGAGGACATAAAGTGAATAGAAGTTTGTAAGAGCACACAACTTTGTGGGCTTTAGGGTGAGTTTTGCGTCTGGCTTTTCTCTCCAAGCCTTTCCCAAGGGGTACAAGTATTCCAAACAAAGCAACACAACATGACAAGGGTCATACCTGCAGTGAACTAAGACGGGCTCACTGTCCACCCTCAGGGACCTCATATAGTTTACAAATTCCAGAAAGTCCGAGGAATCATCGGGCACGCCGTGGTCAGGCCATGCGACGTACTGGAGATGTGTCAGTGTGTGCTCTTCCCCGGTCTGTGGGAGACACGGTGGCCGCCGTGAGGCAATCCAGATAGACGGCGGACACGCGGGCCCGGCCCCACCCGACACCAGCCAGGGCAGCCAGTCTCCCGACGCTTCTCCCACTGTGCACAGCCCTGCTGTGGCCCTGCCAGTTCTGGCCCCCACGTTTACTCTCGGGCTCAGCACAGGCCACCTCCCGCAGGATGGCCACCTCCACCGTTTCCGCCCAGTGATTTCGACCTTTTGCTTCTACGGTACTTGGCCACGAGGGCCACGCACACTGGCTCTTTTTATTTATGTGTTTATTATGGCAACGTACACATAACACGAAGTCCACCACTATACCCATTTTCAAATGTACAGTTCAGCAGGATTAAGTATATTCACAATATTGTGTAACCATTACCACTATCTCTCTCTGGAACTTTTAAAATCACCCAAATATAAACTCTGGACCTAGTACACCACATGGTATAATGTCCATGCGTCCCCATTCTCCCCTTCCCAAGCCTCCTGACAACCACTGCTCTGTCTCTAAGCATTCGATGACTCCAGGTATTTCATATAAGTGGAACCCTCAAGTGTTTGTCTTTCTGGTGCTGAGCCAGGCCTGGGCTTTGTGGGTCAAGAGACTGAGGCTCAAGGGGACTGAGTCACTTGCCCAAGGTCACCAAGCTTGTCAGGGGCTTATTTCACTTAGCAGGATTTGTCCATGTTGTATGATGGGTCAGAATTTCCTTATTTTTTAAGGTTAAATATATCCCACCACATGGAAATACCACATTTTGTTTGTCCATTCCTGCCGATGGACAGCGGGCTGCTGTGAACACCGGGCACTGGCTCCTTGATGGGTCGTCTTGTGCGTTTACTGATGTGCTCACCAGGCCCAGGTGAAGACAGAGGGCAGACCCAGCAGTGTGGCCCACCTGGGACCACAGTGGCTGCTGATTCTGCACCTGCCCCTCCACTGTGCCCCCCTTAGACCACGGCTCACCTGAGTGTTGGTGACCAGCATTTCTCGGGACACGTAGGCGATGGTGCAGTCCTCTGACTGACACTGGATGTGAAAGCCACCATGGTCCATGACATCGGGGGGGTCGGGCCAGTACTGGTGACATTTGGTCTGTAAGGAAGCACCGAGTACCGGTTAGCCTTCTCTGTGGCGGTGCACGCGAGCAGGTGCCCCTGGACAGGCGTCGGCCAGGGTCCTCTCACGCACACCTGGGAGGGCTGACGGGAGAAAAGAAACTCAGGCAAGGCTGCTGGCTCTGTGTATGCTCCTGGGGCGCAGCGGGGGGCAGAGGAACCTCCTTCCTCCTCTGGAGAGTGGGGCAGGGGCCGGCCTGCCAGGGCCCAGGCCACAGCTCTCTGATCAGCCCCAAGCGGGAGCGTGGAGGAGGAGGAAGACAGGAGACTTTTCTTCCTCCCCACCAGGGTCTGCTCAATGGAAGAATAGCAGAGACCCCAGACGTGGGGACTTGGCTTATGACCAACCCTCCAGCCCAACCTGCCAGGTGCCTGATCTGGCTGACCCGTCCCTCAGGCCCCTGCTTGGCTCCAAGAGCCCCTGCGCCCGCCCTCCTGAGGAGGAGGCCTTAGATACAGCAGAGGAGGGCGCGCATGGGGGTGTCAGATACGCCTCTGCTGGGATCACTTCCGCCTCCGCTCGGCAGCCAGGTGACTTGGGACCAGTTACTAAACCTCTCTGATTACTGCGTTTTCCACCTGAAAGACGGAGACGGCACCTGCCTCAGGGCTGGTGGCAGAGGCTGGAGGTGTGCCAAGCCCTCTGTAGGACATGTCAACAGTGGCCATTATTACTGCCGCTGTTACGCTCCACGTCAACCAGTATGAGTGATCAGAGATTCCACAAAAATCCGGATTAAGGAAATCCCCAAACCGAGACAAATATCCTTTTTCATTTGGGCAGCATCTCTGAGGCCCTCAAATGCTTTCACAGATGACGCGCCATGGAGCTGATACTCCCTATATAGTGGACAAAGAAGTCCCACAGTGTCTCTCAGTGTGGCTGTGCTTTCCCCTGAGACCGGCTGATCCCACCACCCTCCCCATTTTCTACCCCCCTTCCAAACCCTGCAGCTTGGTCCAGTAGCCATCTCGGCACCCGCCTCTGGCTTCTAAGCAAACTTCACAGCTAAGCTGTCCAGCCCATCATAGTTCCTTCTGTTGGTCAAATTCTCATTCATTAAAAAAAAGTGTTTTTCCCCAAGCCTATACAGAGTGGTACCAACTTAAGTAAAAATTACATTTGTTAATGGTGCAAAGGTGGTAGAACCAAAAGACATGGAATTTGTCCAAAAACAGCTCTTCTATTCTTTCCAAATGTCGCAGTGAATATGTGGGATGAAAGTATGCTGCTGGAAAGCTGGAGTTAAGAATTGACTTGGAAACATAAACATGGATATGGTGGTAGCCACCTCCTGACTTTGCTTGGAAAGGAAAGGGTTGCCATCTGTAGAACCCAGGGCAGAGTCGACAAGCCCCAGCCCATTGGCCGCCTCACCTGTACGGGAAGGAGAAGTGCCTGCCCACAGGGCAACAGGGGAGAAGACATACTCTGAAGCGACCAACTCATGCGAGGCAGAACTACAAACACCCGCGCTCCCGGAGAGGTTCCCTGCTCCATGGGGAATCTGACCAGAACTGGACTCCCTCTTTACAAGTCTGATCAAATTCAGATCTTACGTGTACTTGGATCGAGAGCACTGGAAGTGTAGTGGAAACAGCAAGAAGTTTGGGGAGATCCTGAGTTTCAATCCTGTTTACTAAGTTCTACCAACCAATTGTGTGGTTCTGGGCAAGTTACTCAACTTCTCTGAGCCTCGGAGTGCACATTAATGCTGCAACTGCAAGGTGGGATGTGCTAAAGCCTAAAACCTTCTGAGCAGTATATGCCAAGCTCTGAATGGCACTTTTCACGAACACTATTCTGTCTTACTCTCAAAACAAGCTGAGGTGGGTGCAATGATTGTCTCTGTTTTGCATATGAGTCAACGAGGCTCAGAGAATGAATAGCTTGTGTCAGATCACACACATACAGGAACTGGGGCAGACCCGGAATTTCACTACAGGGCCGTGAACTCTTTGCCAGCTGGATATACTGTGAAATGACAAGAAAATGGGCCTCTACAGGGCTGGGCTTACATTAAACAGGTAACATACGCAAAGGGCCTAGGGCGGTGGGGAAGACAAGAGCACTGCTGGACAATGATGGAGGTCGCTGAAGCTGGAAGGCCAGCAACCAGCTGCCAGGGACAGGGACGAGACCCTGGGCAGATGCTGCCAGGGCCATCAGAACACTCCCTCCTTGGGGACTCGCAGACCTGAGTGGGGACTGTTCCTTCTTTTGCCAGTTCCAAGTGTGGCTTGGAGAAGAGGTCAGGAAGGGAAAGCTGACCAGAGAGATGGCTTCTGAAAGGATGTGCCTTTTCGGACCAGAGGGAACATGCCGAAGGTGGGGTTCCAGGTGGGGGAAGAGTATGATCGCAGGAAGATGGATCAGATGGGGTTTGGGCAGGGAGTCAAGGGCCAAATCAATAAGGCTTTATGGTGAAAAGCTTGCTTTCTTGCCACTTAGTCAAGAGACATCCTGGGGGTGCTGAGATGAATTAGACACGATGTGACATTGTCCTCAGGGTGCTCTCAAATCCAGTGGGGGGAATGTGTGTGAAGGGAAAGGTGGAGAAAAGGCAGAGAGAAGGGTCTTGGCGTGGACGTCCTGGACAGAGGATGGGAACTCAGGACTGAAGGACTCAGGGGTCTATCAGGCCGGTGAGGCAAGGACAGGCCATTCAGGCAGAGGGAAGGGGACACACGAGGAGGAGAAGAGGCAACTGTGTATCTAGAGAACGACAGATGGTTCCATACACCGGCACAGAAGGCACCAGTCAGGCTGGGGGCGGGGAAGGCGAGACTCTGAGCGTCTGAGAAGCCATCACAGGATCTGAGCAGGAGAACACGAGGACCAGGCAACCCACTGGAGAGGTCTGTCTGAAGGCGGTGTCAGCAGATGGGCCCGACTGGGGAAGATGCTGGGACAGGAGGCCACTGTGGAGGCTGCTGCAGCTCATGGAAGAGACGTGCAAAGGCCCTGAGAGAAGGCAAGGGCCAAGGGGACAGAGAGGAGAGAACGGCGGTGGCAGACCATGGTCAGTGGATGTGGGAAGTGAGGAGAAGGGCAGAGCCAAGCCCAATTCCAGTGGCTTGGGTGGCTGGGTGGCCTCGTGCCAATGGCCAGAACGGTGGGCTCAGGTGATGGCCATCTGTGGGCATGTGTGTGGCTGACGGCTTTGGCTCTGGGCCCCTTGTGAGGACACTCAGGTGGTTGCGCCCTATCAATAAATGAGCAAGTGGGTTCGGGTTCAGGAGGTAGAAGGAGCCAGTGTCCAGATCCATTTGCCGAACCAGAGTGCCGGAAAAAACCTGACTCCAAGATAAGTTCCCTGGGGAGAAGCCTCATAGCCCTAGTATGCATTTTACCAAGCAGAGAGTTTGACAGACAACAAAAGCAAGAGAGTTTACAGGGTTTTGCACTGCCCCAAACCCCTTCCCATCACCTCATATGATCCTTGTGACAATCCAGGGCCCCTAACGTTGCATAGAGTAGCAAACCCATCTTCCTTTGGCCCTGGGGGACGAGGAGCACAGGATCCAGTCACCACCCCATGTGCAGCACCTCCTACGGGACAGGCACCGGTCCAAGGTAGATCATTCCTAATCCTCAAAACGACCCCAAGAGACAGACAGGCATTACCATCTCCCTCCTAGTGCTGAGGAAACTGAGGCTGAGAGTCCTGCCCAAGGTTAAATAGCCAAAAATGGTGCCACCAGAACTCCAGTGCCTCCAAAAGCCCATGCCTTTGATGGCTGGTTGGCAGGGAAGGAAAAATATCTGCATTACTCATATATAGATGTAAAAAGTAATTCTCTTCCCCCAAAGAACCATCTCTGATGGAAGGTGAAGGAGAGCAACTTTTTCAATTGACAAGTTATGTCTCTTGGAAGAAATCCATGAGTGCGGAGGGAGAGCACAGGAAAACATTTTGGGTGAGAATGAACAAAGGGAGAAATCAGAGCCACCCCACTGACCACCGGGCCTTCTGAGGCTTCAAGGAGCCCCTCCCTGCACCTGCAGACTGGAGAGCATCACAGAGACCGGAGAGCCACCCCGGCCGGCCACACCTCTGCTGGGGGCCTCAGTCTGATACGTGTGTGAGATGGAAGGAAACACACAGGACATGCCGAGGGTTTCATCTTTTAGAAAAAGCAAGGGGCGAACCTGCTTGCCTGGAGTGACTGGCTCCCAGTTTGGAAGAACTGGTGGGTGGTGACGCAGATGAGACAGGGGCTTTGGGATAAAAGGCTTGGGCGATTCGGTCACCTGAGGGTTCGGAACAGGAGAGGGAGGACACATGCACCCTGGATTTCAAAGAACAGGTTTCTAACAATTGATAAAGCAGGCAGAGAAGTTCCCAGGGCCAGAGACGGGAAGGGAATGCAAGGCCTCGTGGGAGATGGGAATCTCTACTGCAGGAAACTGACGAAGCAGCTGGAATGGGTTCAGTTAGGAAGAACCCGCCGGGTCACACAGGGACCTCAGATGAGCTCAGGTGTGGAGAGGACACCAACACAACAGGGGAGGGGGCCCGCCAGCAGGACACAGCAGGCAGGGCAGGATCTGCAAGGGCAGCCTCTTGGATCACAGAAGGGCCTTTTCTCCTGAGCTGGAACAAGCAGACTGAGGAAAGAGGGGCCAGCTACCCGGAGCAGACCGTCTGTCACCAGCTCTCAGACAACAGACCACTCCTGTGGGGGCTGGGCTCTCTTTTCTCTGAGGGGAAGAACGACCTTCCTGCTGAAAAGGTAGAGTAAACTTTAAAGGGCAAAGAGAAGCCCAGCACAGACAGACAAGACAGTGACAGCGTCAAGCTGCCTGAACGGATTCAGGTGACAGCTCTAGAACCCTGCATCATGGGCCTGGTGTGGTGGCACGCACCTGGTCTCAGCTACCTTGGGGGCTGAGGCAGGAGGATTGCTTGAGCCCAGGAGTTTGAGGCCAGCCTGGGCAACACAGCAAGACCTCATGTCCCATCAATCAATCAAATCATACCATGAACTAAAAGACCTTATGGGATAGGAGAGAGGCATCTCCACGAACTGTTCCTGAGGCAATCTGTAGCATCCAGGCACCCAGAAGTAACTGAATAAGGGACCAGAGGAAGGCAAATATAGTACCATTCTCAAATGGGGAAATGACAAGGCAATACACTTGATGTCTAGTATCTATGAAATACCAGAATGGCCCCGACCAGGGCCTGCAAAATGTGCTATGCCTGGTGGCACATTAGAAGGAGATTGAGTGTGCATTAAACACAGAACCACACTGTGGGAAAGTGTTTCCTTCCCGTGCAGTGTTTCTGCTGGTGCCCTGGAGAGAAGCCTCGGTTTGGGTCTAGGACAGCTTTAACATTACCTCCCTAATATTTTAATTCTATTTTTATAACACAGCGAGAGTGAGAGAGAGCAGGCCTTAGGTTCACAGCCTGGAAGGCAAGAGTATTTACAATTTAATAACATCATTTTGTGGTTTTTATATTTTTACACATATCTTCTATTTATGGCAAGTGATACTGTACTTCCAGCTAAGAAATATCCTTCAAGGAAAATTTATTAAAGCAAAGAATGATGAGGCAATTTAAAGAATAATAATAATAATAAATAATACTACAGTAAAACAACTATAGTGCAGTCCTGGTAATAATGCCTAAGGTGGCACCTGAATTACTACTGCTGCTCCTACTGCCAGCTAACATTTATGTAATATTCGTTATGTGCCAAGCACTCTTACCAGAAGACTACCTGTATTAACTCATTCAACTCCCCCACAATCCCACGAGTGCTATTACTATTCCGTTTTACATAGAGAAGTTTTGTAGTTTTTTTTAAGCCACACGGGTAGGAAGTGGCAGAACCAGGAGTTGAACTCAGGAAGTATGGCTTCTTATCCACCACACCGCAGAATCAGATTGTTGCCAGCACTTTAGAAAAATAGAGGACACTACCGTGAGCCAGCCAGGGTTGCCTAAGTTCAAAAAGCGTCCAAGTAACTTCATTTCCTATTAAAGACAAAATTTTAAAAAATCATAAAAAAACAAAAATGAGACTTCCAAAGAGATCAGGTGATTCTTAGACCTGCCGCACTGTGCTTTCAGCCAAGCTTCTGACAGTCTCTCGTGGCAACCAGGTAGACGAGGTGGGGAAACGGCAGGAGACAAGAGCAGAGCTGTGAGGATTAACAACTGCTCCCCAAAGTGTGCTCTCGAGGCTCTAATAGCACTCCAGAAGGAGGCTTCTACTGCCTCTAGAGGATTTAAAAAATTTTTATCAGTGACTTATGTGAAGCAAAGAGATTCTCATCAAACCTGTGAATGACAAGAAGCTAGGAGTGACAGCCCACACAAAGAAATAAGGAAAACCCAAAAAGAGCTCTCTAAAGGCCAGATCTGAGGGCTGAATCCAACCAGTGATGATGACGACACGAAACAGCAGCTAGCGTTGCTGGACACCTGCAACATGCAGTTCTCCGAGCTTCCTCTATTAATAAGTGTTGCCTCAGTCTTCACAAACCCTTCAAGTGGGTACTATCATCATCTCCATTTTACATATGGGAACGTTCGGGCTCAGAGAGGTTAAGTTACTTGCTCGATGGGAGCCATGTTTCAAACCCAGACAGTCTGGCTTGGGCATGCCGCAGGAAGGCTCCGAGAGTCAAGGGCATGTGTACAAAACAGGGGAAACTGGCTCCATGGCAATATCAAGACGAGGCCCACACAATTCCCACTGACCACAAGCTTCAGGGAAGCCAAAGGTTATCCTCAGACATCTGAAGGAGCCTCACAGAGAGGACGGGAGTAACTTATTCTGTGTCTTCCACGCAGCAGAACTAGAGAGGGTGGAGGTTAAAAGCAACATGCGTGTCAGCTCATTTGTGAAGTGTTTTAGCAGAGCGGGGAGCCCTCTGTCTGGGACAACACATTTAAAAGCCCTCTGCAATCCAGGAAGCTGTGCAGAATCAGTAGGAATTCTTGCTTTGTTGTTTTGGGTGAGAGGTTAGACTCATCTCAAACGTACTGTCCAATTACAATTCCTGTGTTTTCTGATTTTCAACCTGGACGCACTCAGCATTCTGAACAACACCCTGGGGGGAGGTGGCACACAGATCATTTCAAAGCAGGTGATTCGAAATTAATTTATATTTGATTTTGGAACGTGTTTCTGAATAAAAGTTTCATAATAAAGATATCCAGATGTATCCAGGGGTTAGGGACTTCATGATACAGGTATCCTCGCATGCTGACTTCAGTTATATGACCAGTGGTCTGTTTATACGGATCATGTCAGTTACAGGATTTCTCCTACTTTTTATAGCCATTGTTAACACCACATGCATACGTTCTTTCAGGACCAGCACCTGTCCTGGGTTGGGGAGGCCACAGCCACACAGGGGTTCTGGGGCAGGTGAGGTGAGGCAGGGAGAAGGCCTGTTGGCTTGTTATAATGGATCCAAGCCAGGACTGCGCAGGAGGGCTGAGCTTCCCATCACTGGCAGTGCCCACTGTGGCTCTACACAGGAAATTTAGGGTCACACAGTTGCTGGACCAGGAGACACAGAAGACCCTATCTAGCCCTGAAATTCATGTTCCACAGAGCATGGTGTGACACTGCACACATCTGAATTGGAACTCAAGCCACTTACCCGCCCTCGCTCTGTGAGAGTCGTCAACATGATGATGAGTGACAGCTTCTGATCCCAGACGACTTGCCAAAACTGTGCACAGGTATGTGGCAGGGGTCCCTGAGTGGCAATGTATTTGTTCACAAGGTTAGCAGCAGGAATTTCCATCTGGCAAGAGATTGGTAAGGTATTAGAATCTGTCACTGCCACAGGTGGACAGAGAACTGGATTTTTAACTCTTCTACTTATTAACTGACATGCCAGAAGAATATCTCTTCATCAATACACAGCAAATACGAAAATTCAAAAAAGTTATTTCTAAAAATCCTTGAAAAATATCTGACAATGTTACCATTAGATCTTTAAGATAAAACTGTATGATACTCAGTAGACAAAAATCAGATATGTATCTGCAAGATGGCAAAAGAGTTTAATGACTTTTATTGCCCTGTTCTAAATATAATCAATACTGGCTATGTAGAAGTATGTACCAATCCCCAACCCCAAGTCTTTCTCTCGGCAGGGTTTTCTACCAACATTGGATTTACATTTATTTAAAGCATAAACCGTACAGGTTTATACCACCAAATCTTGTTGCATTTTGCTTTCTACATGGCCTTGAATGCTTGCATCATTTTTTTTTTCTTGAGACAGAGTCTCGCTCTGTCGCCCGGGCTAGAGTGCCGTGGCATCAGCCTAGCTCACAGCAACCTCAAACTCCTGGGCTCAGGTGATCCTCCTGCCTCAGCCTTCCAAGTAGCTGGGACTACAGGTGCATGCCACCACACCTGGCCCAAGACATCAGAAATGTTGATGTGAGGGCCAATGAATCCCACAGATGTTTTGGAATAAGTGGAATTACTGACCAGACCAATTTTTATTAGAGCAGTTCTTGATATTTTGCTATGACTTGAGAACCTAATCTTAGGAATCACATGTCTGTTTAGATTGGGGGTTGGCAGACTATGTATGGTCTAGAGGCCAGATCTGCTTGCCACCTTGAAAGCTAATAGTGGTTTTTAATATTGTTAAGTGATTACATTTCAAAATGTAAAGACCAAATATTTACTATCTGGCCAGCTACAGAAAAAGTTTGCTGACCTGGGTTTAGAGGAAGAAACTAAAGTTTAGAGAGGCCAATTAAGTTGCCCAAGATACATTTTCAGAGAGAGAATAAATGCTTTCCCCACAACATGTGAAACCTTTCACTTTTTCTTTTTTCTTTGTATGTACAGAGGAGGTTTTATTTTTCTTATTTTTAGGCAGGATGGCACTAATAATGTGGAGAAAAATACAGAAGGTTACAAACATACCACTGGCAAAAACCAACACCTAAACGACAGCAGCCCAGTACAGAGGCACGTGGATGATGGAATTAGAAATGCAGAATGTTTGGGTTCCACCTTCCGTTAGCTTTGTGACTTTTGAAATTATTTAGCCTCTCCAAACCTTAGTTTTCTCCTCTGTAAAAGGAGACTATTCTGCCTCCCCTCACACGGCTGTCGTGGTGCTGAAATGAGGCAGTGAACAGGAAGGCACTCTGTCAACCGCAAAGCGCCACGCAAGCCGTCCTCGTCCTTGTTACGGTGATGAATGTGCTCTTTCTTAGCATCCAGAGTCCTGACTTACGTTCACATAACTCGCATTAATATAATCTTCATTTCCCTGCAATAATACCCGGGTGGTGTCATCTGTGGGGGAGAGAAAAAGTCACCAATTACTCCAAGTATTATTTTGATCATTCCAAGTGCACAAGGGTTCCGTTCCCAGCCCCCTCTGCAGCTCCCGCTCATTAGCATAGGCACTAGTCTCCAACTGTTCTCAGTCTGAAATGGCTGCAATAAAGACGGTGGTGTTTACAGACACGCTGAAAATCGTTCCAGAAGACCAGACAATCTGTTTTAAAAAGGGAAACATTATCTCAGTGTGGGGGGGCGGGGCAGGGAAGAAGCATTCATGCCGGATACTCACATGGTAGCACATCTTTATATCGGTTTTTGTCCAAATTTTGAGGCAGCTTTGCAAACGTGATGGCTAAACCTGGCTTCTTTCTGTAGAGTTGCTATGTGACAAAGAGAGGAAAAAAGTCATTGCAAAAAGCAGCTATGAAGGAAGTGTGAAAACATACTTTATCAATTGCTGCACCAACATCTTAACATTTTAAAGCGATTATCTGCTTTAGATTAAAAGAAAATCTTCCCAATAAGAATTCCATGAGAAACTGAATTCTTTAATCATTTTTTTTTTTAATTTGAGGATCTTTGAGGGGAAAAAGTCAGAGAAACAGGTCTGAATCACAGATAATGGATCATAGTAAGTAAAACCTTATCTTTATGACAATTATTTGACAAATGCTAAAAGTGGAGGGGGGGAAAAACTAATTCTGACTCAAAATTAAATGGAAATCATCTAAATTAGTCTAAAGTCATTTCACTCCAATTTAATGCAGTGAACCACATCCTTTGTTTAAGAACAAGAGCATTTCATTCATACTTCAGAAGCATATTTCCACAGTAAAACACTTATCCCAATAACATACTAAACTTCATTTAAGAACGTATTTCCCTATACATGTAATCACTACCAAAAAATTTAAATAAAGCAATCTTTGAATTTGCATAAGCATATTTTAGACGCGTTTGTAAAGTACCTGACACAATTTTGAAAACAGCCCTGTGAGAGGTATTAATAGTATTCTTATTTTGCAAGTAAAAGCCAGAGGTTAAATGCTTTGCTCAAGATCACAAACAAAAGGATGAACTCAAATCTGACTCCAATGCTTGTGTTTTGTTTTTTATATAACGCCCCCCACAAGCCCTTTTACCATAAATTTCCATAAACTCTATGGGAATTTAAAAATACAACTTTTCTTAAATGTTGGAAGTGATCTATGTTTTTTTTTTTTTGGTAGAAAATTTGGGAAATTTAGACTAATATAAAGAAAAGAAATTATCGGTAATTTTACAATCCTGAGATGACCTTTTCATATATTTTCCCCAGCTTTTTTTTTTTTTTTTTCTTTTTTGAGACAGGGTCTCACTCTGTTGTCCAGGCCAGAGTGCAATGGTGTCATCATAGCTCCTGCAGCCTCCAACTCCTGATCTCAAGCAATCCTCCCACCTCGGCTCCCCAAAGTGCTATATGTAATACATTGATATGTTATATTTTTAAAAAAACAAAAACAAAATGAGATTGAACTACATATTGGCACTTCCCATACTATGTTCTAGGCAACCCAAGTATACTAAAACAAGATCATAGGTATTCCTTAGAAAAAGTTTCAAAGTCAAGAAATTTGGGAAATACTTATGTTCTATAAATCTCCAACGGGATAGGCATAAGCTTAATTCTGATCAGCTGAGCATTTCTCCAGCTAATCTGGCCACAGGAGATCTCAGCATCTTACAAGGATTGTTGTGGGAAATATTACCACAATTTGGAAGCTTGTTTCTTTTTACTTATTATACAGTGTCTATTTCCCCATGTCATTAAGTAGCCTCTACAAATATGATTTTTAATGGCTCAATAATCTAGTTTACTATAATTTTATAACTTCTACCCTACTTTCTCATTAGGCTGTTTTCAATTTTTTTCACTCTTATAAATTCCTTTTTTTTTTTTTTTTTGAGACAGAGTCTCACTCTTGCCCGGGCTAGAGTAAGTGCTGTGGCGTCAGCCTAGCTCACAGCAACCTCAAACTCCAGGGCTCAAGCGATCCTCCTGCTTCAGCCTCCCAAGTAGCTGGGACTACAGGCATGTCCCACCATGCCCGGCTAATTTTTTATATATATATTTTTAGTTGTCCAGCTAATTTCTTTCTATTTTTAGTAGAGACGGGGTCTCGCTCTTGATCAGGCTGGCACTCATATAAATTTCTAAGAACAGAATTACTGCCTCAAAGCATACTTTTAAGGATTTTGACACTTATAATCAAGATGCCCAACAGGATGTATGTATGAAATGGTTAGTTCACCAAACTTTGGCCAACATCCTCAACTAAGATGTCTTTGTAATTTGAATAAGGAGGTTGGACATTATTTTTGCCCCCATATTTTTACAAATTGTGTTGTTTTGTAAATTTGCTTCTGTTAGTCTGTTTTTCTCTTATTAAATAAACAAATTGCACAGAACTCCCCAGAAAAGAATATGGAGATTCCTAGTCATCATAATAGTGCCATATCTTACACATTTACCAAATATTTAGAATTTTCAAACACTCCAATAGCTCAGCTATTCATCACTTTTACAGTTTCAGTTCATAACAATCAAGTAACTGCTGAAAAACTTCTCAAGTATCTTCAGGCTTTAACAGAGTGTGAATTCATTTTAGGAATAAACTCATGCTTTATTGGAGGTTTCGGTGTGACTTTGGTGGAAGGAGGACATCTGAGTTGGACAAATTTACCTAAATAGCATTTCAGCTCTAACTGATTAGGTGAATATGCAATTAAATGAATATAATCAGTATAGCTAACCTGGTGGTAAAAGGAGATTTCTTATTTTTAAATAACAGAAATGTAAATGCAATCAACTTGAAAAGGTCTCCCAGAAAAACATAGATATAGCAAAAGGCTTTAATTACCACAAAATTTTAAATGTATCTCAGCAGTAATGATCCGTTGATAGGATTGTAAAGCACTAAAATAAACTTTTTAAAAACTACTATGGCAGCATTTAAAAATTTTTTAAATGTGCACACTCTGGCCTTTAGCCAACAGAAATACATAAAGATACTTGACAAGGAAGTTTATCTGCAGCAAAATATTTATTCACAGAAAACCAGAAAAAGCCTGAATATTCCTTAATAGGGAGAAGTGTTGGCTTAAAGTATAGTATAGTCATATCACAAAATTCTGTGCAAGTAATAAAAATATGATAGACTAAAAGTACAGTTTGGGAAGGAAGTCCATTTGTCTACTTTTCAGCAAAAAATGCAATTTATTGAATAATATATACAATGATGATCCTATTTACATATAATAGTACACATAGTATATATAATGTATAAGATATATATACACACACACACAATCCTCTGTGTGCACTTATCTGTATGTACATGTATAAAATACATTTGCATGAGCAATATATGGAACAAGTATGGAATGATACACACCAAACTGTTATTTGTAAATTATAACTAAGGGGAAGAAACCACAGGGGCTGGGGATTAGGAGACTATTAATTTTACTTTGGTTGTTTCTGAATTATTAAAATAAGATTTTTTTTTTTTTTTGAGATAGAGTCTTGCTCTATCACCCAGGCTGGAGTGCAGTGACACAATCATAGCTCACTGTAACCTCGAACTCCTGGGCTCAACGGATCTTCCTGCCTCAGGCTCCCGAGTAGCTGGAACTACATGTGCTTGCCACCCTGCCCAGCTAATTTTTAAAAATTTTTTTTGTAGAGATGGCATCGCATTATATTGCCCAGGTTGGGCACTATATTGCCCAGGTTGGTCTTGAACTCCTGTCCTCATGTGATCCTCCCACCTTGGCCTCACAAAGTGCTGGTATTACAAGTGTGAGCCACCATGCCTGGCCAAGAATTATTATTTTTAAATTTCAAATAACTGAAGTGAGAAAAATACAACAAAAGAAATTTATAAAAATAAAAAATAGAAAATTTTCACAAAAAGCTGGGTAACCAAATCAATGTTTAAGATTTTTTTGGGCATCTGTGAGGTTTGACAATGCACATATTTATGTCTGCTTTGCAAGGGCTAACATTGAATAGGACTGACACAATTCAGTAGAAACAGGATTCAAACCCTCAGTTTCTGAAGTGTTAAAAGTTGGTTTTTGAGTTCCTTTAATTTATCACCTCTCCTCCAGACCTCGTGGGATGCTTGGCTGGCTAAGTATGAAAACACTGCGCCAAGAAGCGGGTGGTACTGGGTGGAAGGTGACGTGCAGGGAACACAGGCATGTCTTTCCGGAAAGGTCAGGATGGAGGGGAATGAATTAAGGCTTTACGATATTGGCTAGAATTTGAGACAAGCCTTTTAAAGGAACTATTTGTTGGAAAAATGACCATTTGCTTTGGTTATTCCTGGCCTGAAGGTTTGTGAGGAAGACAAGATCTCCCTTAAATTCTGCCTAGAATGGGAGCCACGAGGAGGCCGAGAGGCAATGTCACAGGGACAGAGGATGACCAGAACGACTTAGTTTTATGAAAAACCATTAATTTTTTATGTCTGGAAATACTTGTTCGCATCCTATCAGTGTAGTTTTAAGAAGCTCTGGAACTAGGGATAAATTATTAAAAAATGGGCTGAGAGGGGTTGCTAAGGAACAACTATTTAAATTACAGTATCAGTATCACCTGCTCTGGCCTCCAAAGACTAGAACCTGAACGGTGGGAGCTGACACTCTCCAACACAGTACAGGTGGATGGATCAGAAGACACGGTTTTACACTAGTTCCCACATTTCTTCTTTGCATGAGGCATCTAACATCACAGAGGGCATCGGGAGATGATCTTGATCTCCTCACTCAACCGAAGATGGGAAACCTCATCACATTGCTCAGGCGAGGGCTTCAGACACCTGCTGGCTGCACCCAGAGGATGCGGGCACGGGCTGGCACAGCAGAAGGAAGAATCCCATCAACTCTATGAACAGATGAAGGGGGAATTCTCGAAGGCCAAGAACCCAAGAAGGGGGAAATGAAACAAAAAAGTAGGAAAAGAAAGGGAGGTGGGGAGTTGAGAGGATCACGGGTAAGAAAAGAGCAACAGCAGAAACAGATCGCCTTTCAGGCCCTCAATGATGACCCAGAGCAATGAAAACGTCAGGGCAACGGCTTTCAGAGTGGCCGTGTCCGGTCTGCTTCCTGCATCGACCACTGCACTGCTCTCTTCGCGAAGCTGGGCATCTGTTTCATTCACCACCATAATCCCCAGACCAGCACTGTGCCTGGCACAGAGAAGGTGCTCGATAAACATTTGAAAGAATAATGGGATCTGCTGCTTTCAAAAGGGGGTGCAAACGGTGTCAATAGAGCATGATGAGAGACAGCTTCCACGCAGTTTCAGCTTTCTTAGACATGGTGCCACGTAATTAAGCTAAGGGTAACCTGTTTTTTATAAAGACCCCACCCGGGAGGTTGTTTTCCTAGTACTACTTGGCAGACGAATTAACAATTCACTACTCATGGGCAGCTCGTCCGCACTGCAGACATCCCTTTTCCTTTGTACCTGTCCCAGCCAGAGTGCAAGAGACGCTGTCTAGAGGGGTCCTCTACCTACCTTCCCATAAAGGTTTGCTGAATTGAAACTGTTGCTAGTAACTTTGGAACCTTCAAGAGTGCACTTGCATAGTCCCAGATGTGGATTTTAGTCCCAATACATGCAGATTCTACCGCTGGCACACTTGAGTATTCTTGCAGGGCGCCTTTCACAGATAGAGACACAATGGCAAGTTGGGGCAGCACTTCCCTGAAGTGGGCCCCTGGCACTTGAAAAGCGAAAGCTGCACACACACGGCCACTCCAAAGACCCCAGGTTGCTCTGTGTATTCAAGACACATCATATGGATAATGATCTCCTTTCTTAAAAAAAGAAAAAAGAGACTATTGGAAAACTTTTAAATGCATTCTTTTCAGGGATGGGTTCTAATCTGGAAGGTACAATCGCCCTCACTCATTTCTACATGTGCATAACATTTTCAGCTATCTTTGCCTTTCCACATGCAACTTTTATAATTATCACAGGGGCCAGTGAGTCACTTGTTTTGACACTAATGGAACTTTCCTATAATGGGCAACATAGGAAAAAACAGGGGTCAGAAGAGAGAAGATGTTTCTGGCTTTGCTAAAGACGGGTGACGCTGAAGTGGAGGGACCAGGGCATCCGAGTCTGCCATGACCCTCGGTGGTCTCTTGTAGTATTCCTCGTTTTCTATCAGCCAAATTCCATGAGTCTCCAGAGGGTCTTAACTAACAGTGGGCAAGGAGACAGGGAAATTGCCAGCCACCTGGTCACTGGATGAGAATGGACACAAGGTCCTTTGCTGGGAAGCTGGTTCTTGAATAAAGGACAAGTCAGCATCACCACTTGGCTTTTATCCAGGGGAGTCTATACCAAATGCATATCCTGTCTTTTGCTTAGATGGAAACTTCAACTCAGGGTAAGCATGGATTAAGCCACAAGTTATTCTCAAGGAGCAAACCTGTGGCTGAAACGATGGATTCCTTGAAGAGAGCATCCTGGAGGTGGTAATGGACTTTGGAAAGAGGATACCCTGCCTCGGTTGAACAAAGCAGAGCACTGAAGCGGCTTGAGGCCAACACAGATGCTGCCAAACTGCTCCCACTGAAGTGGCTTACGGTGTCACTATGAAAGGGAAGTGTTAACCCAGAGGTTGGGTGAATTGCTGCCAATGGTTAGATTTTTATTTTTAACTTATATCCTAATCCTACCTCTCTGTCTCCAACTAGGTGTGTGACACAGGGAAAGTCCCCCTGCCTCTCTGGGCCTCTTTCCAAGAGTGCTCCTAATAATTCTGGCCACATCTCTTTCACAGAACTGTTGTGAGAGTCAACAAAGACAACATATGTGAACCACACTTGGTAGATTCCAAAGTGCTACAGAAATGCTAATTATTATCAAGCGTGATTTTATTACAGCTGGGACCAAATGCTTTTTGGAACACATTTGTGTTTGTTTACTGAAAGCCATGGGAAGGATGGGGGGATTCCCTTAGTGAAGAATGCTTCAAAGCCAGCTTTGCCAGAAACCAGCTCTCCATCACGGGAGGAATTCCATCATGGCTCGGCTACCCCGGGGCCAGGCCGTTTGTGTCATGGCATGGGCAGCCACTGTAGACCTTGCTGGGGAACAGCCCTTCTTCCTGCTCCTGTCCAAAGCACAACCCTATCAGCTGAGCTGCCCACCCGGTGATCGCACTGGAGGAGCAGGTGGAGGACCAGAACAGCCAGGACTCGAGTCAGACAGCCTGCGGTTCCAAACCCAGTGTGACATGATCACTTCTTGTGTGGAGATTGGAAGTGTTCTTTAGGCTCTTGGAGCCTCTCTTTGCTCATAAATAACAATAACTCTTATTTCTTATGGCACTTTTACCACGTACCAGACAATGCATTAAGTATCTCATCTAAGCCTTACAATCAACCCACGAGATACCCAATTTATAGATGGGGAAACACAGGGCCATGGGTGCCTGAGGTCACACAGAAGTGAGGGGTGGCTCCACCCAGGATTTAAAGTAAGTCTGGCTCTGTGTGGCTAAACAGCTTCTCATACCTTTTCTAGCTCTGATGTTCCACTACTACAGTTCACAGGTCAACAGCATTTTGTGGTTTGCAAATGGTAGTTAAGAGAACAAGCTCTTGGGTTAGTCCGCTTGGGTTCCAATCAGACTCTGCCATTTACTGTGAGACTTTGGAGAGTTCACTTAATCTGTCTGACACTCTGCTCCTTCATCTCTATGATGGGGTAATGACAGCATCCATACAGGGCTATTGAGTGAATTAAAGACGATGCTCTTTAAAGCCCTTGGCACAAAGTAAGTGCTCATTAAAGCTTTTCTTTCATATTAGCTTCCCATTTGATCTGGTTTCCTTTGGTATTCCTCTCCTCCGGCAGCGCCATAAGACATCTCTCCCCAACCTGTAACAGTGGTTTCATGCAATGCTCCATTTAGCCTAGGCTTCCTTGGGCAGACTGAAGAGGCCAGGCTCTGTGGACCCCATCGGCTCCATCACAGAGCAGATCTGCTTTCTTCTGTCTGTATGTTAGAATTCTACAAGAGATCTTATTTAAAAAGAAGGGTTTACTACTTAATTTCTAGGAAGTGTATAAAATAAATGAAGGAAACATACAGGCACTCAAATGTAACCCTAAAACTTGTGTGTTCCCCATTTCCTATGCTATTGTCTCACTGTGCCTTCGAAAGATGAGATGCAGGACAGATAGCAATGGGACAACAGTTCTGGTTCAACCTTTACCTCTCATCCTCTGGCTCAGCTTGTGCATAAAACCCTCCGGTGATCTTGTTAAAAGTACCAATATCTGGGTCCCATCCCAGCGGGGCTGATGCAGGAGCTGAGGGCTGCGACCTAGTTTTACAAGCTCCCCAGGTGATTTCCATATATGTGGTCAGAGGGTCACCCTTTGAGAAATGCTATTCAAAAACACAGGTAGGGGACAGGGAGGGTACTTCTCCCTAAAGCCTTTGTAAAACTTCCTAAAAAGTTGATGAATGCTTTTCAAGGAACATCTTTTGTGGGATTCCCATATGTAAAAAACACATCAAAGTGGATCCACCCGAGTGGAGGCAGCTTCGTGGAGCACCATTTACAACTAGGGCTGAGTTTTTCCTTAGCGAGAGCCCACAGCGCCTCCTTGTGGGCTATCTGGCCCACTGGAAACAGCTCTCACTGGGTTGAAGGTCTCCTGCCACCTGCAGACCTCTCCCCTGGACTGTTCACCCCAGGTGGGCCTGTTTCCTCCTGCCACCTGACACCCTGTGAGCTTCGTCTGCATGTAGACCAAGACTTTCCTGGAACACTCTCCCTGCCACACTTAATTCCATTCATCTTTTATTAACCCCACATCTCACCCCAGAAGGCCTCCTAGAACCCTCTCACCTCCAGTTGCTACAGAACATACACTCCGCATAATACAATCTTAGCCTTCTTGGTGTTTAGCTGTTTCTGGGACGCATGTACCTACCCCCAAGTATACTAAAATTAGACTATAAGCTCCCTGGGGCCAGAAGTCCCCTTCTACTTCCTCAACAGGTCCCTCATCCATTGTTCAGCACACGGTAAGTACCTGAGACACAGTCACTAAATGAATGAATGAATGAATGAATTCAGAGTGCCTTTCCCATCCCCTCCAATACCAAAAAAAGAATAGTTTTGTGACTGCCTTTTAAGGTCTTCCTTGTTCCAATTATTTTGGAGAGTGTGTAAAAACTATGAATGAGTTTTAGTGTTTAATATATATATTTCTTTTTTCTTGATTTTTAAGAGACAGGGTCTCACTCTTGTCACCCATGCTGAAGTACAGTGGCACGATCTCTGCAGCCTCGAAATCCTGGCCTGAAGGGATCCTCCCACTTCAGCCTTCCAAGTAGCTGGGACGACAGGTGTGCACCACCATGCCTGGCTAAGTTTTTAATTTTTTGTAGAGATAGGGTCTCGCTATGGTGCCCAGGCTGGTCTCGAACTCCTGGCCTCAAGCAATCCCACTGCACCCAGCCTAAAAATGTATATTTCAGTTGTGACCCTCTTTGCAAGGCAAGGCCCGAGAAGATAATCTCTACATTATTTTTTTAAGCCATAAACTTACATAGCCTTCTGTAGGCCCCTGAAAAAATGGCTATTTCCCTTTGTAGAATATTTAGTATTCTACCTAGAAAATTATATTGTTACTATCCTCTTACCCAGATTTCATTTCCACAAGATGCAAACTTAATTTTTATTTTATATTATCTGTCAAGGTGGTTAATTAAACGTTTAAAATTCTCTATTGATTTTTTTGGTGGGGAGAGACGATTACCTTTCCTTTTTGACTTGTGGGTTTTGTTTTCCACTGCTGTTCAATACACATTGCACCAACATATTTTCACATTCTCTGCCTTACATTGTTATAAAACAGACCTTACACTCAAAGCCTTCTGCTTTGCGTTCCTTTGTGTTCAATATTCACAGACACGTGCTTTCCTGAATCCCTCTGCGGTCACGACAAACTTCCGAGTTTTGCTTCTGTGTCTTTTCCCTTTATGTGGTTTTCTAATAAATAATGCATTGCCGATTTCTGTTTCTGAGCCCCATCTGAGACTCCCTTCTGCATTTATGAACCCAGACTGCATGTTATTTTTAATCATGATCTATTTTCTTCTATTGGCCTATTTTACACTTCTTTGTGCTCTTTCTTCTACTATCTTTGATTGCAGGAACTATTCTGTTTTCTTCTGCTTTTAAATGAATTTGGAAGATGAACACGTTCTATTTTAATTCTGTTAGGGATCAGTGAATCTGACTTAAAAACCGAGTCTCCTTTGGTCCTCTTTGGTTTGGTACAAAGTCCGTGTGCCTGTGTCAGCAGGATCAGTCCTACGGATCCCAGGTCCCTCCTGGGGAGGACGGGTCTGACTTTGGTTTCTACTCACGTTTATAGGGGGCCGGGGGACTTGTGAGGGCAAGACGCTATGCCTGCAGGGGATGACACCACTGCTCCAAATTACAGGGTGGAGCTGGGGGCTCCTTCGTCAGCCCTGTGCTGCTCACCCACACCACGCTCCGCTACCTTCCACTGCTGAGAGTCTCGAGCTTTTGTGTTGTCAGCCGAGTACGCTCAGTCCCTCCTCCTCAATTTCCGACGCGTTTCTCCATGACTACGGAACGTTACTAGATGAGAGGGTGAGTCAGAGTTCAGCGACGGGAACCCTGCTTGCTGCTGTGAGCACCCTCTCAGGCTCAGAGCTCTGCTTGCTGCTTCGCTGACCATTTTAGGTTTGTGAAACACACCATCACCTCGACCGAGGAAACGAGGGCTTGTGTCTCTGCTGAGTGGCAGTGGGACAGCCCCACCGGCAAAGGGTCAGTGGCCCAGGCTGCAAGACTCAGCCCTGGGCGGGAGGCTCTTACCTCAAACTGGATCAGCACCGTGCCGCTTTCCAGGCCCTTCTTCAGGTGTTCCATGGATCCCTCCAGAGTGTCCCCACCCTCTGCACACATGGGGAAGATGGCTTCGGGGAACAGCTGGGTCAGTTCATCTTCAGACTTGATGTTGGCAAACGAGTGGACGGCTGTAACGTACAAGACAGAGGGCGTCTGGCTTTGCGTAGCAACACCCTGGTTTATCAGTTTCCCCCAAACCAACCACACGTACGACATCTGAATGAAGATGGTATAAAACAGCTTATTAAATGATTAAGCACACGGTAATCATTTTTACCAAAGACACTACTTCTAGGTGAATGATTCAATATGTGTTAATTACATAAAATGACATACTAATCTTTCTGGTTAGTTTTAAATGATGGTGTTTAAGGCTCAGAGGCTTTTGCCCAAGGTAAAAGAAAAGGAAAGAATGTTTTTAAAGAATTCCTATTTTCTTTACTTGCCCTGATCTGGATATGCTTCTACCCATCCCAACTTCTTCCTGAGCTCCCTTTCACTTACTTCCTTAAAATGGGCATTTTCCCAGGCACTGGGGTGAAGCCCCAAGCTCTCCGTATGACACCATCATTCCCGCGAGCTCGGTCTCCAGCTCAAGGCCACTTCTACATGGGAGGCTCCCGAGTTTATACCTCTAGTCCTGACATCTCCTCTGTGCTTCAGCCTTACTTCTTTAGTACTAATTCTCCCTTCACGTCAAACTCAACAGAGGTAAACACAAACCTAGACCCCCCTCCTCTCCCACGCTGCATAATACTTCCACTTCGCTTGCCTGTGTCTGTTGTCTCCTCCTTCTCCAATCTCTTCAGCTGGGAACTTGAGGACCATTTCTGAGTTTTCCCTTTCCACTCGGAAAGGGAAGTCACTCCCTTGCTCAAAAGCCTTCAATGGCTCCCAACTGCCTCCAAGGTAACAGGAAAGAAGAAGGAAACTAACAACATTGGAGCTTCCCCACTTGGTAGAACTGAATCTTTGCAGTTCTCAATCTGCGGTAGTTATCCCATTTCACAGATGAGGCAATGGACTCTCGGACAGAGCATTCTGTCTGTCCACAATGCCCCAGCCTGTCAGGGTGGGATGCTGGAGTTTGGTCCAAGTCTTTCTGACTTGGCCACATTCTTTTCACTGACCACAGCAGCTCAGCTCTTCTGCTACTTTTGTGACTTGTGTCATCTGTTACTGATAATTTATCACTTTTCCTTCAATCAATTCATGTTTTTTATTTACATGTTTAGTTTTAAAACACATGTACTAGCATCACAGTTACTACAGAATCAGTGGCAGGCACTGTCGTTTCAGCTCTATTAGCCCACACACTTTGGTTTTCCTCACCTCCAAGCAGCCCCGGCCCCTGCCTCGGACCACAGGGGAGGCCTGTCCTGCTGGCTGCAAGGCCCAGCACGCCACAGGGCACATCTGGGTGACGCGGAAGCCTGCTCCGATCACAGCACCGATCCCTGTGGTCCCATTATCCTCTGGCCTCACCACCACACAGCAGTGGGGCAGCTTACTTCACCTCTCCGTGACGTGGTTTCTCCATTTCCTCACTTAGAGATAATGATACTGACCTTTCTGGAAAGTCACGAGGATTGAAGAGGATAATGACATGAAGCGAGTAGTACAGCTTGAGGCACTTCACTGGCACATACGCCAGCTCCTGTTACTATTGGACACCTACTGTGTGCCAAGCACAGCGCTGGGATTTGAAGGGGTGGGGAGGCGAGAGGGGGACGGGGTAGGCATCCGGAGAGATCCAGAGAGGCCCCACAGAGTAGGTGGGATCAGAGCTGTCCCTGGGCAGCCCTGGGCTGGGTTCTAGCGGGAGCAGAGCTGAGGTAGGAAAGACGTGACACGGGGTCGGGGGCTGAGTCTGCACGTGAGGTCAGAGCAGAGACTCAGGGTCAGGGCTTTTCAGTCACATCCTGCATTTACCTCCAGTACTTTAAACCTGTGCAGGAGGCTTCAAGGGACTTGGCTTGTTATTTCATAACAACAACAATAGTAATGACGTGCAACAGAGGCCACACTTCCAGCACCCACCCCCTCATCGGGCAGCATTCAAAGCGTTTCCGGCGTGTCATTTAATCCTCACAACCACTCTGTGAGGTCCGGATTGTTGTTAGCCTCCCTGCACACTTGAGGAAACTGAACTGCAGACAGGGCATATAACTCAAGGTCCCTCAGCCCGCAGGAGGCAGAGTTAGGACTCACCCGAGACAATCAGGCCTCTCTCTCCTTACTGCCACCCCGACAAAATAAAAAACACATGAATAGGCTGGGCACGGTGGCTGATGCCTGTAATCCTAGCATTCTGGGAGGCCGAAGCAAGACTGCTTGAGCTCAGGAGTTTGAGACCAGCCTGAGCAAAAGCGAGACCCCATCTCTATAAAAAACAGAAAAATGAGCTGGGCACGGTGGTGCGTGCTTGTAGTCCCAGCTACTTGAGCCCAGGAGTTGGAGGTTGCAGTGAGCTACCATGATGCCACTGTATTCTACCTGCGGCAACAGAGCGAGACTCTGTCTCAAAAAACAAAAAACCCCCACATGAATAAAATATAGCCTGATGCTCTGAGAAAGGGCTGAAAATGCAAACGTCTGCAGGGCCAGGCAGCTGAAAGAGGTGCGTGACGTGGCCACACTGGGCCTGGAGAGCGTGTTGGTGGGAGGGTGCTGCCCCCTCCCGAGTTCTGGCCACAAAGGGCCAGGCCCTGTGTGGGCAGATCTTCACATTTTCAACTGAGATGCCAGATGTCCTAGTTAGTATGTGAGAATTCTTGATTTTCAAACGTTGGCTATAAATTCAACAGTTTCCAAAACACAGAACAGGCCTGACAAGGCCCTGCTAAGGCAGTGTCCCTGTGGCTCCTCCCCCCGCAGGTGGCCGTTACCTCTCCTCCGGATCACCAGGGCCAGCTCCCGAGAGTGGGACTCCCGACTGGCTTTGATGAACATCACCACTTGGTCGTGGGTGTGCTCCGAGATGTCCCGGCCATTGATTAGCACAATTTGATCCCCTTCGTTCAGCTTAGGAATGCAGGTGTCTGCCTGGGTGGAGGGGAAAAGCGGGTTTCTTCTGTTACCGTGACACAGTCCTCACGGGGAGGAGGGCTGAGCGCTCTGCTCCCAGACACCTGAGACCACGGCTGAGCTCGCCTTTTCTCCCTCAGGGATTATTGTCATTATTTTTACATCCACGGCTAGCTGGTTGTGAGATTTTAAAGAAGTGCTGCTCAGAATGCAAGTTAGGAAACATTTCAGGATAAGGCTAAGACAATTACCGAAGCTACTTCTCTCCGGCAGCCCAACCTCGCTTGTTACGGTACGGTAATGACTAGGGTGGCTCCAATCCTTTGTTTTCTGGACGTACTGTTAGAAAATGATTTGCCAGCTGGACACGAGTGTCTGCCTTGCAGTGGAGAAAGCCTTTGTAACACCAAAGGCAGAAACCATTATGGAGAGAAGCAGTGAACGGAATGGTATAGGAATGAAAGCTTTCTTAACTTAGAGAGACCATAAACAGCAGCAAAAGGCAAACTGCAGCCTGAAGGTCAACTCAAGAGTAAAATCCCCAAATCATTCCCTCCTAGGAGGCACAGAGACTCCTTGATGCTCTACAGCTTTAAGAAAAGCAAATGATCAAGAGATAAGTATGGAAGGTGATGGATATGTTAATGAGTTTGACTGAAGTAGTCATTTCTCTATGCATATATATATATAGCAAAACATGTTGTACACCTTAAATATATGCAATTAAAAAATTAAAAAGAATAAAAAAAGCAAATGATCTGCTTAGGAGGCCTAAACAGAGGGCTGAGGGGGTGGCGCTGGCGGTGAGCTAGTGAGAAGAGGCACAGGGTCCCTGCTCCCACGCGCAGTGAGCAGAGCGGCAGACGCTGTGCCTCAGTTTCCTTCCCTTGAGCAGTGCTTCTCAAAACTTAACGTGCACACAAATCACTCAAGGATTTTGTTAAAAATGGGAATTCTGGTTGGGTAGGCCTAGGCTGGCACCAGAGAGTCTGCATTTCTAACGAGGTCCCAGGTGAGACGGGTGCTGCAGCTTTGTAGACTACACTCAGCAGCAAGGTTCTAGAACACATGGATCCCATCCTTTCTTCCCATTTGTATGTGTGCATTTATACTCGTTCTCTGCAGCCGGCAAACACAGAAACAGGACACAGAAAGAACACCTGTTAGATTTAGGGGACAAAAAACATGGGAAATAAGACGGAACAGGTTTACTTACAGGTGACTCTGGGTTTATCCTTGATACCACTAGAGGCATCTTTTGATCCACTCCTCCCTATAAACATTTTAAAGTAAAAAAACACGTGAGTCGTTCACAGCAACAAACACACACAGATACCAATAAATGCGAGTCTTCTGGCACAGGGGAGGCCTCAGACTTCATCACGACCTACTCAAATCACACACGCTTTCAGAAATAGGGGGCAAGTTCCTGACCCCTCTGAGCTGGTGGGCAACCAGAGTAACTGTTCAGAAGCCTGCCTCTGCCATCCCCATACTCCATGAACTAAAGACGCACTTGGAGCAGGCAGCTCCTTTTCAAAAATGCAAACACCCCCAGGAAAAGGACTCCACAAGCACATTTTCTAAGCCCTGGCTGCCGGAAAAGGGAACTTGCAGTGGAGGCGAGTGAGGCCTTGGAAAAGGTCACATGCTGTGAGCGCACCTGGCCCCTGAGCCTCAGCAGGGCTACTGGGGTAGAAGAGAGGGTGTGCGTGATAGCACCTGGGGGGTGGGCAGCAGAGACCACCTGCCCTCACTTTGTTCTAGAACAGAGGTGAGTAAACTTTCTGTAAAGGGCCAGAGAGGCTTTGTGTTGCAACTGCTCAAGCTGCCACCAGAATGCCAAAGCAGCCATGAACCCTGTGGTCCCCAAGACCCCGCCCCTGGCCTGAGCCTGGTACAGGGTGGGGGTGTGTGGGGGGGTGGTTAGGAACCTGCCTCACATCACTACCTGAGCTCCACCTCTGCCTCCTCCCACCAGCCCCCGACCCCCAACCCCACTGTCTATGGAGAAATTGTCTTCCATGAAACCGGTCCCTGGTGCCAAAAAGGTTGGGGACTGCTGCATAAACCCACCTATAAATGAATAGGTATGGCTGTTCCAATAAAACTATTTACAAAAACAGGTGGGATTTGGCCTAAGGGCATGGTTTGCAGACCTTCCAGAGAGGTGCCAGAGGAGGGTGGTGGCCCTGCACCTTGAACTGTTTTATCAGCTTTCGCAAGGCTGCAGGGTTCTCTGACAACCCTCCCCAAGCAGGTAGCTCTACTGGCCAACCATATGTCCTCACCTCTCTGAGCCTTGGTCTTCATCTACAAAATGGGTTTGAAAATACCGATCTCACTGCTCATTACAGGAACTCAATAATTCGATAAACCTTGTGCACAGCAAGTGCCAGGCACAGAGCACTTGGCAGCTGCTAAGGCCACATTAGAAAAACTTCCAATTCTGAGGGTTGAGCCAATTTCCTTGTGTAGCTTAGGTATGCAGCACATTTCTAATGGAAATTAAAAATTAATCTAAAGATTGCTTCATAGCATAAAACTTCCTCATAAATATACAACATACCTTAAGGTTAAATCCAAATTTTCCATCTTCATCTGGCGTGATACGGATCAAGACTAAGTAGCCATCGCCATTATTATCATTCTGGAAAATATTTTAAAGTGGTCATTTACTTCCCTCTCCAGCTGTTGGTGATAAGATATTTTCTGTTAGTCATTACTACTTAGTTGCCCACAGGGGAGGGGAGAGGAAGCCTGGGTGGGTGACCTGGCGACTCCTGAGCCGCAGGACCTGTGCTCGCTCACCTTGTCACAGTAGTACTGGCTGGCATCCTCCGTGGAGCCCCCCTTGGTCACCCTGTGGTAGTCCTCTAAGAACTGCTGATCGACGCCATCAGGCGAGCAGGAGCCTGGAGCATTTGAAGATGGAGACACAGAACTGGATGACTTCCGGGTCAGGCAGCTTTGTGCTGGATTGTTCTCGGATAAACTCCTTCATCATGGGGAAGGAGGAGATATTTTAATAACTGGGTTAATATTTTATTAGAGTAAACATTACTGACTCTTGGCGTCTGGCAGCTCAGGGTTGTAGGTATCCCTGGAGACTTAAGAGAGCTGCAAAGGTCACCCCCAGGGCTCGGGCACACCCAGAGTCCACTGGCCACTCCTGCCCTCGTCTGGCCCAAGCATCATCACATTTGGTTTTAGGAAAAAGGGACGGGAAGCAGGGCAGATCCAGGAGCTGCTGAAAAGTCAGGTCCCTTCCCTGCTGCTTTAGAAGGGTGGCAGGGAAACGTGTCCAGCTACTCTGGTGGCTGCTGAACCAGACTCTGCCAAGAAAGCTCATGCAGATGCATGACTCCATTCCTTTCGGAAGCTTTTTTCCTTCTATCTCATTCTTGCTGCTGATTCTGCTTCACAGGGCTCTCGGCTCCCCAAAGGAAATGAGACTATTGTTACATATTCAGAATAATTTATATTAGTCCTAGTTGGCATTATTTGCCTGCCACATCCATTCATTGCCCACACTAAGATCACATGTTTTATTTTTCTCTATCTAACAGGGGTCTTTCTGTGTCTTACAGCTGCATAGTCCAATATGGTAGCCACTAGTCACATGGTACTACTTAAATTTAAATAAATGAACATAAGCCACTCAGTTCCTTAGCTGTACCAGCCACATTTCACATGCTCAACAGCCACACGTGGCTACTGGCTCCCGTACTGGACAGCACAGCTACAGAACATTTCCGTCATCGCAGGAATTTCTGCTGAACAGCACTGTCTTAGGGGATTACAGATGATTAGAACCAAACAGACCTCTGCAGTCACTTGTTCCAACCCTCATTTCACAGATGAAGAAACTGAGGCCAAGAGGGGCTAGGTAACTCGCCCAAGGTCGCATGGCTTTGCCCTCACTTGGAAGATAGAAGTCTGAGGAGCTTGCATGGGTTCCAAGCCTTTCTTTCCCCTCCCAGCCATGCCAAGTCTGCTCCTAAGACCCCCATTTCTGACCTTGCAGGGCCACAGGCATTAACCCTCCCTGCTGTCCCTGTGCAGGACAGGATGTTCCACATCTCTGCATCACCCACACCGGCCTGTCTCGGAGCCACAGGACTGGCACAGAAGCCTCAAAAAGCTCACTAATGGGGGCCCTCCGTGCATTCCACAGACCCGCCCCGTGCTAACCTCATCCTAGGGGAAGTGACAGGAGAAGCAAGGAAATCAAGACATTCAGGGAAACAGACAAAAGACGGCTGCCATTGCTTCCCCCTCAACCTTTATCCAAAACCTTATCCATGGGTTTTTCATTAAATTGGTGCTTCTGTTTCCTGGTGGTTTCAAATTAGCTTACTTTAAATGTGAAATCGTATTTGCACAGAATGATGCACAATCTTAATTTGTTTAAAGAAAATATTCAGCAATAGACCAATGTGGAAACACAGCTCTACGTAAGAGAAGAGCTTGGCCTTATGGTTTCCAAGTTGCAGGCTGAGGGAAGGGTGTTATGGATGGGAAGGCATTTCATCAGAGTGAGGCTATTTTGGAATTTAAGTTGTATACTAGTAAGTTTTCAGACTGAGAAGGAATGAGACTTTAATTTACTTACAAGGACGCTGTAAAAAATTTCCCCCAAAGAGGACAACTTTGCTAGGGTTTACTGTTTATGAGCGCACCACCTAGTGGCAGAAGGGGCAACTGTTTGGTGGTTGCTAAACGAGCTGAAATGCCACTTCCGGTTCTAGGATGGACTTGAACCTTTCACATGGAGAAAGCTGCATACAGCGCGTGCACACTTCAAACGTCTGGAAGAGTCCAGAGTTTGGGCGACAGAAATGGAAAAGGTGAACAGCATGTGAACAGAAACCCACAAAGGTGAGGTGATGATGCAGAAGCAAAGAGACTACTTTCAATGAAACTGTAACGTATCTTGTACTCACTATGTTAATTTTTAAATTTTTAATTTGTGGATTTCATCGTATGAGGCTTAAAGTTTTTAATATAGAACTCAATGGTCTAACACAGCCCACAGTTCCAAACGATAACAGCACTACTACTGTTATTACTATGACTAGTACTAATACTATATTCAAAGTCATTCTGTGCCCCAACCTGTTTTCTAAGTAGGGTTGGAGAGGAACTTATAGATAGTAATTTATGGAAACAAATGGTTGATTTGGGGCCTGATCAACTGTGTACAGGGTTCCCTGGGGGGCGCGGTGAGGTTCTGTTCAGTGTGCAGGATGGACTGTGAGGAGGACGTCTAATGACGAGAGGCAGTGAGCAGGTGGCAGCTGGACACAGCCCTGGGAGGCCGGGGATGAAGACACCAAAGCAATGGGGCCTCCTCCCTTGCTGGGACAGGACACAGGTGCTACTGAGGAAGGAGGGGGGACTGCGCCATGGAATAGGGGAGGAGAGAGTGCGAGCAAGAGGTCTGTCCCTGACACAGGAGGAGGGGACACTGAGGATGACTGTCACTGTTGCCTGGGAGCCAGAGCAGCCAGTGTGGGACTGGCCACACCCTGGCCCCTGGGAGAAGGGGACAGACAGACATGAGTGGCAGACTGATTTGTCAGGCAGACGAACAGGTATTCACCCTTGGAAAACAGACGCCTCAGAACTGTAAAGACAGCAGGAATCAGAACAAAAGCCACGGGATAATTCATTTCTCTGAAGAGTGGTAATGTTAAAAAAGATTTAAAGTGGCAGGACTGCCCATGAAAGAAAGACTCCTGCACGATGCTCTCCCTGAACCCTAGAAAATTATAAAGGCACCGTCCCACAACCCTCTACCTGTGAAAGGGAGCAAAGTCATGTTCCCAAATTGCTGTGTGACAGAATAAGGGCCCTCTTTTCTGTGTCTGTTTCTCAAGTCTATGAGCTTCTCAAGGTCCGGAGAGATCCTAGCCCTCTTTCTACTCCTCTCCTAGCGCAGGAAACACAGGACCAGACAAGTGCACAATTAAAATGCTCAGTGCATGACGGAAAAAAAGCTTTGACCAGGTGCCTGGGATTAGCTGAGTTACTCTGAAAGAGCACAGAATTTACTCAAGAACCTGGAGGCTCAGGTGCAAAGAGAAGGTGGATTAAACGGTTCTCAGCATGTGCACAATTGCAGTTTCCAAGAACGTACCATGCACACGAATCCCCTGGGATCCTGTTCCATGCAGACTGATCCAGCAGCCCTGCCTGGGGCCTGAGACTGTGCATTTCCAATGAGCTCTCAGGTGCTGCTGGTTTGTGGCCACAACTGGAGTAGCGTGGGGCTAGAGGAAAGCATCCTAGTTCTCCCAGAGTGCACAGTTTCTTTTGAATAAAATTCCGGGAGAAATTTTCACATGGCTCCTTACTTAAGAGTCCTTGGGTAATGGAAAAAATACTGTCTTTGACTACGGGTTTTATGACATGGAGCCAGTTACCACGTGAAACGGCTCCTCTCAGGTTGTGGTAAATGCCACGGGCCCAAGATCAAAGTGGCTGAGGGAATGTGGTTCAGATATGCTGCTTTCTGAGCTAGCAGCTTCTTTACAGCTGGAATAACAGATCGTGAATCTCTCCTTTAGGCCTTCCCTAAGGGGGCAGGAAGTGCTCAGATGTCCGGGGTACAGTGGGAGTCCAGGATAGGCTTCACGGAGCAGCTACACTCGAGCTTGAGTTCGAAAGATGAATTAATAGGAGTTGGAACAGGTAGTCAAGGCAGAAGGACAAGGTGTTCTGACAAAATACTAATAATAACAAAGCAAAGCAGTAGCATAAGCCGAGGCAGGAGATGTTGAAAAAGCAGAGAAAAGGTATTGAAGCAGGGAGTGATGTTCTCCGGTGTGTATTTCAGAAAGCTATGTCTGCTGTTCTTGTTAAGGATGGTTTGGAAGGAGGAGACATCAAAGACAGGAGGACAGTTCTGATACTGCTGGACCAGTCCACACAAGAGATGATGGTGGCGCATGGGGGCAGTGCTGTGGGGATGGCAGGGATGTAGGTCAAATGCAAGAGATGTCTGGGAGGTATAATTAACAAGGTGAGAAACTGGATGAGGACGGTGAAAGAAAAAGAGTAAAGGATGACTCAAGTTTCCAGTAGGTGCAAACCAGGTAGCATTGAAACAACGGCCGCTCATCAAGACACAGGAGCAGCCCCG
The DNA here is from genome assembly GCF_041146395.1 of Eulemur rufifrons. Lineage (NCBI taxonomy): Eukaryota > Metazoa > Chordata > Mammalia > Primates > Lemuridae > Eulemur > Eulemur rufifrons. The sequence continues at coordinate 264,227,823 of NC_090989.1, forward strand.
GGCTAGATGTGAAGATGAGAGCTGAGCTGGGTCACGGTGGGTTTCAGGCGTTTGTGAGACAGCCACGCAAGTGGGCCCAAACCAAGGGAAGGACAGGCAAAGTTCAGGGAAAATATACACAAATGCTCCCAATGAAACCCCGTCCCTGGCTGGCATCCTCCATGGGGGACACTCAGGTGGTGTGCAGAACCTCCCTCCACATTCAGATCTGGCGCCCCCCTCTACTGAAGGGCCGGTGTGCACTGGGACGACAGCAGCTGACAGCGCGAAGGGTGGAAAGAGGCTGCGTTCAAAGAGTTTCGTTAAGAAGAGCAGCCAGGGCTGGCAGGCAGAATGGAAACAGACATCATCAGTGTTGTTCCAGAGCTCGAGGCAGGGACCTTTATGCCAGGTCAGCGTGAAAGCGGCTTCCAGCAGAGTTTGGGGAGAATATGGGGTGCAGTGTCACACTGCAGAGGGGGCTCTCCATCACTGGCGGGGTGCTCAGGCCCTGGGAGGCCGGTGGTGAGGCCGAGGGAATTCCCACACTGCGACTCAGCTGAGGAAGGGATCGCCGAGGTCCCTTCCAGTGCACAGAAGTTTTGAAATAAAAAGTGAAGCCGCCCCACATCCTACGGAAGGTGCCTCTAGGAAGGCAAACTGACAGCAAAGGAGTTACACTGACACGAAGCCCCACCCACTCTGAGGGGTGTCTCATGCTGGCCACCCATCAAGGCAACGGTGATAAAGTAATGCCAAAAAAAAAAAAAAATCTTTTGAACACAACCCTAAATTGCACTAAAATTTGTTTCCCCAGTTTCTGTTTGCAAGTCGTTTTTTTCTTTGGGGAATGATCCCTCCCTTTTGTCTGGGTGGAGGGTGGCGGGGGTTTTTTGTTTTTTTGTTTTTGCTTTAAAGAAAACTTACTTCTCTACTGTAGAATTTGGTCTTCTCAAAGCAAGGTAAGGAACACATAATGGCTGATGGAACTTGGGAGTAACAAAAGCGCACAGCCCACTTGGGTATAAAGCAGACTGCCGAGGATTCATAACTATAATCATAAACTTTGCTGTGCTGCTATAAATACGGAACCAACCGGCCAGTGACTCATCTGCTAAGATAATGCTCAGACAGCCTAAGCTGTGCCACTCTGGGTTTGGAGCCAAAGTCTAACCACTCTTTGCTTGCTTTCTCTTTCTTCTTTTTCAAACGAGTACAGAACATTACCCTTAATTCTTCTTAAAAGGAACCCTCCTCACTGTCTGCGATGTTGTTCATCTGATTTCTCTGACAGAATGCTTCTTTTTGCCTCTTAATACAGATCTGCTGTATAAAACATGTCAAACGTTTCTTAAACATTTTGCAAATACAGAAGTAACCAACACAGGTTTCCCCCCCCTCCCCCCACTAAGTACAGACCAGCCCATGCTTCTTGCCTGGAGCAATGGAGGGCCCCCTGCCCCCGAAGACCCAGCAGAAAGTGGCTTCCCACCAGCAGGAAGAGGTTCCCTGCCCGAGGTAGTGGGGTGCCAATTTTCCAACCGCTCACCCTGCCTGCAAAGCACAGCCAATAACTCGGCTCCCCTGAGACCTCCATTGTCAGTGTACCTGGCAAAACCTCTGCAAGGAAGGCTGCCTTTGAATCACTGTTATTTGCTACTTTTAACATTTAGCTGCAAAATAAAGAGTGCCCCAGATGACATATCGTACGAAGTCACGGAAGGGTTTCAAGAAGAATCAACGTGCAATGAGTGGGGGTGGGCACAGCCAGATTACTTCAGTCAAACAGGGCCTGAGGAAGTGAATTTTAAATTATATTTAATTTTAATGAACTTAAATGTAACTAGTCTTAGAGGTGGCTGGTGGCTCCTGCACTGGACTGTGAAGGGCCGGGTGCTCTGTAATTCCATGATGTGACTGTAGACCACAGTAGGAAAACCTGACGGGGAACACGCACAGTTCCCCACGCCCTCTTCTCCTTTCCAGAGTGACAGAGCCCCGTGGTATGACCATGAGGCCTGATAATGTGCTATTCGCCCAGCTGGCCTGGAGGCTCCTGAAGGCAAGGGCTTGTCTAATTCACTTCAGTGCTCCCTCAGTGACCAGCAACGGCTGTATGGAGCCTGCTTCTGGACCCGGCAGTGAACGTAGCCCTCTGAAGTGTCCACACGCCACTGGACAGAATGTATCTCTCCCCCACCCAGCACTGACACGTAAGACATCAGAGGGTGCTGGGCCGTAAGGGCTCCTAGAGGCCACCCACCCTGTTCCACAGACGAGCAGCCAGGCAGGTGTGTTAAGTGTCCGGACTGCAAGCAAGACGATCACAAATCTACCTGCACTCAAATTCTATTTGAAAAATACCCTTTTCACTTGTAGACGTTCTGCAGTTCACTCCACTTTATTTTATTTTATTATATATTTTTGAGACAGGGTCTTACTCTATAGACCTGGCCAGAGTGCCGTGGCATCACTGTAGCTCACTGAAACCTCAAACTCCTGGGCTCAAGTGATCCTCCTGCCTCAGCCTCCCGAGTAGCTGGGACTGCAGGCACGCACCACCACATTCGGCTAATTTTTCCATTTTTTTGTAGGTCTCATTCTTGCTCAGGCTGTTCTCGAACTCCTGGCCTCAGGCAATCCTCCCTCCTCCCAGCTTCCCAAAATGCTAGGATTACAGGTGTGAGCCACCGTGCCCGGCCTCACTCCACTTTCAATGAATGGTAGAGTAAACACATTAGTCTGGACAAGTGTTGTCAATAGCACGTTCTGCAATCATAAGAATGGGACTATGCCTGTGCTGTCCAAGACCGTAGCTACTACCCACATGCGGCTATTGAGCACTTGAAATGAGGCTTGGGTGGCTGAAGAACTGAATGCTTACATTTTATTTTAATTAATTTAAATCCAAATTGTCACCTGTGGCTGGTGGCTACAGTCTGGACAGTGAAGATCTAGAAGCTCTACAATTCCGTCATGGGATTGCAAACCACAGCAGGCAACTGATGCAGCAGGTGTGAGTGGGCTTCTCAGAGTCCTTCAACAGTTCCCTAAATCATCTTCTCCTTTCACCACAGCGACAGAGCCCCACTGCAGGCTCAGACCGGCTCTAATCATGCACATCTGCACTCCTGCCTCTTATTTCTAGATTTGCTTGTGGTTTGCAAAGCCACGGAGTTACACAAAGGGAACCCACACCTATCCACTGTTGCCTCGACAATGGGGCAGCAGACTGCAAGTTGGAGCAAGAGACAGTGGTCATTTAACAAAAGCATCATCGTCCAAGCTCAGGTCACAAGGAAATAATGACCGCAGGGATTATTTAACCAGAGGTGTTAAGAACACAGATAAACTAGAAACCATGTTTGCTGTAGGCAGGGACAGAGGAGAGGCAGCAACCTCACACATCAGGGGGATGGAGATTTGCAATTCACCTCTGAATGACTACAGTACAATCAGGATGTATTTAATGCTTTAAGCCTAGTAGCTACAGTGGTTAAAAAAAAAATTTTACAGATTCACTAAAGGTGCCTGTTTGCTAATCCTCTGCTGTTAGAAGCTGCATTATGTTTCCATATTTTGGGCACAGTATGGGGCTTAACAGGAAATCTGCGTAGTCACTGGGGACCCATTCTAACAGTTCATCCTTTCCTATCATACTTTAGCCTAATTTATGATCCGTGTTTTGTCTACTTCAAAAAAATCATTTGAGATAGCTTACCCCAGAATGTATAGATGTGGTTGAATGATGAATTCATTAAAATAAGGGGTGGGGGAAAGACCCATATAACCAAGGCAAGGAAAGAAGAGAAGGGACCATATCAGAAAACTGGGCTGAGGAAGTGAATTCAGTTGAGCACAGCATGCAGCTCTGAGCTCCCTGGTAACCAAGGCAAAAGGGAACTAATGGGTTAGATGTACCTTACTGAATAACAAAAGCACTCAAGCTCGTCTTAGGAGAGACATTTGTTCCTGGCCTTGAGCTATGAGGGGAATGTGTCACATTAAAAAAACAGGAGACACAAAAGGATTTAGTGCAAACTGTCTTTGACAAAAATCTGACAAAGAAAATCAGACATGTTCTATTTAATAACATGTTTGTTTCTTTATACTAACTATTAATTAAAAACAAAATAAAGCAAAAACCCTGAGGGCATACTGCTCTGAGAAGGCTTTTAAAAGCAAGCACATTCTCAATGATATTATGCGATGGTAAAACTCCAATAATCTAGAGAAATCATAGTTAAGGCGGCCCTAGAGTCTACATCTCTAGAATATGGAATGATTTAAACTGGGCTTTGCTTATGAACTGGAGAGGAGACTGTTCAGGAGACTAACAAGTACTTGGAGAGTAGGAGGTCTTTGTTGTAGAAAAAAAGAAGTACCAGCTCTAGACCCCAAGCGCACAGGTTGTCTTCTGTGCAGGAAGGTCTGATCTGTGCTCTCGTCCTGGCACAGAGCACCCTGGGAGCTGGCTGCAGGCACTGGCCCTTGACTCATCTCAACTGGCAACCGGGGCCTGAGCAAATTCCTCAACAGCCAAAAAGCAGATAGAAAGAAAGAAAAAAAACACAAGTTTCTTACTCTCGATGTGGGCTGCGGTTCTGAGAAACTTCGGAATCACTGTCTTTGGGGGACAGAGAACCCTTGTATGTGTAAAATACATCTTCCGTTTCCGTGATGTAGGTCATTTCATTTGCAAGGTTATCTGCAGAAGAGTGGCGTGGCTTTCGGATTTCGTGCCGGAGCCGAGGACTTCGCCTGGGTGGGGGAAATGCTGAGTGTTAAGTGTTCAAAGCAAATTCCACTTAAAAATTTTATTAGATATCCATGCTCTAACTTGGTGTCCTGACCTTTCTAAGGATGCCTTCCCTGGCTGAGGCTGTTAGACATTCAGAGCCAGTTAACTTATGACCACCCCTGCAGAATTCACCATGGGTGACAGAGATGCCCGACGCTCTCAGCCAAGTGGTGTGGCCCCCAGAACAGTAGCCTCAGCCTTAGAAACAGGCAGGATGAGGTTGGTTTAGGCCCTTTGGGAAGTCGACCAGTATTGATTTAGGGTGAGTTACCCTTCCAGGAGGACTCGAGCTCTCAAGATGTAACTAGGCCGTATTGACGGCTGATCAATTTTTCTGATTAATTCAAACAATGTCAATAAAAGGTTTAGAAGCCAAAGAACATTTTTGACAAAACGCAAACCTTATTTCAACTACATTTCTTCAAATGAATGTTTGCTTTTTAAAATACAGCCCTTATTAAACATGTGGCATTAGACGGGCAGACAAATGCTGCCCTGTCCTGCAACAGCAGTAGCCACGTGAGCTCAGGTGAGTCACGTCACCTCCCCGGGCCTCAGCTGTACTCACCCGCTCCCGAGAATGAGTCAAACGAGGCAACAGGCAGCGTTCTCAGGACGTGCGGTGCAGCACCTGGGCGTCAGCTCCTGCCGCGGGGGTCCCAGGCTGCTGAGCTTTCTAAGTTCTAGTTTCCCTCACCGTTGTCCCATCTTCCCTGCCTCTGTCAGCCCTTTCTCCTTGGGACTGTCAGGGCCTCCATGATTTGCAATACCCCCGGGCCCAGATAATCAATAATGCTGTGTCCAGAGTAGAAGTAGAAAGACTCTTGTGACTCCTCAGGAGCGGAGCTATAAATAGCCCTGGGAGCTCCAGGCCAGGAGTGTGGCAACATCCAACCCTGCTATCCCCTGGATCCTGTCCTGGGCCTCGGTCTGGGCCCCTGGCACTGCCGCTTAGGCGATTTTCAGATAAATCATGCTGCTGCTTTATAGCATAACTTTTACCTCTTTAGAGTGAAGTATCCGAAACTTAGAAAGCAAGAAGCAAATCTATGCAGTCACTCATGATTTCTAACACTAAATACTATCATCCTCCGTGCCCAGAGCATCAGGCCCCCAGGGGAAGGTCCCTCCCTAGCAGGTCCTGAATGGCATCTCCTCTGTCTGCCCATTGCCCAGTTTCCCCCAGGCCGAGCAGACCCGGGCTCAGGAACGTATGGGCCCACTCTGGCTTCAAAGCCACATTCCTCCTCCAGTGTGGAGCTGGGGACGACCTGCTTGGCTCCCCTTCTGCTGACGCCTGGCCTTTTTGGAGGTATTCACAAAAATGGCGTGATGTCTTTGGGGACCATTATAATAAAAAAGCGATAATGATGATTCTCCCTGACCCTTTTAAAAATACGCTTCTGAAGCACTTGTACTTTATTATTTCATTTTTGGTTGTTTTTATAATCCTTTTACAGATGGGGAAACTGAGACCAGAGAGGTAAAGAAACTTGTTAATTAACGGACGAGCCAAAATCTGAGTTTGGGTCTTTCAGCTACAAATGTAGCGCCCTTCCCGCTCTGCCACACGCCACTTCCTTCCTTTTAAGCTGAGTCCATCCTCTCAAAAGCTCGCAGGCTGCTCCCCGATACGTATCTACTGCAGGACTCACACATCCTTACGTCACTTAGATCATGGACCTTTGTGAGCTGTTCCCAAAGTTTATTCTGTGGGACGTTAATGGGAGATTACATAAAGCTAAATATGCTTCTTTATCATGGGACTTAATATGCTAATGTGTACTGTGATTTCAAGAGGGGCATTTCAGGAGGCTACAGTTTCCCAATTTACTTAGGTCAAGTAAGTTTTTAGAAAAGAGCGTCTGGGCCTGATGTGCTACGGATAACGTTTAGGAGGACTTGAATGCAAACGTAAACTCTGACGGTAGGCCACCTATGTCTAGGGATTTATAAGTTGAGATTTTAGTTTTACAAGAGATAAAGTGTTTACGGGTGGGTAGTACAAAAGAAGGACATACCAGTTGGGAGTAATGGGAGGGGACCGCGAAGGCAGACTCTTGGTTTCTAAGTGCTCCACTGATAAGGATCTCCGCATGGCTGGGTTCCACACCATCCCTCCAATCACCTTTTTGCAATACTGGTTATTTACAGACCTGAAAAACCAGATGTAGGTTCACTTTCTAGCCTGACATGTTCAACTGAAAGAGATTACAGCATGTGTGAACAGTCTACACATGCCCTTTCCCTGACGGGTGGCCTCTGTGTCACCAGCCAAGGTTACAAGGCGCAGAGGGAGACTGCAGACTGCCCAAACGCCATTCCTTTCTGTCCTGGCTTTTCCTTAGGTGACTTACTGGCTTTTGGTGAAAATGCTTTCTTGTTCGTACTACTCAATCAACAAAGCTGCTTCCAGAACATAACCAAACTATACCAGATCAGAAGGAATTCCAGGATAACACAGAAATACATCTCAGGTAACTTCACAGAATTCTATTGGCATGAGTGAAAACATTAACCATCGTCCCAGGTGCCCTTTGCCATCCTAGCTGGCGGAAGCCGTCCCTGTAAATTACCAGTAACTCTTCGAGAGAGAACCTGAGACTATACTTAGAAAGTACAGTTGCAGGCCGTGGTCTCTGACTGTGCTACCCTGAAAATCACTTGTGAATTTCATGTATACCTCTACACCCCTCAGAGAATGAATTATTTGAGAGAACAGAGTGTGAAGGCTGTTAAAGGGTAACACTTTCAGTTCTGGCATCTCGAAATTTTAAACTAGGTTTTAATGTCTTATGAAAACATTCTATGTATTTTCTTGCAGCCTAAATACCAGGCAACTGACAAAACCAAAACATAACAAAGAACATAAACAAAACTCCCCCTAGAATATCATGTACTAATTTATATTAAGAAATGCTGTCGTCACCCTGATCAAAATGCGCACCGTAGCGTCCCTGGGAGAATCTTTCCTTTGAGGTAGGCCCACGCCAGAAACCACACCACCCAAGATTAAGAGCAGAGATCAAAACAAGGGGAGCAATTCCGAGGTTTAATGTAGCAGTTCTCTAAAGCACAGGTCATAGGTTATTAATAGGGACCCCTGGAAAAAAGTGTTCCATTGTCCCACAAGCTTGAAAAATACCCAACAAGTTTCTTTTATGTGGAACCTTTCAGAGGGCCCAATATGCAAATATGCAGATGTATCTCCAGGGGTTGGGCAAATTGTGTTAAGTCTCCCAAGCCTCAGTTTCCTCATGTGTAAAATGGAGGTAACGAGAGCTGGAACTCACCAGTATGCTTACGCTGGTACAGGCAGTAAAGAGCTGCTGACGTGCATCCCCAAACTACTCCCCACATCTCAAGTGAGCCCCTGTGGCGCATTAAAGATGGCTGCAAGTTCTTTGACTCTTACATCTGGGCTGGCCTGTGACCGCTTTCATCAGGAGTGGCTGTGCCATCAGGAGTCGCCCTTAAGAGGACCGGCTGGTTCTGCCTTTTGCTCATGGAGCCCTGGGCCTCCGTGTAAGAAGTTTAACTACGCTGGCTGGAGAGCCCCCACAGAGAAGCCGAGGGGTCCAGCCTTCCAACCACTTCATCAAGACACCAGGTATGCAAGAGAACTTGTCTTGGGCTTTCCAGGCCAGTCCAGCCAGCAGCCACCTATCACCAAGAAATCCCAGTCTATACCACATGGAGCAGAAGAATCATCTGCCAAGCCCTTCCTTAATTCCTGACCCACAAAATCGAGAGATACAATAGAATGAGTGTTGTGTTTAGCCACCAAAATGGGGTAATTTATTATGACACAATAGATGACCAGCACCCAGGCCCCGACAGTAGCTGCAGATGAAGAAGACTTGCAGATGAGGATATTGAAGCAGCAAATTAAAACTCAGGTAACAGAGGCAGGATTTGAACCCAGGATCCCTGCTTTCAAACAGAGTACATGCTTTCAATCACCTCACTACACCACCTCTCACCTGGCCTGAGGATTAGGTCTAACCTAAGTCAATACCACATTCCAATAAATTCTTATCATGACTTGTTCAATAGTAGAGCTTCTGAATGTATAAAAGCACTAGACAGTATTAAGAGCTAAAAACTTTAGACCCATAGTTGCTTCTGGTCCATCAGAAGCTGAGAGAGAGCACTTAGCACCATAAATAGTATCACTGATACTAACAGGAATTTGCTATTTATGGACTCTGTAAGTTCCCTAATGTTTATCAACATAGTAGGAAAGTCACTTGAGTAGTCTGATGCAGTTCCACATACCAGATAATGGCTCAGACGTGGGCCTCATTTAGTTAGTAACAGCCACATCAACGACAACAAATCACAAAAACAATTTTGAAAAACCAACAAATGAGAAATTACAAGAATAACCTGACAAACAACACTGCTACCTCTTACACTTATCAGGCAATCTTAGAACAAAGAAATAAAAATATAAGCTGCATGGTTATTTTATTTAGAGAATAAATAAATTTTCTTCCAAATTAAAATTTAAAAACTTATATATGAATTATATGTTAGGCTTATATAATTCTTATGTATAGGACTTATAGGCTGGCTTAGCGGCATCGGGCTAGAAAAGCCCAATATGCTGGCACCAAGAGATACTCAGAATCATTGCCAGGTGTTCCTTTTGAGTCATTGTGCAGGGGACAGTTGCAATTCTGGCTGCTTGGAAGCTCGGAGGACAGCAGAGTTGAGGGTGGAGAAACAAATGCTGGGAAGATGAACTGTCCCTGAGTATGTGTGGAAAGAGACACCGCTGTCCCTGGGGAGACTTTCAGCCAAGGCTCGGAGATCCAATGCCTGGGACCCGCGGGCTAGTGTTCCCTTCTCTGTCCAAGCATGTCCACTGCCCAGTGGCAACCAGGACATGTTCACAACTCAGTCTAGTGTGGATACTGTCCTTAAAGCATACTCACTTTTTGGTGTTCCTAGAGCCCAGAGTCCAGTACTGAGACAGAACATTCTTTTCCTGAGGTAGTAGCTTCTTTGCCTGAAAGAATGTATGGTGCTCGACACAGGATTTCCATAAGTTTTTGCAAGACCGGTAGTTTAGCATGTTGAAGGCCACGATATGTTCCCTGGATTCAGTCTAGGAGGAAAAACAGTAGAGATTTCATCTACACAGATGTAGGAGTAAGGTCTTGCGAGCATTTTACCCACGTCTGTGGCAACCAGGTAAGATGCAACAGACAGGGGAAAACTGGCTTCAAAATCCTCATAAGCCAGTGTTACAGGAATATGTAAGAGCAGAATTTGTTAAACACCTTCATGAATATGGTAACAAAGATGACCAGAGTCTACTCTTTATCATCTGTGGTCCTTCAAGAATACTTTTATTTCAAATCTACTTACATTTTTAGGTTGGATATATTTGGTGCAACCACATAAGGACTGTCTGATATGTTCCTTTTAAAATTCAGCTCTGGGAACATCTCTCTCCTGATCATCTCTCTCCTTTCATCTATCAGACAGCAGCAATTTTATAACCCTTTGGATTTTTCTCTATTTGCTTTCCACAAAGCACAGAGTTAAATCCAGTGCTCATATAGAATAATCATTTTAATCATCTGCTATGCCTTCATTCTACATGAGCTTAGGTTTTCTGTTTTCATGCCATCTTACGCATTTTTGTGCCACCTTGAATCTTGCACTGTGCAGGGGCAGGGGGTCAGGAGACCCAGATTCTAGTTCTAACTTGCTCTGAGCTTTAGTGTTCTCATTTCTCAGAGTTCATTGCTATGTGGGGCCATTTAAAGTACACACAATTTTGGAAAAAATGGGAAATGGGCACAGTGACAGTGAAAATCATCGGCATAACAAGATAAAGTGTGTATGACAAGACAGCGTCATGCAAAGAGCAGGCATCTCAGATTCGTAATGATCCTGTTCAAATTCCAGCTCCCCCCTCACTAGCTGTGGGAGCCTCAGTTTCCTCACCTTTAAGTCCTACTTCTGTATGTGGAAAAGCAAACAGTTACCTAGGGTGCCATGGGCTCCTCTTACGAGACACATACACAAAACCATCATGCATTTTAAACACGTCAAGGGAGGGAACTGATCTTATGGACATTCATTGCTACTCTGTGGTGAGTTCTCTGCCAGGTGCTTTGACCAATGCTGTTTTATTTAATCCTCACAATTCCCCAAGAAGTGAGCATTACTGCATTTCTGGAAACAAGGTAACTTGGGCTAGGGGGAATTAAGTAACCTGTCCAGCTGGTAAGTGGAAGAGCCAGGATCTGAACCAACTGTCTCTGACTCCAAAGCAAGTTAATTCTCCAACCACATAGGCAGAGTGAATTATACAGAGAACCACTGGATCCTCCAGACTCTGCCTCCACTATGCCATGCTCTTTCTTCCCTGTTATATATACGGCAAATTGTCTTCAACCTCTAAACAACTAAGAGCTTAAGAACTTAACATAAGAAGCCTGACGCAGTGGCGTGCGCCTGTAGTCCCAGCTAGTTGGGAGGCTGAGGCAGGAGGATCCCTAGAGCCCAAGAGTTTGAGCCCAGCCTGGGGCAACATAGCGAGACCCTGTATTTAAAAAAGAAAAAGAAAAAAAAAACCCCACAAAAACAAAGCAAGCATAGGCACAACTCACCTGTTTTTGTCGCTGATGTATAAAGAACTTTTTCCTTTTGAAAGAAATTTTGAGAATATTCACCCTACAAAAAATAAAACGCAAAGCAGATCAGGGATCAGCCAGGTTGTAGCGGACGCTTCTCAACGTGGGTCCTCTAGTCCACAGTCCTGATGACAGGGGCTCTCGGCTGCCTGGAGTTTACTTCTCTGTGGAAATGATGGCAGACCCATCGCTGTGGCCAAACACCAAGCAGCCGACTAAAGCTGAGCATCACATAAGGGCGACAGGATGATGATGCATCTTTTAAATAGCAAGGAACATGGGCCACGCTCTCTTTGCTCTAAGCTGCTTTTGTGGCACCGCAGCTCTGCATGAGCTAGAATATACAGGGGGAAGACAGCTGAGAGCAGTGTGGAGCAGCAGAAAGAGGACAGACCTGGTCCGCATCCCAGCTCCATTACTTAACAGCCACGTGTCACGTAGCCTACTTATCATTTGTGTAACAGCATTTATAGCTGCCATTAACTGAGCATTTTTTATATACCGGGCCGCTACTAAGAACTTTACAAGCATCCCCACAATTAAGCCTTGCAACAATCCTGAAAAGTACACATTGTTATACCCTTTTCAGATGAGCAACTGGAGGCTCAGAACATCACCTAAGTGCTCAGGAGCATTCAACTAGGAATGCCTGGAGCCCAGGGTCCGAGCCAGGTCTCACCTGACTCCGACACCTGTGCTCCTACTCCCTATGCTGTGAAGTCATCTTAAGGGTGGTGATAACACTGCCTTTGTCATAGAGCTCCCTTGTGAGGACTCAAGTGGATTAGTAGTGTCGGGTCCCGAGAGTGATGTCTGACACACGGTGGGCCCTCAATGCTTGTTCCTTTAATTACAATTGATTAAAGAGTTAACTTTTAAAATCAATTTATGGTTGGTCCTTGAACAGCAGGGGTTTGGACTATATGGGTCCATCTGTATGTGGATTTTTTTTTTTTGGACCAAATATGTATTTGTGGGATGCAAAACCCATGTATGCAGAGGGCCGACTTTCCATACCCGCGGGTTCCGCAGGGCTGACTGCGGGACTTGAATCTGCGTGGATTTTGGTATATGGGGGTCCTGGAACCAATCCCTCACTTGTACCGATGGGCGACTGTAATTCATCTACGCCAAACTTCTATAACCCATACAAGGGAGGCATATTTCCCCCACTGGAGTCTTTACTTCTGAAATACTTTGGGGAAATGAAGGAATTCTACTATTCTCTAGAGTCACATGAAGACCTTGGTAGAGCATTCTAGAACAGTCAGGCTGGGTAGGTAAAGTGAACATTTAGCTACTCGTGTGACATTCCCCCAGCTGGACCAGCAATAAACCAATATTATATATAGAATATTAAATAATGCACACCTACATTAAATAATCTGTTGGCGGATGTAACTGACAAGTAAATTTTTTGGGGTGACTGCAGGTTAATAGCCTAAGGACCAGAGGGGTGCTCTGCTCGGCCCTTTTGGAGGTGCCCCTCCCAGTGTGTGCTCCACACCGCTCTGCCGCCTCCCTGCTGCGCTCCCACGCCTGGCAGACTCGGGACTTCTGTTGTGCAGAACAAGTTGGGAGAACCAACTGCCCTTTCGAGCTCTTGCCCTTGCCTTGCTCAGCCCATGGGAACCTTTGCACCTCTTGTTCCCCCACTGGCTCCACATATCGGGGGGGTGCCCTGCTGCACCCTCTGCAGTTCCCAGGGCTCCAGCTCAGCGTCTCCTTCCTGTGCTGGCCCCAACGTCCGCACCTGACAGCTTCCTCTCCCAGAGCAAATCTGATCTCGCACAGATACAAACTCTGTTGTTTCCAGGTGTGAGGCCCTCCAGTGGCTCCCTACTGCCCTTCATTCATTCATAAGGGAAAAAAAAAAATTCACCGAGTGTCACATACTAAGTCCTGTGCCAGGCCCTGGGTACCAAGGGAAGGAGACAGTAGGCCACTGCCACCTGGAGGCTTATAATCTAATGCGGAGACAGGTACCAAATAAATAATGCCGCATATAAATGAGTCGCTATAGTTGTGACCACTGCACGCAGGAAAGCCCAGTGTCTCATAAGAGCATAAGGACTGAGCCCGCGCTCTTATGGCCTGTGCAGCCCCACAATGGCCCAGCCGCCTCCTGCCACTCCCCATGCCCACCCCCTGCTCCAGGCTAACTGCCCACCTCCCCTTGACTCACTGTGCCTGTTCTCTCTCATCTCCGGACCTATATACCCACAACTTCTCCCCAGAATTTATGCACTTGGGCCAAAGCCCAGTTGGCCTTCATGTCCGGGTTAGCGCTCACCTCTGCAGGATTAGGGCCCTTCCTACGTCCTGACCTTCATGGGTACTTGCCCACGCACCTCACTTGACACCCAGGGTCACCATCTGGTGCTGACCTCCCCACTGGTCTTTGAGGTTTGCACCAGAGGCAGGGGCCAGGCTTGATGGTGAGGGGCGAGGGAGGCTTCAGCAGGTGTGTGGGCCAGCCTGGGGGTTGGAGAGTCCCGACAGGCACTGTTGAAAAGGCTTCTGTTTACAACCCTGTTTCTCCTGACCAAGTTTCTGGCCTCCCTCCTGAAATGCCCTCATGGGATTCACATCTTCTCTGCAACATGATGGTCCAGCCCCTGTCTGTGTGGCTTTAGGAGGTCTAGTCACAGACAGAGCTGGACCCTGGTGGCTTCAGGCTGTGGCACCTGGCGGAAGGCCCCAGCATCTGGAGGAATGAGCCCTGTGCCCACTGTGCCTTGTGTTTAGCCTGGTCCTTGCCTGAGCAGGCCAGAGAGCTGCCCAGGCCACAACCCAGCCAGCCAAGCTAAGGCTGGGGTTTCCTGCCTCCCCTGAGGGCCTTTTCACAGAGACCAGGGCAGAAAGGTGAAGAGAAGACCCTGTTATCTGTCACACTGATTTTATTGTCAAATTGAACAGGGCTGTTACATTTTTTTGTTTTTGTTTTGGAAAATAGCTATAGTGAAACTTAACTGAAAAATCAGTGTCCAAAGTGTGTATCCTGTTTGAGCACATTCCCACGAATATAATTTTTCATGGTGAAACAAAAAGTATAGGCTCCGGAGTTAAAGTCTGTGGATGTGAACTCCAGCTACACCAATGATTAGCTGTGTGACCCTGGACTAGTTCTTACTTAACCTCTCTGTACTTCAGTTCCCTCCTCTGTGAAACTGGGGATAGTAACCGTGTCTACTTCAAGTTTAAATGAGATAAATCAAATAAAATACACAGGAACATGACTTGGACACAGTACTTGGTAACAATTCCTGCCATTATTATTGTTACCTCTATAAGTCATTTATAGGTTCTTTTTCTGTTGTAGATAATGATGCAATGAACATCTTCATGTGCCAATGAATGAGGTTCTGTGTTCCCAAGGTGAGGAGCAGATGCCAAGGGTCAAGCTCTGTGTGGCACCTACGTGGCACTAAATCTTCTCTTACCCCTTTTTCCCTAACTTCCTTTCTTGCTGCCCTTGTTTTGCCAAAACTCCATGTTTTTACACGTTTATCCTTTTGCTTCTGCATCTCCTGCTGCCTGTGGCATTCACTTTCCCTAACCTACCTGGCAAATTTGTCCCACCTCCATTCTGCACACCATCACATTGTCATTTATGTAGAAAGCTCCCTGTCGCCTGGCACGTTAAACTCAAACTTCTCTCCACAATTCAGTTCAACTCGTAAGTAATATGTGACAGACTGGCCTTTGGAAGTTCTCTCTTCCCACCAGGCCCATGAGCTCAGGGGCAAGCACATCTTTCAGTCCATTTAGTGTTTAGAACAGAGCCAGACACTTGGTAAAAGTTCAATTATTATTAATAACCAAGGAATGGACTAAAAATACAGTCTCTACCCAGAGAAAGCTCTTCTCTGAATTCTGGCCAATGCACTACCCAGGAGGAATTCCTTAACGCCAAGACCTGCCTTGCGCCATTTTATCCACCATGTTTCCATAGAGTTTCCCAAACCATAGGGTGGCTGGGAGGAAGGGAACGCTAATGGAAACCAAACTCTATTTTCCCAAGTACCAAATCTGGATCAAATTCAGAGGTCAGAGGTTAAAACTTGAGGAAAATTCTCTACTCCTTCTTTAGAAGTAAAAGTTTAAAATTAGAGGTAACATTACTTTGTTCAGCATATTTTTAAAGCGTGATTCAGAAAATAATTAGAACTGTTTTCACTTACCAAGGATAGAAACTTGTGCAAATGTATTTTCGGTACACAGCAATGCCCGCGGAAGCAATCCCAATCATTAGGTCTAAATTGTGCAGATCCTGTAAAAAGGAAGATCTCAGATTCACAGCGTGTTACAGTCATGCTTATGCCCTCCAGTAGCTTTAAAGCACCCACGCTTTTATAAATAGCAATATATATAAGCTCCAAAGGGGAAAATGTTACCAGAAACAGGCAAAAATCGCTACTTAACAGATACTTCAGATATCCAAGTACTTAGCACTAAATGCTTCTACCATGAACACAGACTGCTTATCAGTAACACCTAGGTACCACCGGTTTAGAAAGTTACCAGGTAAGTCCACTCATTCCACAGAATCATGTAAATGAACATTCAGTTTTAAATTTTCAACAATCAGCATTAAATAGCCACACTAAACTCAGAAAGGCCTCACCCCCTTGCAGAGCTTTTCATATATTTCAAACCCCAGTACTGAAAAGGCTTTAGCTATCATGATGACGAAAATTTAGAAGTGTAGAACTACTGACTCTAAATCCAGTTAAGAAATGAATGCTGCTCATAAATCCAACACCTCCACCATTTATAAGCGCCTCTGTGCTAGGCACTGCCACAGACAGTGGAGAGACAGAAGACACAGTGACTACAAGCTGTTTTAAATCCGTCTGGGAACAAGGTGGACATAAGTAAATAAAAATCAAAATTCCTTCCCTCCAGTTGTTTACATTCTTGTTCCCCTAATCAGATACCTGTAATTACAAAGAAGGGGCAGAGTTTGAGTCAGTTACAACTGAGCGTGAACCTTCAATCTGCCACTTACTCATTATATAATTTTGGGCTTCTAAGCCTCAATTTTTCTTTCTGTATAATACAATGAAGATTATAGAAGCTACCTCAAAGGGTTTTTAATCAGGCTGAAATTAGAGAATAAAAATAAAGAACCTAGAATAGGGCTTGGCATATGGAGCTTTAAGAACAGGGCTTGGCACGTAGTCGGGGTAACATTCTCTTTTGCCGTGGGACAGATCATTTATGAACAGCAGTATCAACACGGAGAACTGGAGAAACTGGACAAAGCAAACAGTGCTGACACGGTGCCAGGTCCCGAGAGCAGTCACTACAGGTATCCCGCGGAAATCATATGCTTAAAGTAAAACCAGGTTTGCTTGATGGGGAATAGGGTGGCACTTAAACGTGATACTCCAGATCACGACATGGGGATTACCCAGCAGGTGCGACAGAAGAACAAATTAGCAAATGACATAAAAATCGAGTGAATAAGGAAACAAATGAATGGTTTGGGTAGGCCAAAGACTGAGTCTCAAATCTCCTGATTCTGCGGTCTTCCAGTCTACACCTCAACCCTTGTAGCACAGACAGTTACTGTTCACTAAATCCCCGTGCCCGAGCCCACATTTCCCAGCTCCCCGTGTAGACGAAGCAGGGCCCTGTGACTGGTTCTAGCCAATGTGCTCTGAGCAGGAGGGATGTGTGTCTCGTAAGAGCTGGTGGGTAACCCCCTCTGGCTTCTTCTTCCCCTGTGACAAGCACGGAGGCCACATGGGAAGACGGTGAAGTCACCACATGGAGGCAACCTCCACTGCCAAGTTACTGAATGGGGGCACGGAGGGGGCTCCCCTGGAGAGATGCTTGGACTCAATGCAGACTCTGAACTACTGAAAGATAAATTTTGTAGTACGAAGCTATGGAGATTTGGGGGGCTTTAGTTCATGTAGACAGCCTAGTGTTCACCAACCCCCTCTGATACCTTGGGTGTCTTGGCCAGGCATGTATCATCTGGCCTTAGAACCCTTGAGGGTCATTTCACTGGCAGTTCTGTGGGTGGGAGAGCACTGATCAACTCAAGCAGATATAAAGTCCCACTTTACCACTGAATAAAGTTCTCTGGAACATTCTATCAAAGATAAAATATTATTTGCAAATGGAATGAAAACGAATGGTTAAGTCCCAAAGTTCATATTTTGTAAGATCTACTATCTTTCGCCTACTTTATTATGTCATAACTTGCCGACCTCACAGGACTGATAAGGGACTGAAGTGAAACAAAAATGAAAATGTTTCTGTTATCTATGAAATTATATAGATCTAAAGTTTGGTTAAGTATTCAGCCTCTATGAGCCTCAGTTTTCTTATCTGTGAAATGGGCATCCCCACTAGAATACCGATCTCACAGGGTTTCCATAATCCTAAGCCAAGAACTGATGGTCTCATATGAAAGCATCTGAACAAAGGCTACCATAGAGCAGGTGTTCAATTAATATTTGCTTCCTTTTGGATATGATGTGGGCCAATCACAGGTAAAAAATGTTAGTATGTCACCACTGAAAGGTCAGATGCCAATTAGACAGTGCTGGGGTCATGTACTGAGGCTACAACTTGTGTGCTAAGTGACCCGTGTCAAGTCCCTGAGTATCAGTTTCTCCATCTCTAAAATGGGGATAATATTACAACAACACACCTACCTCATGACATTACTGCGGGAAATAAATAATCCATTGGCACATAGAAATCACTCAGTAGATGACAGATGTTAGTCAATTCCAATAACATAGTCACAACCAATTTATTTATTGATTTTCAATCATGCCACCACAATTTAAGAAAAAAACTATCATATTTGAGCAACTAGCTCTAATTTGAGTAGCACTTGAGATTAAGTAGTAGAAAGAAACCTCGTATCATTAAACTGTCACTTGAAAAATGGATTTATGCATATTTTTGCCTCTCTAACCATAATATAAAATGGTCTTACAAAAATTAGAAGTTTCTAGTTCCCTGATCCCTCAAAAAAGTCTTCAAGTACAAAGGCAAACATGAAAAAGCAACTGGATAAATGACAAAAAATTCAATATTACTTAACCTTCCAGCTATCTTTAAAAAGCTCTTGTTTATTATAATGAAAAAGAAACAATTTTATCAAAAAAGTTTTCAAACTCTCAGAGATTAAAATATAAAAAATAATTTTTAAGCCAAAACATGACATGGATACCTACCCTACCGCTGTGCAGTTCTACTCCGTAGAAGTCGAGGGTCCGAGCTATGTTGATGTAGCAGGATTCAGCTTCTGATTGCTTTAGCCCACTGCAGAAGAAAAGAGAAAAAGCAGAGTTCACCCAATAAGTAGAGCATATTAACTTCAATTTTTAAAAATAAAAAAAATCTAGGAAGTTTGATAACATTGCTGTAAGGTTATTAAATGCCTTGTGTTATCAATCTTAAACTATCTGGCCCTGAATTCTACTAAACCACGTTTTTCTTCTTGTCTATTGAATCTGGCTTCATCTCGCCCCCTCACTTTTCAATTAGCTACTTCTTCCCCTTTAGTGGGCTCTCAATATTCAGAGGGAGAAGAATGTTACCTTTCAGAATGCCCACCCTACTTATTCCAAGTCGCTTAATTAACAGGTAATCTTTAGGTCTTTCTGCTTTTATTTCTTTGGCAGTGGCCTCAAACTCCGAGCGCCACTGGCCCTGTACTATTTTGGGACATTGATTTCTGCCCAGGGAGTAATTCCAGGAGAGAGGTTTGGCAGCACCTTCTTAGGAGGTATGCCGGTGGCTTGGCCTTTGTTTTTTATGGTCTCCCCAAGAAGTGAGAGGTCCTTTGAGAGCTACTCTCCTTGGTCAGGGTGGCCCTTATTTGACCAGGACTGAACAGCTGCCACTGTAGCGTTAAATCAAATGAGGAAAGGGAGGAAGAGGCCAGGACCGGGCATATTTGCTGGAGCTGAGGCTCGCCCCGAGGCAGCTGATGAAGACGACTGAGGCCTCCTCCTCAGCAGGAAGGCATTTTTCATGAACTGAACCCAGGGAGGCCCTAGGGATTCACCCAGCTGGTCAGCGCTTTATGTCCATCTGTCTGTCTAACAACACCTGAAGGAACAGCCTAGCCTGTTTTATTAACTGTGGTAAACTGCTGAAAGGTTTACCTGGCAGGGTCAATCAGATTTCAAAATGGGCATTTCCTTCAGGCATTAACTGATTTCAGGTACATCCTGAAAAGGAACTCGCCAGCCATCACCCTAAACTCTGAATGCATTTTGCACTTTACAGCAAAGCTAGTTATGCCAAATATATCTGCCACCACCCAGCTCAAAGATTCAAAAACCCCCGACATCTTGAAAGAGAATTCATGAACAAAAGAAGAGGCCGCATCAAACACAAGGAGACACGCTGTCTGAAAATACCCGACCTGTGTTCCCAAAGTAGGCCACCCAGCACCCCCTCACCTGTGCTGCTCATGCAGAGATTCCACCTTTGTTAAAAAGTCATCGTTTTGATCTGGTATAAACTGACTTTCCGAAAGATAGCCTGGATGATGTATGGAAGAATCGTAGTCTCCAAAATGAGCTATCAAGACAGGATGAGGGGAAAATTGTAATTAGTTTTTTCTTTTCAATGTGGTACTTACAAGCATCCATAGCAACACAAGAAAAATATTAATTGGAAATACTCTTCTGGAAAGTTCTGCACCACATGAACTGGAGCTTCTTGTTAGCTCCAGATGCCACACTTCTTATTTGAACCCTCAGTATAGGCTACATACTGTCACACATGATCCAACCAAATTCTCATTTTCCCCGAGGACACACAGGCAGGAAACCGGGTGTTGTAACCTAGGTCCTGCTCTAATCCCACACTCTTCCATACTCTGTGGTCGGCACAGCAGCTTGTGCTCATGCCCCTGGATAAAGGAAACCCAGGGGGGAAAATGCCACTCTGTATGCCAGGCACTGTGTTGGTTCTGTCATACCCCAAGGTTACCACACCACTGGACCAATCTGCTCTAAAAACAGGGTGTAGGCAGAAGGGAGATCATCCAGACCCACCCCCTGGGATTTGGGGAGGTGTGGAACACAGGGGACCAGGATGGGCTCAGGGGCCATAGAGAGCAGGGGTGTGCTTGGATGGGGCTGAAGGGACAGAGCCCAGGCAAGGCCAGTGGCAAAGTCCCCAAGGAAAAGGATGCATTCTAAGGGGAATCAAACATAGGAAGGCAGATGCTGGGACTGCCAGGAGAATCACATTAGGGACCTGCAGCTGCAGAGGGAAGTGGAAGGTGGCCTTATGGAAGGACTTTTGGACTGGCCCCCAGCCCAAATGGCACCACTCCTTCAAGATCCTTGACTGCTACCTGCCAATGTGAATCATGGATGCCTATGATGTGATGGGCATTCTTGAGAGTTGTGCAGTGCCCAACCTGTCCAAGTGTACATGGCTACTAGCCCAAGGACTCAAATCATTTAGGTGTCTGGACTGTTGAGGAAACTGGGAAAAAGAATCAGGGTTGTGGGACCCGAGGACATCCACATCCCTTCTCCAAGACTAAGTTTTTCCATTGGTATAAAAACATGAGTGAGAAGACAATTTCTACCTTCAATGGGCAACTGATCGCATATTCCATTTTCCTGACAAACAAAAAAAGCTTTTATTTAATCTTTTTCTTGAAAATATTAGCCCTGATCTTTCCAAATGTTTTAATGAATTTCTTCCTGCAGCTGGCTTCAGTGCTGGGAGGCTTCCAAGCACTCACAGGATTGTTTCAGCGTACCAACTGAACACAGAAGATTTCTAAATCAAGCAACTCCTTTTATATCACCAGGACAGAGTTTGGGGAAAGCTGTGGTGATGCTTCCTAGCTAAGCCCAGAAGGAAAGGGGGTGAGCCAGCAGCCACTTGGGTGAATTTCATCACAAAGTCAAGAAGGTAGATGCAAGGGTCATCTCTTTCTTTACCCCTACGCAACCTTGCTCACCCTCTACTGCCTCCATACCCCAAGGGCTGCTCTTTGAGACGTGCACCGTAAGGAAGGGATCTATTTCCTCCTTCCACTGTGCCCTGAGAGCTGGGGGCGGGTCAGACTCACTATTAGGGTACACGCATGCACACGCACAAACACATACACATACACACACACACACACACACACACACACAGAGTAGGTGCTCAGGGATTTGGCTGCTCTGATCTGTCAATTCTGGAAGACGAAAAGGGCAGAAAGCCAAGTGATGTATGTGTACAGGCTCGACCAAGGTTAGACCACAGGCTGTTAAGGCCAGCCAAACGTGACCAAGTTGTGGATGGAACTGCCAAGGCTGTATGATGTAAGCACGAGGGTGGCAGGTGAATCTGTGTACGGGTAAGGGTACAACAGGGCATTTACAGGAAATCTTTAGATGCCCAGGCACAGGGTGCCCGATGAGGAAAGCTTGAGAAAGCATTAGAATCACCTTGTTCAAACTCCTCATGTTAAAGAGGAAGAAACTGAGGTCCAAAGAAGGTACTTGCCACTACATCAGGGTCAAGACCAGGATCCAGGTGATCTGAGTCCCAGAGTTAGAGCTCTTACCACCCTACCAGCCAGCCTGTCAGGTCTATGAGCTGCTGCTGGTCATCTGCTGACGACAGAGGTCATGTCCCCAAAGGCCAACTAAATGACTTTCCTGAGTCTCAAAGCAGAATCCCATGAAGTTTTACTCTGTTGGTTTCATTAGCTCACGGGGATCGTCCTGGATCTTGGTGCAGTACTCATTGTGTTAGCTAGCAGCCCCAACCCCGGTGCCATTTTGCAAACATGAGCAGCAAAGTTTTTTCTTTAGTCAAATCACTGTGGATTTTAAAACATGACCAATGAACCTCCCCGTCAGGTGGATTTCCCTTGAAACCTTAAGCAGCTACTTTGTGCAAAGGTCTGTGCTAACCACTAGGGGGAAACAAAGTTAAACAGTCACACACAACATCTGCAGAACCTTGGGCAGTTTCCACGTTGATTTCAATGGCATCAGCCCACTTGATGCTCACAGTAACCCAGTGGTAGACAATGTTTTTCATTCTCATTAAACAGATAAGGAAACTGAGATTCAAAGAAGGGGCCTGCCACTGTTGCTCAGCTGCTAACTTGGAGCCTACGCTCCAACCACAATCCTTATACTTACCTACTATTGAGTAATACATTTTCCTATTTGTGGGGAAGCAACACATGCAAAAGCTAATTACAGCAGAAAGAGAAGTGCATGCTTATGTGGGAAATACCTCATCTTTTAAGTCCCATGCTTTGTTTTGGCTGATAATATTCTATGTTTTGCAGCAAAGAGAAAGTACATCCCAGGTTCCCAAAGTGCGGCATTTTAAGCTGTCAAATTGTTCTACTGGGAAAGTCCTTTCCCTGCTATTCAGCTAATTTCAACTTGACCTCAGAGGCTCTTCTCAGGTGTTATTCCTAGGGTGTTTGTCCAGCCTCCCTCCCCCTTCCCCAAGCAGGGGGGAGTCCTCGGTAGTCACCTTCCATGCTAGCATCACCCATGCCTGCCTGCCTCCCTACTCGGCGGCAGACTCTTCAGGGAGAGCAGTGTTCTACCTGTCCGTGTGCAACTTGCACATGGCATAGGCCCAGAGAATATTGTGGAATTAATATGTATTTCCAAAAACTTCAATTACTTCTACTGAATCCAGGTTGTACTTCTTAGGTGCCAGTAGCTTCTTTAGCCTCTATCAATCAGTTCCTCACAGAGGAGAACCTGACTACTGGAACTTGGAATAGGAGTTTTTTATTTGCCTCTTAAATTTTACTCTAAATAAAGTTTATGGTTTACAATAGGCAATTCTTTAGACTGCTGTCTTCTGGGCAGACATGAAAATACAGTAAGAGTTGACACTCTGCAAGAGTTAACACTTGCAGGCTGAGGGAGTGGGAGGTGGGTGGATGATGAGAAATTACTTAATGGGTTTGAGTGACAGATACCCTACAGCCATGTCTTAACCACTGTGCAATCTGTGCATGCAACAAAATCACACTTGTATCACATACATTTATACAATAAAAATAAACTTGCCACGTGCCATGTGCATTTCTAGGGCCTTTACATATAGTAACTAACTCATTTCCTCTCCACTACACCCCTTTGAAGTGGATACTGGTACTATCCCCACTTGACAGGTAAGGAAGCCGAGGCCCAGACGGGCTCAAGGTCACACAGGTATGAGTGGAAGAGGCAAGACGTCGGTAACATGGCTTCAGTCTGCTCCAACAATAAAGAATCTTTAGTTATAGATCACCTTCGTATGTACTGCTTAATTTGAACCAAGTTGCCATATTGAGGGCTGTCTTAATCACTACTGTCACCTCTATTTTATAGATGAAAAAAACCAAGATTCAGAGAGGTAACTGCAGATAAATGGCAAGTGGAGACGTCAGGATTTAAATCGAGTGTGCCTGCACACCTTCTAGTTAGTGTTCCTGCGTCTCAAACTGGAAGCCCTAACTATGAACACCAAACTCACTCTGAGATTTGGAAAAGCTCAGTCTCCTCGGACGATCAGCCCGGCAGAGACAGAGTCCCCCAGGTCTATAGATCACTAAGAACACAAGCTGACTGGTGATTGTGCCATTTCCCACAAATGGATATGGCATGGCTGGGTCTGTTCCAGATGAACTTTAGGGAGGAAGGGAACTTCAAAATCCACCCAGGCTCATCACTGTGCAACGGTGGGGAGGGGGAGATGCAGGTTCGATGGAGAGACTAACACTGGGTCTTGTCTTCCTTGTGAATAGGGTCCCTGCATGTTCAAAGTCAGGCATCGTCTTTGATGTCCTCTGTCCTCCATGCAGACGGGCAGGTAAGCTGCAGGCCCAGCCACCTTGCTCTCCACCTCTCTCATTTATTTGTTCTTTTGCTGGTAGGGGAGTAGGCAGACTTAGGGACACCGCAGCAGTCCCTGTCAGCCTTCTCTTGCTAGAGACCCGAGGAGGGTACACAGTTCAACCATATCTGCTCTGAGACCTGACCATCTTGCGCCCTTAACTGCCTACCATGAGGTGAGTCAAGAGGGTAACAGGCCAAGATGGTCTTGCGCTTATGAGAAGGCAGAGGGGCTTTCGTGAGTCTGGAGCTACCACACAGCTCTACGTGAGTGCCGTGCTGGTGTGCTGTAATGGCACCACACAGCTAACTGACTATGAAGTGGTACTTCAACTTCCATCTAGCTATGTACCCTTTCCATTGTGCGTACCCGGCATCTACCACAGGACCTGACGGGGAATTTGGACTCAGTAAAGTTCTCCTGACCGGCTTGAGTGGATTCCGACTCCAGCTTAAACTAGCCCCGATGGAAAATCCCATCTGCCCTCTCTATCCAGTACAGTGGCCACTTGCCACGTGTGGTTAGTCCAAATTGTGATGTGCTGTAAGTGTAAAATCCAGACTGGTTTTAAAAAACTTAATATGAAAAAACAAAAAGAGAATGTAAAATATCTTGTAAACAATTTTTTTTACAATGATTATGTTAAAATGGTAATATTTTTTGTTTATTTTTTTAAAAAGAATTCTTAAATTCTAGTGCAGATGTCTTTTTTATAGAATGTCTTTTGTTCCTTTGGGTAGATGCCCAGTAATGGGATTGCTGGATCGATATTTTGGATATATTGGGTTAAGTCATTAAAAATTAATCTCATGTTTCATTTTACTTTTTTAATGTGGGTATTATGAAACCTAGAATTACAAATGTGGCTCACATTATATTTCTACTGGACAGCACTGCTATAGACCGATATATGTATTCCATTAGCTATATTGAAACTCTGAATTCCTAAGATCCTGGAAGTGCTTTAGAACGGCACCAAGCAAGCAGGAGGAGTGACTTCCAGCAAATTCCTTGACCTAGCTGGGTCTCAGTTGCCACGCTTGTAAGGGGTGACTGGTACAAATATCTGTCCCACTGGGGTTTGTATGGAGGTCAAATCCAAAATACCTGAGCAAACACTCTGGAAAATGCAAAGTGCAACAGCTGTCTACAGTCCAATGGGCTCCCTTGGGAGAAGACCCCACACCACAGCTCATCCACTCCCTCCCCGCTAACCACCTTCCTTAATCTACCATCCCCACACTGGAGGAGAGTGTCATCTGGGTAAAAGCGGGACTACTGGGACAGCCAGAGATATGCTGCCCAGCAGGATTCCTGGGGAAGAGGGATTTTGTCAAACAGGAGAAACTGGTGACTTTCTCAATAGACAGGTCAGAACAATCTGTCCGTGAAACTCCCCTTCACGACTTACATTGTACTGCATAGGATGCCAGAACCACTGCTGAGTTAAGAGGGCAGGTTAACCTGTCAGGAGAAAGACGTATTAACAAAGTCACAAGAACCAACAACAGCTTGAACACCCACAGATCATGGGTAACACGTATCTTTCTTTTCTTGGACTGACCATTCAAAAATAACATGAATCATAACAAAAACAACTTTTATGATACCAATCAGTAAATAGTAAATATAGATGTAACACATTAAGGACTTCAAAAAAGAAATAACTTTTTCATGTTTAAAATAATATACAATGTAAATACCATGAAGCTAAAGGTCTAAAGTTGGTCAGCATTTTGGCTTATCAAGAAAGGTCAGATTCGTATCTCTACGAGGGAAAACACAGTGAGAAAACTGTACTCTTAGATCTATGGGCAGCCTGCAAATCTTTCTAGTAAAGACATGAGACTCTTCATAGTGCTAACTCAATTCCCGAGTTCTAGTGATTCTGATTCTGGATTATCCTCATTCTAGAAGGGTAACATCCTCTTAGAAGGGAAAAGTGGAAAAGTATTTTGAATTTGAAAACTTGCCCTTCCTTAATTAGATTAAATTACTTAAGATTCCCACGTCTATTTACCCTCCTGAAGATCTGCAGGGTTCAATGGTCTGTCCGCCTCTCCCAGTCTTCCTGCCTAGAGATCCCAGACTTGGGGCAGACCTGTGCTGCTTTCTCTTACACTCACTGCCCTCCCAAACGCCCCATTTCTCCAATGACTGCATCTCTGTCTTAGTCATAGTTGGAACCTTCTCACTGCTCCCTTTTCTCCACTCAACCGCAGACCCCACGGTCTGCCAAGGAGCTGGCAAGCAGCCCTGGAGCCCGGATCACTGCTGGGCAGCACAGCAGGTGGGAGGGGCCGGAGGGAGGGCCTGCAGGGTGGAGAGGGGTCTGACAAAGGGAGGTGTCCTGAGCAGCTACACTGGGAGACACTGAGATTTTAAGAGCATTCTTCCCAGCAACCCAGTGGAAGTGGAAAAAACATGCAGTTTCCATGGCAGCCCACGGGGGGTGGGGCGGCTGACAACATGCTGGTCCTTCCTGTCCACTGCACTGTGTGCTGGTCCTGCAGCTGCACATGAAGGCAAGTTTTCCCATCTGCGGGGCCCCCATCTTTCCTTCAGTAATTCTGTGTTCCTGCTCAAACTTCAGAACCATCTCCCCAAGTCTGCAGATTCATCCCAGGGACACTTGCTGCCTACTGGTTCATCTGGAGATCCAGGCGGCCCGTGGGGAGAGCAGGCAGGAACGCCGGGAATCAGCCATTCGCTCTCCCACCAAGACGGGCTTCCATTAAACCTAAGCCAGTGTCCTTGCTAGAGGAAGAGCAGGTGAGTGGGATTTGGGGAGCAACTGAGGGCAGGAGCTAAGGAGGTTCCATCTAGACGGAAAAAACAATCCTACGAAAAAGTGAGAAAAAATATTCCTAAAGAATGGTGTTCAAAATACATACTGAAGAACACTGAGAGCCTGAACTCTACTCTTAACTCGGCCACGCATTCTTAGACAGATCCCTTTCTTCTACTCCGGGCTTCAGGGTCTCCAGCTGTTGAGTGAAGGGCTTGGACCAGCCCTTGGATCACCCATCTCCGCCGGAAGGAGATGGTGCCTTGAGTGCCGGCCACCAATGACAGCTCCAGCAAGTCAGGGACAGGTTGACACCCAGGAGAGATGCTAAGTAGGTTCCAGTGAGCCTGGCAAGAGATCCACGGCCACAAATAGCCCGATACACCCCCGAGCAGTGTTTGGTAGCGGAGACCCTCTCCTCGGAGAGATCTAGGCCAGGACGTGGCCCTCAACAGATCTGTATTGAGTCCCACAGAAATAACAAGGGGATTTTGTTTGGAGAAGAAAAAAAATGAAGACAACTAACTTCCAGTATTTGGACAGTTATACTGGAAGCTGCTGAGGAGGCAGGGCCCTTGCCTTATTTGACCAGCACAGTTCAGTGCCTGTTTTAGATGATGTGTTTGCAAAATATTTGTGAAAAAAAACAAAGTAAGTGTGTGGGAAAGAGGGACAGAGGAAGTTTCTACCGCTCCTGAGGGCAGTCTGGACCTAGGAGAGGGGTGGGGAATTTCAACCTTCAGTTACTCTAAAATGTAAAAAGGCTGCTCACGAAAGAGTGAGCTCCCCATCACTGGGGGTGATCAAGCAGAGACCCGAAGGCCTGTAGGTGGTGCTAGAGAAGTGATTCATTCCAATCTTGAGTGGGAAGATGAGCTAAATTATGAGAATTCTGTAATTCTATGACTGCTGAACAGTCAACAGGTTCTGGCAATCCTTTCTTTAAGATGTCTCTTGTTTCTAACTGTCCATCTCCCCTCCCCTAATCTTCACCGCCCCGCCTCTGAGTCTCTGGGCTGCATGTCTGCAACAGCCTCCTTGGGGCCATCCTTCCCTTCCATCCACCCTTGGCCTCTTCCAGTCTTCCCTTGTGCACACTGACACTGTCTTTGCACATACAGCTCTTGCCGTAACCTTCCTGCTTAAAACCCTTCCATGGCCCTCCTCTGCCTAATGGATGTAAGATGCACACCTACCTTTGCCACGAAAAGCCCCCTCTCTCTCCTGCTGTAAGCCCTCAGTGTGCAGTTTCCAGGTGGAGCTGTGGGCTGAGGGGGTGTCTTCTCATGGCCTAGGGAAATCCGGCTCCTCCCTTCTCTACTGCCCCCAAATCTAGCTCATCCCAGCAATCTACAGAGATTTTTCTAGCCCACATCAGCAGAAGGAGCTCCTAAAATCTCATGATGACTGTCATTTCCACTGCCCATATTGGTACTAGCTACTTCGTGACTGCTTCCTGGGCTGCTGTCTCATTTCCCCAACTGGACTGCAAGCTCCCTCGTGGCACAGCATGTGGGCTCCCTCTGAAAATCCTCCTCGGCAGAACTAAACTCACTAGGGGGAAAGAGGGGGTGAAGAGATTGGGAATAAGATGTAGCTGTTCACCTGCCGCAGCTTCTGCGGTAAGTCAAGAAAATACTAAGAATTTGAGGAAGTAGCTCAGGGACCACTGGTTTGGAGTTTCCTCTCCCTTCCTAAGCTAATACCTTGCAGCCATTGAGATGGTCGTGGCACACGAGAAGTGCTGAGTTACAGGCAAATGCTCACGTGTTTGAGCAAAAAGCTTCCCAGACAGAAAATGACTCATCCGTAGATACTAAGAGGCTTGGCAGTAGACCTAAATTAGGCCTGATCTACCTTCCTTCCTGAATGAAGCCCATTTTACATTCTGGGTCCCTTTCTTCCTTTAAAATTTCTCAGGTCTTTACCAGAAAGATAAATGCATCTTTTGTAATAAAACTGAAATAACATGAAACGAATTTGATCAATTCTCAGCAGAGGCTGAGCTAAACCAAGACTCGAGTTAGAAACAGATGCCCAAAGCCTAATGTGGTACAGGATGCTGCCTGCAACATCTATTCTCTGTTTGGATTTAACATTGTTACCAGAAATGCACGCTTATTAGATTAAAACCAGGAATTTTGCTACTCTCACAGGAAAAGAAAAATGCAAAATTCTTATTACCTTCCTTCACAAATATCCATCTTCAGTTGTAAGAAATACAAATGCCTATGAAACAATGGTTTTCATTAATTCATACTCAAACTGAAATAAGCAAAAAAAAAAAAAAAAAAAAAGTTGATGAGTTAAGGACAAGACCTGTACATGCGAAAACCAAAATACATAAAAATACATTTTTGTCCAAGGTATTTGGTGCTATTTTGCACGTTGCAAAGCTGCCCCATGAGTAACGTGACTCTTGTTGGTGCCCTAAGTCTTGACTGGCAGGGGCAATGTCCCCCCAGTGCAGGGTGTCCTAGGGAAGGCTGAGCAGGGATGGATGGGCTGGTACCACCGGTACTGCTGCCAGCAAAGCCCCTGCCCTCAGCCCGGGCCTTGGTAACCGAGCACAGAGGCACAGGCACCCTGCACAGGCAGCCCCCATACCAGCGGGGCCACTGTTCTGAACACCGTGCCAGCTTGTGCACACCCACGTTCTCCCAGTGAGGAGCTGCTAACGGAAGGAGGGTCCATGCAGACACCTCCCCGGCTGGGGTGCAAACACCCAGCTGGTTTTTTTCCTGTGTCCCGGGAACTGTGGGTACGTGAGCAAAAGCATAAACATCAGAAGTTGCCAGGGCCTCTGAGCTGAAATTCTGCACTCTTCTGGGAGTGACCAGCAAATGAAACCTCCAAACCCCGGCCCTGTTTTATGGGCAAGTTGTGGCAGGCCCCTCAGCCTGGCAGTCTGCTCCTCCGTCTGGGGAGTGGGGTGACGAGGCCGCCAGTGGCACTGTGCAGGCCAGGAAGTGCCCCGGGGAGACTTCTATTTAGGGACACGGCACACATGTGACACTTGGCCACCAGCTCCCACTCTTTTTTAAAACCCAGATTCAAAAGGGATAGTCATTCCAGAGTCTGGCCAAGATGACAAAAGGGAAACCTCTTGAAATCTAACACAGATAGGGCAGAGGTGCTCAGGGGAAGGAGAGAGAGAATTTTGGCAATTGAAACAAATCAGTGTCATTATTCCTTTGGTTTTAGAAAGGTCAAGGGACTGGCTTTTTGAGATGTGAATGCTCCAAACGCTATCCTAACCTCCTGTTTGCACAGTTCTGGGCAGTGTGCATGGCACTTTATAACCTCACCTCTCATTTCAGACCCGCATTAACTCTGTAAGGGAGACCACTATCTCCATTTTTAACAGATGAGAAAATCAAAGCTCAGACAGCACATGTGGGGTCAGCTGTGCCTTAGTTTAACCTGGATAATCATTATTAATAAAACATCTCATTATGCTGCAAATTTCCTATGTGTTTAACGACCAAACAGCTTTAGAATCTATGTCACCAACTACCCACAATGTACCGAAAACCCAGCACTGAGAGACGGTATAACATACATTTGCTGATTCATGCCAATTTGGTATTGGAATCTCTATCTTTTCCACCTAGCAGAACATAATCAGTCCTTTCTAGTTTGTTTCTATGTTTATCCAAGCTGACATTCAACCAGAATTAAGTGTTCTCTCCTCCTACAATGCTACTGAGAGAAAGAAGAGAAGGGAGAGAGTCATAGATAATCCAGTGGTGAACCTGGGCTTTCACTGCCAAGCTCGGCTAATCAGTTTATCTTCCTAGGAATAAAAACGAGAACGTGAACCTGGAGATCACCATTCACCAAATGCTACCTTGTCACAAATTGAGCAAAGTTTCTGAGTCAACCCCACGACATCATACACAAAGAAATCGGAATAGTGAAATGCAATCCAATCTTAGGAGACTTCCTAGAATTCTTGAAGGAACCTAATTCTAATGTGAGGTTGCCAGTAAATAAAATTCTGTTTAGAATGACCTAAATTTATCAGAAACAGCACTTGTGGAGGCTCACAATAAAGACCTTTATTTAATAATTAGAATAAAGGAAAGTTACTTAGAAGAGATGCTTGGCATGCCTAGCTTCAGAAATGCAATGACTTCTCTTGGAGTGCACCCTAGTCACAACCTCAACTTCAGAAAAAAGCAACGCATGCCTCCTTGCCTAGATCCTTGAAAAACAAATACAGAACAACAAATACTGCCTCCGTATGTCTTCTTTGACTCTTGAGAGCTAAATTTCCTTAAAAAGGAACTCATGTTTGGACAGGCTACAAAGCTGGGGCTTAATAAGATAACGTGTGCCAGGAATACAGGTAAAATCCTTCATTTAAATTAAAAAAAAAATAAGCATATGTATTAGTGATGGATGCCTGGCCCAAGTTAAGAAAAAGATCTGGCAGGCGGGGATGATGGCATGAACCTGTAGTCCTAGCTACTTAGAAGGCTGAGGTGGGAGGATTGTGCAAGGCCAGGAGTGTAAGGCCAGCCTGGGCGACATAGTGTGACCCTGTCTCTTTAAAAATAAAAATAAAAAGATCTGGAGGTCTTAGTGGTCCACCAGCTTCCTAGGATTCATGGGGTGTTCCATTAAGAGAAAGCTGGTTCCCAAATCCCAGGAGGTGACAGCCACACTCCACTCCACACTGGGGATACCCCCCCATCTTAAGATGGGAGGTGGAGGTGGGGTAGGGTGTCAGTTCTGAACCAGTGAATTTTAGGAGAGACACAGACAAACTGAATTTTATCTGGGACTCTGGTAAGAACAAATATTAGTCTATTACTCATCTTGAGCTAAAATCTGCCTCCCTGTAACCTCCAACCCACCCACTGGCCATAGAGCTATGACCCAGCACATCTAGTTCTCCTTTTCCCATGAGTACAGTTCAGAGATCTGAAGGTAGCCTTTGTTTCTCCCAGAGCCTCCTCTCCATCCTAAACACCCTTCATTTTCCCTGATGTCCCTGAATTGATAGGCTCAGCAGGAGGATTCTGTTAGCTCCCAAAGGGAGTTTCTTTCCTGTAGGGCATAGAAGTGGACGGCCTGGGCCAAGAGGGACACTGGGGAGCGACTCCTGGCTTAGGCAGGCCCTAGTAATCCCTTCCTGCAGGTTCTGTCACTGGGGGCTCTAACAGGCCTCCTGGGTGCTATGAGCCCGGAGCTCTAGCCTTCTGGGGAGGAGATAGGTGTTGGGTGACAGTCACTAGTTTAGGCAGTGCCATCCATACTTGGGGTTAAAACCCACCAGTTGGTCATAAAATCAATAGAATGGGTCACAACTGGCATTTTTTAGAAAAGGAAATAGAACAGAATAGAAAACTTCAGTAAGTG
Source organism: Eulemur rufifrons (assembly GCF_041146395.1). NCBI lineage: Eukaryota > Metazoa > Chordata > Mammalia > Primates > Lemuridae > Eulemur > Eulemur rufifrons. The sequence continues at coordinate 264,260,263 of NC_090989.1, forward strand.
CTTGGCACTTACTATAGTTTTATAAAACTTTTGCTTCAGTAATTTATATATGTATACTGCGTTATGACACAAAGTACATTTTTACTATGAAGTTGTGATTAAAAAAACCTCACTGGTTAGAACCACACACACAGATGTACACAAGTACATACATGTACAATCACACACACATATGTATATAATATATAATATACACATACACATAATTCTTCATGTCATTCTTAAAGCATCACTCGAACAGAACTTGTTATTTAGTAATGCCCCGAGGAAACCTTGGTAGTGTCATTTCAAACACATTCTTAAAGATTATGTCACCAACTTTGTGTCCATCAGCTTATGAAATAACCCGCTGGGCTGAGCGTTTCTATGCTGCCACAGTTTACCAGTGTAAAGCGCCGTCAGTGTGGGGAAAACTCAAAGCACAGGGTGTGTTTCCTCGTGGTCACCTGGTGAGTCACACCGGATATCTCTTGCCTGGCTTAAAATTTAACATAACAGTAAACACAGTCAAAGCCCCAATGTCTGCTATTGTAGAGGGAAGAGGCATATAAAAAAGGCAAGACAGAGTAAGAGAGTAATATTTGGCCTTTAAACATATAAAAAGTTAAAATGTGATAATGTAATTGCCACTAAAAAAAAATAAAAATAAAACAAGACAGCACTCTACGTCTGAGTTCCTGTCGCCTCCTGGGTGATGGCTACAATGAGGCTAGAATAGGATTCAAAAATGCTGTTCATGGCTTTTTTCTGGTGAAACAGTTTCCCTCCCTAAGAAAAATAAATGGATCGACAATAAAGGGGCTTAACACTGCCATGCGGGAGGGAAAGTTGAGTTTGCACAGTCTGTGTTCAAACAGCAACAATCTTCCTGCGCTCCCCTGCTCCCCTCTTCCTCCATTCCAAATACCCTGCGCCCCACCCAGAAAACCCAGTTGCCAGCACTAAACCAGGACCAGGCCAGACTCCAAGCCCTGAGGGGTAAACAACTCCTATCACAGCCCTCTCTCTCCCTTATCTGGTTCACATATTTCCTGCACCTGCTGATTCACCAGGAGACAAGCTGGGTCCAGCCTGCTCTCCTTTCTAGCTCCTGCAAACTAGGGATCTGATAGAAAATTCTTATTACAGAGATGTCTTCTTATCTTCAAGGGCCTCAATTCTAGCTCTTCAGCGGTATCATGCTATCTGACCTGCGGATGACTGTTTCAACTCTGCCTACATTAGTAGAAAATGACTTTTTAGCGCTCCGCAGGCAGGAGAGGCTGGGGAGGTGGAAGGAGGCGGGAGAAGTAGGAGGCGGATGTGAGTGTGCTGGGAATCGCACCAAATTAGGAGGGGGAGAGAAGCAGGCCCAATTAGAATGTCAATATATGCACCCCGAATTTTTACTTGGATCATAATTGCTGGTGCAGTTACACCCAAATGGAGTTACTTGGCCGCAGTTATAAAATGAAGAGTACATTTTTAGTGGTTACTCATTTTTATATACTAAATAGAAAACTTAAAAAAAAAAACATTATTACCTGGTTTGTTCTTGCTGCAGTGTGTTGGGATCAGGTATAAAAAATCTTACTCGAAAATGCAGGGTACAGGGGAAACCTCCTACAACATTTTTCAAAAACAAATTAAATTTTCCCTTTACAAAAGTCAATGTATGTAAGTTGCTACTCTCCCATAAGTGATGCATTTTCACTCAACCATAGCTTTTTCCATCATAAAAGGGCTAATTTCAAACAAGGAGTGCATAAGTTTTTTAATTGGTTGTTTCAGAAATATTCACGTCTACAAAAAGTAAAATATTTACATGACATCAACATAGACTGAAGTATCTATTCCCTATTACATGTTTACCTTAGGGCTGTGTTCAAACATTGCACTCCATTATCTGCATTAAGAATTTTAGAAATCCTTAAATCAGTATATCACACAAAATTCACAAAGAAGTAATAGCTTACATTTGTATAGTGATTTACACATTTCAAACATTTTGACGTATATTCTTTCATTTAAACACCACCATGCCTAGGGGAAGGCTAGCCTGCTATGGACAGCCCTGTTTTATAGGTAAGCCAATAGGCTTAGAGATGCGACTTGCACACAGCTAGTGACAAAACCAGAATTACAGCACTGAGGTCTTCGATTCTACCGTATCACATTTCAAAATCATTTTTATACTATAAAATATTTCATGCTTTTGATGCACAACATAGTAAATGATTTATACTAGTGGATATTACGCAATGAACATACTCAAATATGACTTTATGCATCAACACCAAGAGTCAATTGGCTTGTGTGGATAAAATTAGTCCATTTCTTTCAACAGATATGGCAACAGGAGACGATCAGATTGTGTTGCTAAGATGCCAAGATCTTCATGTCAATTTCATCCCCCTCCATCACTCAGTAAATGTTCACCAACCCTATCTGCGCACTCAGCACTTCCTTGCTCTCTGAAGCTCAAGCCCTTGTCCAGCTGCTGCCCTCGCCGATCCTGCTCATCTCCTCCTCTACCTTGCTCATCCTGGGCTCCACCCTCCCACCTCTTTCATATCTTCCATCTTCATCTCTGGCTTGTGTTCAAAGAATCTCTACTGGGGTGTGTGCACCTGAGTACACCTCTGTCCACGTGCCGAGGTACCAGCGGGTGGCGCTATAACTCTGTGTACAGGCTGACCAGCTGACCACCTGCACATCAGGGGATAGAAAAGTTCTCACACTGCCTTGGGATGCCCTTTCACCTCCTCTTCTTTAACCTGTGTTATTTTTGTGTTGTACGCATGGCCTCTTCATTTTTCTTGTGGTCCTGTGCACACCCAGAGCATCCTACCATGTGCTTGGTACTGTCACAGAACCGTCTTTCCCACTTGGCTGTGAGTCCCTTGAGGGTAGGCTCCAAATCTGATTTGAACTGGATACCCAGGGCTTAGCCCAGTGCCTGTCACAGTGTGAGTTCAGGACACGTTTGCTGAAAGCACGAGTTAGTGAGAGAATAAATGACAACACCTATCCGTGCCTTGTGTGTACTTACTCCTGTGAATTCAGATGGGGCAGGTATTTGTCCGTGAGCAACTCTGTAGCTCCCACGGGTACTTCTGAATGCTGAGGACACAGGCCATGGGAGGTGAGAACTCTGAGGACTTGGTTGGTTCCCACGGAGGGCAGTGAGGGATCAGAGCCATGGCTAGCTGTGTTTGCTCCTTCCACCTGCGTGCTGGGGGAGGTGTGTGCACGTGTGTGTGTGGCATCATGTGTATGCACACGTGTGTGTTCACATCCACCTGCCCTACACCCCGCCACCTTCCCTGTGTCAGGCACTGCAAGGGATCCAGAGAAGAACATAACAAGGGTCCTAACCTCAAGGAACTTGCAGTTCTGAAAGGAAGCTAAAGGCAAATAACTAGGAGATGAGGATGAGTGTTCAGAGCCACAAATCAGATGATGATAAATGAATGTCGAGGGGGTCACAGCTGCTAGTAGGAGAGGAGCTGGGATCTGGGCAGCCTTGAGAAATGGCAAGATTTAGATATAGGGAAAAGCATTCCCAAGAGAGGGACAGACTGAGGGGAGGCACAGAGGGGGCCCTGCAGATCCGCCAGGTTTGTCTGGGGCACAAGGTGCAGAAAGGGCAACAATGACGGCAACGTTGGAAAATCAGGCTGAGAGCAGATCAGGGCAGCGGGTGGGGCAAGGTGTGGCTCGAATGGCCACCTAACTGGAGTTAACCTGCAGCACTGGGCTCCACTCCTGATGGATGAGCTGCAGTTGAGAAGACTTAAGTTTTTATATTTGTGACAGTATCTACCTGTGGCTCAGTTTCCAGTGAACGCAACTGTGCTCTTGGGAAATACGCGGGTTTGTGTCTGTCTCTCTCTCTTTCCTGCTCTGACTCTCACGCTGGGCTGAGAAAGGCCATTTTCCTTCCCCTTCCTTCCTTGTAAAAAGAAATGTGGGTTCTCTCGCCCTGAGCTGCCTACTCTCACCTTTCCCTTTCTTGCCCACAGCTGGTGAGGATCCTTGAGGGCTGATCTGGAAGCATCTCTGCTAACCCAGAAGTCAGACAGGGAGAGGTCAGCTTGCTTAGGGCTCCAGGACCCCCTGGAACCCAGGTATCAGATGTCACAGGCACTGATGGCTGGAGGAGAGAAACAGGCGGTGACACGCTAACACCTAATGTTCAACTGAAATGAAAAGATCACACCAACCTTTTAACTGCTTCCTGATGGGTTTGCTTGATTCAAGCCATCTCTGTTGGATGAGAAAACAGAAGTTATAAAACCAAACCACGTAGGAGTCCAGCATGTTGTACAGGAATGGCACTTACAGGAGAGTCCACGCAGTCGTCACCGTGTTGTAAACCAAAATATTCCTTTTCCGTCACGTCCAGGTGGTTGTATGCCATATCCAGAAGAACCTGACCCGTATCTTGTTTCTAGGAAAAAAAAAAAAAATCAAATGGGGAAAGTCTTAAAATGAATTAAAAACTGGTGATAAAAATATCTTTACTGTAGGCACAAAAAGAGTTAATTAAAATATTCAGATTTTATGCACCCAGATTTCCCACAATAAGAAAAGCTTTAATAAATTTCAAGTGAAGAAGCCACACAACACATAGGGGAAGACGGGCGAAGGAAAACCACATCAGTACAATTTAAGACAACGTCAGTTTAATTTGATTTAATTTTCTAAGATTTCTTCCTTCCCCTTTGCTGCAATTCCCAAGTGATGATGTCTAAATCGGAAAACTCAGATATCATAATTACAGTAAACTCTCTGTGACCTACCCATGGATTACCCACAGTAAAATGCTAATCCCAGGTCAGTTTCCGTTGGCTCCTCAGGACACATCTGTGGCTCCGACCCCTGGAGAAGCCACAGAAGTGTGTGTCCAGGGAAGGAAAATGCTTGCCTGACAGCATAAAGGAAGACAGCTAAAAATACTCAAATGCCATTCAAAATGCCCTCACAGCGATTTGGCCTGTGCCACCCCGTAGGATTATCTGCCTCGCTGCGTCCTCTTCCCGTCATCTGAAGTGAGAAGCCGGTGGGGATTCAACCACACTCCTCTCCAGGGCAGGACTCGGCCGCCTTCCCCACTCCATGTTTATGGGGCAGACCTGGTGTGGGCACCGGGACAGAGCCGTAGCAAGTGTCCCTTTCCTGCCCCAGCCGTGGAAGCAGCGACCATAACAGTGTCAAATGCTGTCAAGTGCTGAGAAACGATCAAGGCATGGTGCACATCCAAGGGGACAGCACAAATGGTCAACTCAACCTGGGGACAAGAGGAAGCAACCCCGGATGTGGGTTTGGGAGGATGGCAGGGCTGAGTCAGCCATCCCCTCCCGGTGCATGAGCTGAGAAAAGGCCTTTGGTTCAGGTGGCTCGGTACAAACAAAGGCCCAAGGTCGGCAAACAGCATGGAGTGTTTGGGAAACTGCAAATTCTACTTTAACAGGCAGGCTTCTCAGGAATCCTTTGAACCAGACCATCTAACTAAAGGACAATATGAGTCAGAAATAGACTGTGTATAGAACAGGCAAAGGTAGCTCTTTTTTTGAGTTCCTGAGAACAGATAATGTCCCTGAAAATAGGTCACAGTGACCAGGACCGGCAGAATTAGATAATTGTCAGGCCCCCCCCTGCAGAGACTTCTTTGGGGCAGCCTCATATCATTTAGTCTAAAGTGTGGGAACATGAGACACAGCCTTTTCCTGGACACGCCCCCTTTCCTGCCCAAGGGCCCCGAACCTCCTGCTTCCTCTACAGGACACTGTCCATCACAGGAGGATCACAACAGGCGTGGCAAGAATGACCCAGCCCGCACATTCCAAATCGTGAGAAACCCTCTCGATGTGGAGAGCTATCTGCTCCCACTGTTGGAATTATTTATATATCATTTGATATTATGTTTAATATATATTATTAACTATAATTTAAGGAACATCTATAAGGAGTCAGACATAATACCACATACACTTTTTATATATGATCTCTAATCTTTGCAGCACTCGGCAAAGCACACTTATCACCATCCCCCTTGCCAATGAGCACAGGCACCAAGGCTCTGTGCCTTGTACCTTCAGCCGATGGACAGTCTGACCACCCGACTCAGGTTTGCTTGTAGCCAAAGCTCACAAGTTCCCACTCCATTACACCTCTCCCCTCTGGAGTGCATAATTCGAACATTCAGGTATCTATTCTGCATAATTCACCTGGCTCTCAAAAGGAACTGAGATAATGAAAGACACATTCATAGTAAGAACAGACCTCCCAGCCTGGCCCCTGCCCCACAGATGGTCATCTCTGTTCCACTGGGGCACGGCCAGTGACCAGCTTGCTCCCTGGGCTGGGGTAAGAATGAATGATTTCCCTGATGACACCTGTTCTCGGTCATAGATGGTCTGGGCTGAAGGGTCTGAAAGAGACTGTGCAAACAATTCCCACACTTGGAAAAACATAAAGTGAGGGATCATCTAAGCTGCACCCAGGCCCTCAAATCCCTCAAGTTCAATGTGAGCCAGCCTGGGACCAGCTGCTGGAAGCCAGGGGTGGCAGCCTCATGATAAGAACAGTGATGCTCATAACTGGGAGTTTCCGGGCGCTCCCTGTTTGCGAAGCTCCGTTCTAAGGCTTTACGAGAGGTCGCTCTGGGCAGGTGGTCACAGGACTGATCACTCGTCCTGCTGCTGGGTTTCTCAGACCTTCGCTCTCCTAGCTGGCTGGTCCTTCTCAGACTCCTTGGGTGCCTGCTCCCCTTCCTTCCAACCTTTAAACGTCCATGGTGCGCAGCTTCTGTCCATGTGCTTTCCAGGAGGTCACATCCAGTTTCACAGCTTGAGATGCCATCTCCACCCTGGTGACATCCACATTTGCATCTAGAGCCTGGACCCATCCCCTAAACTCCTTCGATCTAACGCCGTTCCTACATTTCTGCATAGATGAGTAACAGGCATCTCAAACTCAAAACGCCCACCACAGGGCTGATTATTTCTGCCCCCAAATCTTCTCTTCCCACAGTTGTCCCCATCTCTATAAACTGCAATTCTCTCTTGCCAGGCTGCTCAGGCCAAAAACCGTGGCGTCACCTGGAGGCCTCATGTTCTTTCACATCCCAACTCCCATCTATCAGCAAATCCTACGGGCTCTGCCCTCAAAGGACCTGCAGACTTGGTTTCCTCTTAGCCACGCCCACACGGCCACCCTGTCCAATTGTCATCTCTGTAGGATTGTTGTAATGGTCTCTCAGCCCTTTCCTCCCCACAGTTGACTGCAGATGGAGCCCAAACCTACCAATGTGATCCACCTCATGCAGAATAAAACCCACTGTCCTCAGAATGATCTACAAGGCTCTACAAGATCCCCCACCCCTAGTATCTCTCTGTCCTCATTTCCTGCTACTCCCCTCACCCCCTCATTCCACTTCAGACACCCTGGCTTCCATACTGTTCTGCAACCACAATAAGTGGGCTCTGGCCTCAGGGCCTTTGCACTGCTATTCCTCCTCTCTGGGATGAGCTTCCTCCAGACAACCATATGGATCTTTCATCTTACAATGAGGCCTCCTCTGAAATCATCCATACACTGGTGACCCCACCCGTTGTCCTGCCCTGGCACCCTCTCCCTCTTATCCTGCTTCACTTTTCTTCAAAGCACTTAATGCCACCCGACACAGCACACATTTGTTTATGGTCCTTCTCCTCCCACTAGGATGTCAGCGTCAAAAGGGCAGGGATTTTGCTGTTTTGTTCACTACAGTACTCTCTGTACCCAGAACAAAGCGTACGTAGCACATGGTAGGTGCTCAGTAAACATTTGCTGAATGAATGAAATGAGTTATACACTAACAAATATTCATGTTCTGGTCAGGGAGAAGGTATACAGTTAAAGAATAATTCCAAGACAGATGAACATAAATTTGAACAAAAGAACCAGACACATACTAAGCTGTCAGGTTATAGCAACAGGAAGAGACATTTGTGACCTTTACAGGGCTTGTTTAATCACAAAATTCTATGAAAAGACTGTGTTTAAAAGGAAATCTGATATAAGACAAGGTCCTGTAAAACCAAAGTAGTTGCTTTTTGAGGGAATTATGCATGACCCTGCCAAAAGACCACTGACTCAGTGGTTCTCCAACTGCAGTGCACACTGAGATTCTCAGGCCCCACCCTCAGAGAGTATGTTTCAAAATACCCAGGAGGGATTTATATCTTTTGACATGCATCCTAGGAGGTTCTGAGGTACTTAAAGAAACGTTCATTAGGGCTATGCTGTCCAAAGTGGGAGCTGTGAGCTACTAAAGACTACTTCAATTTTAATTAAGATAAAATAAAAATGTACTCAGATATGTTAGCCGGATGTGGCTGGCGAATCCCATGTCGGATAGCGCAGACAGAGAACATTTCCAGCAGTGCACAAAGTTCTTTTGGACAGTCCTCCCCAGAGAATAATTCTCTCCAAACTGGCTTTGTCAGAAACAGGTCACAGGTGTATGTTCTATTCCCTTAATTAGACTTTGGAGCCGCCTAACTAGACAATAAAATTTCCTTGCTGCAGTTTTCCCTTCTTACTACTATAACATTTCCCACCTGCAAAAGAGTGAGGCCCTGACCCTGGGGAACAGCTGGGGGCCTGAGTGGCTGAGTGCATTTCCACTCTCTGCCAGGCAAGGGGCCCAAACTCCCACGACCTATGTTGGGCGCCTGACTCTTGTGCACTGACAGGGAGATGCCCGAGACCAAGGCACAGGGCAGCTGGGAAGGAGACACGGCAGCCACCTCGCTAAGGCTTCCTGAAAACGGCCTTCTCCTGCCTGCATCAGGGGCCATGGTGACCTGGGGGCAGCAGGAGGCCAACTTGTGGGTGGGGCGGAAGTTTTTTATTACCCTTTGAATTCTTGTGGCCTTTTATCATTCCCGCAATTGTTCTCTCCTCCATCCTGTCTTCTCTTCTGAAGCCTTTCCTCGCACATCTAGGCTGGGGAGGATGCTGGCAGCCAGGTCAGGGTAGGGCTGACCCCTTTAGGACTGGCCAGAGAGTGGGAAAACGGGCCAAAGGTAATGCCAGGTGGTGACAGGGTGGGGTGGGCAGCTACTGTCCACACATCTGATTGCTGCTGGCCTGGGAGACCTTGTTTCTAGCCCTGGCTCTGCCACGGGCTTTAGGTAGGATAAGCCAGGACCCTCCCTGAGCCCTGCCATCTGTGAGGCTGACCACCTCGCAACCCACCCACCTGCACATTTAATGAGCACTTGCTGTGTGCCCAGCCCTGTGCCAAGCACAAGGGAAACAACATCCTTCCCGTCCTCGAGAAGCTCACAATCTAATGGACAACATATAACCTAATGATTATAACTATTTTTAAAAATGCAACCTGCCGTGGGCTCTAACGAAGCATGTACAGGACATCGTGACCCAAGAACCAGCTCTGCTTCACGATGTGGACGAAGGCTTCACAGAAGCACTGACATCCGAGTGTCACTCACTTCGAGTCACAAAGAAGAGGGGCAGAGACTTTCGGGCAGAAGTGAGATGTGGGCAAAGTTTTTAAGTATTTCCAGTCCAATCTCAACATACAAGATCTGAGATCTCAAGCTTTCATTTTAAAAATAATATTTTTCCTTCATTTTATAAGCCAAGAGACGAAAACCATTTCGTAGGGGTATTAATTCAGGGGAAAAAAAAAAGCGGAGAACTTACATTAACTTTAAAGGTCTGTACCAAGCCATCTAAGAAGCGGATGCTGCAGACGACTTCGGACCGCGTTTTCTCTTTGGGTAATTCTGAGGTGCGTATATTATTAATTCTTCCACCCAACGCACGTAACCGGGAGGTCATAACTATCGTTGAATAACCTGTAACATAAGATACACCGTTAGGCTTTGATATGCAAATGACCAGTTACCTGTGACTGCGGATACCTGTCAGAGTGGATCCTCTCAACCCGGTCTGAGGAACTCCCAGATAATGAGAACTAGATAACAGATCATGTTTCCATTTCAGTTTTGACTTCTAAGATGCTCTAAGTAAAATTTATTGCTCAATTACAACACGTTCATAGAATGCTGCATGGTTTCACGGTTTATTTGTGTGTCTTATTATCTCCCTGGTCTAAGTCTTCTAATTTATATTTCCCAGGCTTTGAAATTTGTATTTATGTTTTACTATTTTATGCATTTATGTGTTCTACCCCTATGGTTCCACAGAACTAAATGTAGTATCCATATGACTTAAAACACGAAAATATTTATTGACAAAATGTTAAAATGAAGGCCTTCTGAGGCCTGGTGCAGTAGCTCACACTTGTAATCCACACTTTGGGAGGCCGAGGTAGGAGGATAACAGGGTTAGGTGGCAGAGCAAATAAAGATGAAGGAAGGGCTCAAGAGCAAGTTAATATATATATATTTTTTTGGAGACAGAGTCTTGCTCTATTGCCTGGGCAAGAGTGCTATGGCGTCAGCCTAGCTCACAGCGACCTCAAACTCCTGGGCTTAGGCAATCTTTCTGCCTCAGCCTCCCGAGTAGCTGGGACTACAGGCATGCACCACCATGCCTGGCTAATTTTTTCTATATATTTTTAGTTGTCTAGTTAATTTCTTTCTATTTTTTAGTAGAGACAGGGTCTCGCTCTTGCTCAGGCTGGTCTCAAACTCCTGACCTTGAGCGATCCTCCTGCCTCGGCCTCCCAGAGTGCTAGGATTACAGGCGTGAGCCACCATGCCCGGCCTTAATATTCTTTTTATCAATTCTCTGCACACCTTCTCTGATGAGCTGGGCCTTTGCATGTGCAATTCCTTCTGCCTGCAAAGCTCTTCCTGCTCCTCTTGACCTGAATTAACTCCTGTAAATCATCGGTGCCCAGCACAAGCATCACCTCCTCAGGGAAGGCCTCCCTGGTCTCCTTGCCCAGCCACAGACTTGTGTTACAGGCTCTCCTCTCTAGCTCTCACTGACATTTCACTGCAACTGAATATGTGTATTTAATACCTGTCCCTGCCACTAGACACTGAGCTCCATGAAGGTGGAGTCAGGGCTAGGTTTGCCCACTGCATCTCTAACACCTAGCTCCGGTAGGCAGGCAGTAAATATCTGAATAAATCAATAAATGGAAGGAAGAACAAAAGAGAAAATGAAGCCAAGATCTATAGTCTATTGAAATAGCAGCACAAACGGATAGACAAATGTGGGCTGGGGGGAGCAGATGGAGGGAAGGATGAGACAGAGTGAGGGGTCTAGTTAGAATGCAGGGGAGACGTCCCATAGACCAGCACTTCTCACACTGCAGGGTGCACACAGAGTGCTTGGGGATCTTAGAATGCAGACTCTATGTAGGTCTGGGTGGGGCCCAAATTCTGCATCTGTTTCCCAGGAGCTGCCCAAGCTGCTGATGCAGGGTCCGCCCTGGGAGAAGCAAGTCACAGGTAACTGGAAAAGCAGCACCAAATGTCAGGGCAGGGCCAGGGAAATGATTTGAGAATCAGTGGCAAGGAGTAGTGAGTGACTCAGCTCTCAGGAGGAGGAGGACAAAGCACATAGGAGGCCCAGAAATCAAGCCTCAGGGAAGCACACAGGCACAGATCAGGAGCAGGAAGAGAAAACATGATCAAGAAAGCTGCGTAGAAAGTACATTCCGGAAGACAGGGGTGCATTGGTTCCTCATCACCATATGCAAGGAGCTCCAGGCAAACTTCCATTCTTCCATAGACAGGGATACAGAATATAAAATATCAATAAAAAATTCTTGGGACTGGCAGTGCAAGACAACTTATTCAGTCACTTATAAAATTCCACCCACCCCACCACCTCCACCTTGCCCTTTCCAATGAAAATGTCATCCGAAGCAGGGATACATTTTCTGAGTAATACAAAAAGTTATCAAAAGACAACAAATGTGTTCCACAATGCTTTAACCACACTGACTTAAAAATGTCAATTTTATTGTTTGGTTCTTGTCTAAGAATCTCAGGTGGGTTACAATTTTTTTTTTTTTTTAAGATACAATAGAACCATTACAAGGGAGGTTTTAGTGGGAGGTACACACCAGAATCACCTGGGGAGCTTTTAAAATCTATGCCTGTCCTTCCTGTCCTACCCCTGGGAGTGATTCAGCCCTAGGTCTGGCACAAGATGACATTCCCTTTGGGGAATGAAGCCGTCAAAGTAAGGGCTGGGGAGTCTGGGACTACTGGAGTGGGTTTCCAGGGAAGCTCAGGGGTGTTTGGGATGCTCAGCCTTAGAAGTCAGGCTCTGTGGAATCTAAGCCATTCACCATGGCGCCTGTGCGAAGTCAGGCGGTCGTTCCGCAGAGCAGCTGAAACGGAAATAATCACACAATAGCTCTAGACAGAAAAAACCAGCAGTGATTTCAAACAGGGGTCTCCAAATGAAAGTCACATGGACTGATGCTCCAAACTGCTCTCCTCCTGAGCATTTCCTCAAAGCTAGAACCAGCGTGGGTACCGTGGGACTTACTAATGTAACCATGATTAATAGTGATGCTCCCAGCACTGTCACAGATAGCTGGCAACATACAGCAGAGCAGCAGCCCAGAAGACACGGACTTTTCTTCTCAAATCCATCTCTGATTGTTACACGTATTGGAACCGCATGATAATGTCACAAATAGGTATTTTATGAAAGCTGCAGAAATGTTCTTCCTACCATTGTTCCCGAAGCAAACCTTGATAAGAGCCAGCCTCATACTGGATAACCACATAATTGAGCCATGTGGTGTTTTCAGATTGTCTTGAAATTATATCTTAAACAATCTGGTCGGGACAATGGCTGCTGACTAACAGCCCTGTTTCCTGTACCACAGCAATTGGGGAACTCAGGGTTTCTATGGCTTCCTTTATAAGCCTCTTAATTCTAAACAAAGCCACAACCCAACCAGAAACATACTGGCCTCTCTGACCGCAAATGATTACAGCAGCAGCTGATGCATTTTATAATCATGGAAGCCAAAAGCCTGTTCTTTGCATAATTCTTAAAATCACTTATAGCTTTAGAATGTGTTGTACAACAGCAATAGAAGTCCTACTGTGAATACAGTTTTTAATCAAAGATTATACTTGGAAAATGTATTACCACAGAAAGAGGCAACATCTCACTTTGCAAACAGGAGGGGCCCAATAAATACTATGAGAGTTAGCGTTGGCAGATGTAAAGTGCCAACAAGGGACACAATAAAGGCTCAATAAAAAGCATTTTATTAACGTTAAGCTTCTAAGGCTATCAGGTACAGACTACAGATGTCTGATTTTGTAGGGCAATCCTGATTTCAAATGCCTTACAGATATGTAAGTGTTCTATGTCTTAACTTTTTATTAATTTTATTCATTTTAATGAAGACAGCTTGCTAGAGTTAAAAGGTGGTGGCTACGATAGCTATGTGACACGGCAGGAGCATGCTGGCACCAAGTGCCACACCGTGGGCGTGTGAGACATCAGAGCCCTCGTGGTGAGGGCTGGGTAACAGGGCTTCTCCTACGGCCCCTCCCTGGCTGCCCTGGAGCCTGAGACAGGTAGAGGTGATGCCGCTGCCTTATTTCCCAAGGGTCTGTCTACATGCTGACCTGGGGAACTTGGTTCTTTCACAAGCCAGTAAACCACAGACCGAAAGATGGGAGAGGAGCACACGCAGTGAGAGAGCAAACCTGACTCCACTGTCATAATTTTAAAAAGACAGTGCAAAGTATTTCATATTCTTGTTTTTAAAATTAAGGGAATTAGACCTCTAATTCAAGAATGCAGGATTCAGTTGGGGAAAAAAAAGAAGAAAACAGTCCTGATTTATAAATACCTAATTTGCAAGAAAACTGTGTAAATGTGGCTCACCACGGGAATCAACCTAAGTGATTATTAAGCCGGCCTAGCCCAATGCTACCACCTAGTGGCCACCAGAGGAAGATGCTCCTCCCATGCTATGACTGCCTTAAGGGAAACATGGACAGCTCGGCTCTTGTGGATCACTCCCAGTTCAGCTTATTGCAAAAATCCCTTCCACAGTACATAAGGCCTTCTCTGCAGCCCAATTCCCTTTCCCTTGAGAACTCAGGAAAGTGCTTTCCACCCCTCTGCCTGGTTTTTTGTGGGGTTTTTTTTTTTGCTATTAACAAGCCCCAACAGATAGATGATGGGTCTGGCTGCAGAAGGACATTTCCAGAATGGAAAAGGACATGCACTATCGGCCACGCTAGACAGTGACTCATCAGATTAACTGTGCTTCTCGTCAAATACCAATATTTAATGTATTGCAGATCAATGCTTTATTTATTTAGCTGCTAATATAGTACCGGCATTGCTTTCTCTTTCTCGTCACTGTCGGCACACAGAGGCAGGGCTGCACTATGCATTGACTAAGTCTTCAGGAGTCAGCTAGGGCCCCAACAATCAACAATCACTCACAACTGTAGGAAACATGCACCACACTTTCCAATTGCTGCCTGTACCTCACAGAGAACAGCTTCTAGTTGCAGTCTGTTTTAAGGCCAGACCTAAGCGTTCCTTAAACTCTCCTGAAATGGGGTATTCCCTCCTAAAGATAAAATTTACAAACAGCAGTCAGGCAGGTATTTATCATTTATTAATCTCATTGATTAAGATGAGATCAAACTGTAAGGATGCATGCTTACTGATTAAGTTATTAAAAAAAATACTGAAATGAGACTTTCTTTTGAACCATTGACAAATAAAACTAGTGCACATTAAAGTCATCTGGGGAGCTTGTTAAAATGCAGATTCTGGCAGTGCGAGGTGGCTCACGCCTGTAATCCTAGCACTCTGGGAGGCCGAGGCGGGTGGATCGCTCAAGGTCAGGAGTTCGAGACCAGCCTGAGCAAGAGCGAGACCCCGTCTCTACTAAAAATAGAAAGAAATTATCTGGGCAACTAAAATATATATATAGAAAAAAAAAAATTAGCCGGGCATGGTGGCGCATGCCTGTAGTCCCAGCTACTCGGGGAGCCTGAGGCAGTAGGATCGCTTAAGCCCAGGAGTTTGAGGTTGCTGTGAGCTAGGCTGACGCCATGGCACTCTAGCCCGGGCAACAAAACGAGACTCTGTCTCAAAAAAAAAAAAAAAAAAAAATGCAGATTCTTGGGCAGCACCCACAAAGATTTTGGTTCAGCAAGGGCCCAGGAAACTACATTTTAAAACATAAAAAAAATAAATTTTTTAAACTTATATAGAAAAGTTGCAAGAAAAACAGAACTCCTGTATACCCTGCTTGGCCTGGATTCAACTGTTAACATTTTGCCACATACACTTTCTCTCCCTCTCCCCCTCCTCTCACCTGCACACACAAAGACACACCACGCTTTTCCCCGAATCTTTACCTCTAAATATTTTAGCATGTATCTCCCCCAAACAAGGACATTTCATAACCATAGTAAAATTATCACAGTGGAAAAATTTAACTTTGATAAAACACTTTTCTAGCATACAGTCCTCATTAAAATTTTACTAATTGTTCCAGTGATGTCCTTTCTTTCTTTCCTCTTGATTCAGAATCCAACTAGGATCATGCCTTGTTTTATTTTTTTGTTTGTTTTTTTAAGAGACCGGATCTCACTACGTTGCCCAGGCTGGACTTGAACTCCTGGGCTCCATCTCCCACTTCAGCCTCCTGAATAGCTGGGACTATAGGAGCATCACCACACTGAGCTTGAAGTTGCATTTTTAAAACCCCATAAAAAGCACACCCCATCCCGCCACCCCCAAAGACGATGATGCAGGCAGTCTGAGCACCACACAGCAGAAAACTCAACCAGACAATCTCCAGGCTTCTTTTTTTTTAGTCTTGACTGTCTGTGTCTCTACCCAGGGTCTTGGTTAGGTTGGCGCCCTATGTCAGTTTTCCTGTCTATGTTACAAGTTACTTCCCAGAGCTAAATAGAGTTTCCATAGCTTAGCAGCTGTCCCATCACTCAGTCTGGGAGAAGTGTTTCCTAAGTCATTGTTGATGAAGTAACAGATTTTCCAGTCTATATGTCAGTGCTGGGATTAGTGTTGTTGTCATAACATAGAAGAAGAAAGCTACATGAAAATTACGTTACTTCAAAAAGAACTATCACTTGATATTATGTAACCAGATGTCTTGGCTTGTTCATTCAAATTACTATTCACCAATACCAATTCTTAACAATTCATAACATTCAAATTATGAAAAAGACCAAATGCACACACTCTTTCTCAGAAACATGTGAAAGAGTTTACTACTATTTTCTTTTGCATAAATGTTTTTGAAGGGGGTAGCTTCCATTCTACAAAATAGAATGAAAACTCCCCAACTAGAATTTTCTTAAAGCAGCAGCAAAGAAAATAAGATGCATGTTATGTGATCTATTAGGCTTTGCAAATGTTCTTAATGAAATTCAGCTCAACTAATTAAAATACAGTGATTTTAGTTTTCATGTGGGAAATGCCCATATATCTTAGAAAATGCTTCCATATACATTATTTCACTTTATTAATTTTAAATTAAGGGCCACTGATAACAAAATTACTGTATACCCGATACATAGAATTTAATCTTTTTCCTCATAACTCTATAATTTTCATAAATCTCTCAACACTATCTTCCGCCAAGAAATACTCACTTTTTTGGCTATTTGTTTCCAAAGTACAACACTGCATAATATTAAATATACTAACTTATTTAAAAAATTAGATTTTAATGTAAATATAATCACTGCTGAATACTTACTAAATTAAAAAAACAAATATATTTGTTCAGGATTTTCATATTCCTAATTCAATGCTGAAGCCAATAAATTAATTTATCCTGAGTCTATATAATGAAAAATTAATTTTTCAGTAACATTCTTAAAGCCTGCTAATAAATAGAATAATCATAGATAACAATGCAAGTATTGGTTCACAAAACTCTTGAGTATGCATTTGTAAAAGTATCTGATGCCTTTTATTAAAAAATGCGATTATAATAGTATTTAACACTCAAGACTTCACTTTTTCTGCAATATGGGAGAAAAACACTCATATAAGTCACTTTAATAACACAACTCAATAAACTCAGTCAAGTTATCTTGCAATTTTCAATCTTAATACTCCAGAAGTACAATTTTGGGATCAAATCATTTGTTCCACAGATCCTGTAATTTGTTCAGGGAGTGGCTCTTAGACTGAAGCCCCTGGGAAGGAGGGGTGGAGTAATTTGTAGGATTAGTTGTATTCAAACGGAGGCCCATAATTAGTGCCCTTCTCATACAACTTCAAAATGTCAAATAGTTTTCTTATTATGGAGTTGGGGGTTATTTATAGGTTCGACACCATGACACTTGCAAAAGTAACAAAATAAAAAAGTTATACTTGATACCAGCAGGCTAAGAAGTAGTTTTAAGCTCCCTGAAGGGCACGATAAAGAATGCTCTGGGAGCTGCAGGCAGTTTCGGGAAAGAGGTAATGTTGCTATAAAGAGAAACCAACCTCTCCAGTGCCGTGAGCTGAAGTTTTTGGAGTAGCGATGAGAGGCTAGCTAACTTAAACACGAAGTTTGCTCCTAAGCCTGCAGAAAACTCCTGCTGAGGATATTAAATGGAGTCATTCAATTCTGGTTTGTTTTTTGGTTTTTTTTTTTTTGCTTTTTCTTGAAGTTTCATACGGAGAAAAAAAGTACCAATCCTAAATACACAGCTCTCCAGAAGCCTGGCAGTGGTCCCTCCACTGGTGCCCACTCTCTTCTGACTTACCACACCGTTTTCCTGAGATTTTTAAAAATGAGATTTGAAGGTTTTTTTTTTTTTTATATACTTAAGAGAATGCTATTACGGTGCAGTGTTTAACAGTACACCCCCAAATGTCTCAGGACTCAGCTCTCCTGGTGTGGCACCTCAGTACACATGGATGCTGGGGGGGGGGGGCTTAAGTGGTGTGGGCAGCAATCAGAACAGGCCATGAATCGGTCTTGCCCATGCGGTCACTGAGTGGGGACTGGTAAACTTTCCCCATTATGTGCCACCTCGGTAAACCCAGAAACGTTAAAAAGCCAGCAAACCTTCCTTATGGGGATAAAGGGAACAAATGCCAGTCCACGGAGGGTTTCAGCCAAGCCATGCTGAGGACAATGACATCAGGACTTACCAACGGGCAAGCTGTCCCCCGGCAGCCTCCAAGCAACCCCACACCAGGACTCCTGATCCTGTTTAGAATTACTTTTAGTCTCCTTTGTTATTTCTTTGGCAAAGGAGTTCCGGATCATTTACTCACTCAATATTCATTTACTCTGCACCTTCTCTGCGCCAGAACAGCAAGGAGTGGGGTGGGGGTGGGGAAGAGGCAGAGGCCCTCCCAGGGTCAAGTTCTAGGGGAGATGAAGGCCCAGGGAGCCGGAGGAGCTCAAGGGGGGCTCCCGACCTTACCAGGTGGGGTGGGAGGCAAGGCCAGTTCGCAAAGGCTTCAAGAGGAATCCTGCAGGATGAAGGGAAATTGGCCAGGGGGAAGCAGCGGCATTCCAGGCACTGCAAACCACACATGCAGAGGTGGGGAAAGGAAACGCATGCCCATTCAGGACCTCCACGGAAACCCACTGAACAGGCGTGTCTGAGCAATAACTGAAATCCTAGAGAAATCTCGAGGAGGATAAGATTAGTTTCTTGAAAAACCAAGGGGTTGTTACACCAAAGAGGAATTAGGATACGGTGTGAGGCTGTGAGAAAGTCCCCAGCATCGGAATCAGGCAGTTGGGGGGTTGGAACCCCAGCTGAACCACTTACTAGCTGGGAGATTAACCTTCGAGAGATTGCTTACTCTCTCTGAGACTCAGTTTTCTTATCTATAAAAGAGGGAGGATTTCCCTGCTTTGCAAGGTTGTTTTAGGCACTGGAGATAGTATGTATGGAAATTAACTGGCAACCAGCTACTATCATTAGATTTTTTTTTTCCTTTAGGTCCCAAGGGTTCAATGGGTAGAAGGTGAAAGAACCAGATTTCTCTTCAACAGAACAAAGAGCTTTTAAACAGTCAGGGCTGCACAAATATAGAAGAGACTGGCTTGTAAAGGAGGGAGCTCCCTGTCAATAGAGGTAATCAAGCAGAGAAGCTGGACGAGACCATTGGTGAGAAGGCTGCAGAGGGCAGACTGACACAGGAGAGGGTGGGACAGATGAACATCAGGCTACCAGGACCAAGATTCTATCATAACTTCTGTTTCAACAGTGCCAAAGGGAAATGTCTGTACATGTAAGACTCAGTGAGGCATTGTTCAAAATCCTTAAATAGATTTCTCATGGGAAATAATTCTAAATGGATATCTCATTCTTGGAGAAAACAAAAATGGTCCATCAACCCATGAAACAGGATAAAAGAATATGAACAAGTTATATGTAAAGCTCAAAAAATAGATAATTGGAATATGTTTTATATTTAGCTCTTTCTTTCTAAAATTAACCTGCCAATCTCTTCTCATTTTCCCTTCAAATAGTTCTACCAGGCCTCAAACAGACTGGACATCAGGATGGAATAAATTTACTCTACAGGGACACAAATCAAGTTGCATAAACTTTACAAAAATACTGTGTTAATATTTGCCCTCTGGCACACACAGACACGCCCATCTGGGTGTCAGTCCATCATATTTCTATCTCAGGCTCCAGCCCCCACCCCTTTACAGCCAAAAGCAGCACAAGCCTTCAGAAAAGAAAACAGCTAAAGTCACTTTGAAAGGTTTCAGATGTGCTAATCGCAGCGCATCCCAGCCAAGAAGCTGGAATCTCACAACCGGACCAGCCTGCCAGCTCTGTTCCTGCCAAGGGTCTGAAGCCAGCGGCAGCCTGGCCAGAGAAACCCAATCCCCACCACCAGCAACCCTTGTCATAATTTTATCTCAAGGAAACATAGAAAAATACCCTCCACCCCTTGCCCCCTCCCCAAAGCATCATCCTAGTTGTCCCAAGTCAGCCAGGTGACTTGGGAAGTCACTACCTCACTTTCCTTCTGCTTGGTTTCCCAGCTTAGAGCCCTCTAAGGCTTTTTCCAGCTTTAAAATCCTCTGCCTGTAAAGCTGTAATCCGAGGGGCCATCTCGGGTTATATTAGGTATCGTAGCCCTGCCGGTGGCCAGCGCACCTCTAGAAACCAAGATAAAATATATTTTTATGCAGCCTGTTCAGATTGCCAGGGCTTTGTGTCCTGATAAAATGGGGTCAGAAAATTAAAGAAAGGAAACTCTAAAAAGACTTATGAAAGGCATGCCAAAGTGCAAAGAGGAACAGTATTTCGGAATAACTGAACGAAAGGTCCATCAAAACATGATGTTGTACACCTTAAAAATATACAATCAAAAGACACAGGAATGTATAATTGTCACTAAAAAAATAAAAATAAAATAATGTCAGGTCTTAAAAAAAAAGAAAATAATATATCTTATTGCTACCGTTGCATTTATTTGTACTGAGGTCTCCCACGAGCTGGGAACACACAGATGATTTCAAGGAGTGGTCGGTGACATGCACCAGGAACATGCTTGCCTGGGGGCTCCAGGTGGCAGGCAGGACTGGAGGTTTGAAGCAGCAAAGCCAGACCTGGGTTCTAGCCTCTGCTCTGCCACGCCCAGGCTGACATGACCCTGGACCAGTAAACTTTCTGTCTCGGTGTCCACGTCTGTAAATAACTCGGAGGAGCAGCGATCTCATGCCTGACACAGCGGGGGGCCTGGCCCGGCACAGACACCTACTCAGCACTAGCTCAGGAGCACTGCCTGTGTATTCGGTCCGTTCCACCCATCCTATGCCTAAGCACCCGAACCATTCCCATTCCCACTCTCAGGCTTCCTGTGCTACAGGGCTTCAGAGTTTTCCAAATACTGTCACCCTCTTTACTCCTGACTCCATTGGTTTTGACTGCACACAGCTGTTCCCATTTTATGGATTGGTAGATTAAACTCAGAACCACACCCAGGTCACCCAGGCCACATACAAGTGGGGCTATGATCCCAAGCTCAGGTGGGCGCATCACACACTACTCCACTGAGTCGAAGGGCCCACGTGCCCAGAAGGGAGGTGAATTACAGGTGTTTCCCTGGGCGTGGGGGAGGCCCCACACTTAATCACTATTGTCTTTGTAATTTACTGACTAAAGGTATGTTCTTACCCTTTTGAGATAATCTTTATAAACACTCCCTGAGGCTCACATGTTGGTAAATTTCCTCTTATAAGGGAAATAGTCCAGAAAACCTCCTTTCCCCCTAATTAATTCTGCAACATTAGAAACTTGAGTAATGATTTCAGTATTTATGCCCACATTCCCTCTGCTCTAAGATGATACGATTGATGCAACAAGTGTTTCAGAAAAATTATTTTAAAGAAGCAGTACATCCAAAGTACCCCACTGTGAAGGTCCCTGCAATGTCAGAAACATTACAATGTGGCCAATGCGCCTTTCAGAATTGGGGAAATGCAGTAAATGACTTCCTCCCACTTTTGCAAAAGGCCTGGGCTGGAGTGCCTGTCACATGACAGCTAAAGGCCCTTCCAGCCCACAGGCAGCCATCCCTGAGTTAATTATTAGCATTGAGAGAGCCGGAGTGGGCCACCTCATTTCCTGAGGCCAGGCCCTGGGTTTGGCCTGGGGCCTCCCCTACATGGTGACCAGCCGCCCTCCTTTTAGGGAGGACCTGAGTGAGTGGCCAGTCTCCCCTCCAACTGCACCTGCCCCTGGGGATCTCAGAACTGCCAGGCCTCCCGGAAGCTGACTTCTCAATAAACCAGAGCGCAATCAGGCTCTTGCTCGCTCCTCTCTGGGGGCACGTGCACTGGCTCTACGCCAAGGATCTGACGGACAGTCATGGGTCTGCAGTAACTGAAACTGGGCTGGGGGAGCAGCCTGGGTGTGGCAGGGGCCTGGGTCTCCAGGAGGGCCCAGGACAACCTCACCATGTTTAAACCTCACAGCTCTTTCTACCTGCTGGGAGAGATGCTCAGGCAGCCCAGAGTCTACCTAGACAGCTGTGAAAAAGCAAGGTGGCTCTGACCACATGATGGGAGCCAACCCTGGGGGGAAGGAGAGGGAAGCTCCGCAGAACAACAGCTACAAAGGGCTCGATTTGATACGCTCACATTGAACAAAACAAGCCCGCCCACAGTATTATCTTGTTTGTTTGGGGGTGTGTTTTTTAAAAAGTTGAACTCATGATGTCTATACAATCATATATTCTCTTTCTTTCTCACGATTACTATCCAACATTTGTCCAGGTATTTTGAACACTTCACTGACCTTTTCTGTTATGGTTTTACAATATCCCACCAAGTGGGTGTACATAACCGTGGCTGGGTGCTCGGATGACTTCTAATTAGTAGAGCTCAGATTTCAAAAAGAACCCACAGTAAACACACAGAAGGAAGAAGGAACATGTGACCAGGACAGGAAGGCGGGGGCCAGAGGAGCCCTGCTTTAGGGCAAAAACACCAAAGACCAAGGTGACAGTGAGAGGCTTAGACAACCACCTAGAGGAAAATGGCAAAACAAACGAGCAGGAAACCAATGATGATTTGGGTAAAATCACTAAGTCTACTGTTTTCTGTCTTTTCTACCAGGCAGAACAATCTTTTACACTGGAAAGGATGCATTTAGAGGCCGGAGGATTCCCTGAGCACCTCCCATGACCAGGAGAGACAGTCTACACCCATCACCCTACTCCACTCACATCGCAAGAGGCGACTGGGATTCCCCCACAAGCTTGCCCTGTGTGTCTCTAAGGTGACCCAGCAGCAGAGCAGAATCCAAGCCCAATGGCCTCGCTCCTTCCAGACGTCCCACTACCTGCTCTGGTCTTTTTTTTTTTTTTCCTTTTTATTGTGGTAAAATATATAGGACATAAAGTTTGCCATTTCAACCATTTTTAAGTGTACTGAGTGGCATTAATTACATTTACAATGTTGTGCAACCATCACCACTATTTCCAGAAGTTTTTCATTATCCCAAACAGAAACTCTGTACCCATTAAGCAATAACACCCCCCTCCCATTCATCCCTCCCCGACTCCAGCTGCCTCTGATCTACTTTCTGTCTCTATGAATTTGCCTATCCTAGGTATTTCTCATAAGCGGAACCTTATAATGTTTGTTTGTGTCTGGCTTACTTAGCATGTTTTCAAGGTATATCCATGTTTGAGCATGTATCAGAACTTTCTTCTTATGATAGAATGATACTCCATTTTGTTTATCAATTCATCTATCAATGGACATTTGGGTTGTTTCTACCAGTTGGCTATTATGAATGGTGCTGCAATGAACACAGGTGTACAAGTATCTATTCGAGGCCCTGCTTTCGATTCTTTCAGGTATATACAGCAAGGAGTGGAATCACTGGGGCGTACGGTAGTTCTATGTTTAGCTTTCTGAGGAACTGCCACTGTTTTCTACAGAAGCTGTGCCATTTTACATTCCATCAACAATGTAAGAGGGCTCCTATTTCTCCACATCCTTGCTAATACTTGTTTTCCTTTTTTTGATGATAGCCATTCTGGTAGGCATGCAGTGGTGTCTCATCGTGGCTTTGATTTGCATCTCCAAAATGACTAATGCTGTTGAGCATTTTTTCATGTGCTCATCTGGCCATTTGTACATCTTTAGAGAAATGTCTATTCAAGTCCTCTGCCCATATATATAATATATGTGTGTGTGTGTGTATGTATATATATATATATATATATTTTTTTTTTTTTGGTCTGGGCATGAGGGCAGTAGCATGATCATAGCTTACTGCAACCTCAAACTCCTCCTGCCTCAGCCTGAGTAGCCATCACGCCTGGCTAATTTTTCTATTTTTTATAGAGATGGGGTCTCACTCTTGCTCAGGCTGGTCTCAACCTTCTAACCTCAAGCGATTTTGCCACCTTGGCCTCCCAAAGTGCTAGGATTACAGGCGTGAGCCACCACACCCAATCTGCCTATTTCTAAACTGGGTTTGTCTTAATTTGGGTTATTGATTTCTAGGAATTCTTTATATTCTGAATATTAAACCTTTATCAGATCTAAGACATGAACATATTTTTCTCCCATTCTATGGGTTGTCTTTTCACTTTCTTGATAATGTCCTTTGTACAAAAGTTAATTCTGATGAAGTCCAATTCATCTGTTTTGCTTTTGTTGCTCTTACTTTTGGAGTCATAGCCAAGAATCCAAGGTCACAAAGATTTACCCCTATGTTTTTTCCAAAGAGTTTTATGACTTTAGCTCTCATATTTGGGTCATTGATGCATTTTGAGTTCATTTTTATGTGTGGTGTATGGTAGCAACTGCTCTGGTCTTTCAGAGCAGGGTCCCTCCCCAGCACCATATTCTGGCAGGATGACCACAAGTAATTAAAATAACAAAGGAATTTGAAAGACAATGAAAATATACGTATTAGTTTTCCTATTCTTTCAACTTTTCTGTATTTCCTGAGTTTTCTATAATGAGCAATGAGTTAGAAGAAAATCAAACTGACAGAACTTTTTAAAAAATGCTGTCATTGGATACTTTATTGGTGCACAGGGTGTTTAACTGCTTAAACCTCCCTCCCCTGACTCTCTGCCACCTCCTGTCCCATTTCTGCGTCCCTGGCCCTGCATGCTCTTCCTGGGGCCACCCGGCACCTGCCCCTACAGCCCTCCCAACACTGCAAGGCTCTGGCCTTTCACGGACACCTGGCAAGGTGTCCCTCCCCCCAGCAAGCCACCGCCAGAGCTGGGCTGCCTCCTCCTGGCTCCGTGGCTTTGGGCAAGTTACTGAACCTCTCTTAGACTCTGTTTACTCCTCAGGAAAATGTAGCTGAGCCTGCCTCCCCCTGAGAGCCCTAGGGAGTGCCTAGCACCTGTGAGAGTGCTCTGGACACCACCTGCCCGGCCTCGGAGCCCCACCTGCTGCTTCCACCCTGCTGCGCCCTGGTACACAGGGAGAAAATTCTTTTCCTCAGTCTGCAAAAATCTGGGTACCTGACCTCTCCTCAAGGCAGTGGAAGAAAAGGAGGTTTGCCCTTGGCTCCCAGATAGCTTAACATGAGGGCTTCTTGGCCGAACTGCCATTTCCCCGGTTAACCCTCCACTACTTCAGAGAACTCAGAGCTCAACTCTCACTCCTCAAAGCTGATGCCCAAATCCCCAGCACTGACATCCCCCACCCCCACTGTGCCCATTTGACCACGTTCCTGGCATTTTCACCTGAGGCCCTGCAGATGCCAGAGATGGGCTTCCCAACCACAGTGACAGCCTCCAGCGTCCTGCCTCGGTACTGGGCCCTCCTGCTCACTTTTGGTCACAACGCCGTACACATTCTTCCTTCAGAAACTCCGCATTCATTCCTCTCTCTAATGCTGGCTCTCAGGCAGGTGCTGGGGTTTGGAGGGAAGGGGCTGTCTCAGGTCCCAGCTCTCTGGAAACTCACAGGCTAGTCAGGAGAGGTGCAGTAGTCACACCTTTCAGTGTGGTGAATGCTGCCAAGACAGGTGTGTGCTGCTGGCTGCTCAGGTACTGTCCAGGGGTGACCACGGCTCAGCCTTGGGCAGAACACAACACCTTCTAAGGGGAATCTAACTGTGAAGCTAGACCTTGCAGGATGAGATCTCAAACAACAAAATCAAGTCATCCTATACATATCCAGAAGCTCTCCAGGCTTTTACTGCACGAATCCATCATCACTCACAATCTGATTCCAACTTCACACACCTGCATACACCTGCCCCTCCGAGGTCTCTCCAAGCAGCCGTGCAGAAAGCTGGTTATACTTGCAACTGTGCATATTTTGGTTTTTCTATACTCTCTCCTCCACAAGCTTCCCCACCATAAATCATGTTCCGGACCAATGCCACTCCAAGTGTGGCCTCCAGACCAACAGCTTCAGCATCACCGGGTGCTTGTTAGAAACACAGAATCTCAGGCCCCACTCCAGACCTGCGGAATCCTTGCACGCACGTTCAGGTGTGAGAGACTCTGCTTATTCCAATCCCAACCTCCCCCAGGTCTTCAGCTTCTTCCTCCTCACTGTTGCCAGCTGCCATCTTTTGTTGCCTTCAACATCTATGCAATGAATTGACACCAACCTCCAGAGTGTCCACCTCCCCAGCTCCACTGACCTTCACGTCCACCTGCAGGTGGCACCGCCCTGCCCGGGGTGACACACACAAACCACAGCTCTAAGACCGCCGGCTCAAGCTGTGGACAGATGTCACACGGTGGCCGTTCTGTCCAGCTTGCTGAACCAGTGCTGTCTGGGTAATGAGCATGTGCCACCGTGTCATCATGGACTCTTCACATGACCTTGTGAGGTGGAGACACCGTTGTCATTCCAGTGTGGAGATGAGGAAATTGAGACTGAGGAGACTTGGCCGGGGCCACAGAGCGAGTGGGGGTTCCAGTGATGCTCCCAGGCCTATAGCCTGCACTAAGAGGCAGCCCCGAGGACCGCAGCCCAGCAGCCCTGCAGAGCCGACTCGTGGGGAAGCGAGGACATCTGCAACTGAGGTGAGGACCAGTCATTCGGCTGGGACCCAGAAGCGAAGGGGAAAGTAGTGGAGAACAAGTGGGAGAGGCAGGCAGAGGCCAGATCCGGAACCTCTTCAATGACGCACTGAAGAGCTCAGGCTTAGAGGTGACAGGAAGGTAAGGAAGCTTTTGGAGCAGGCCGGTCAAGTCAGCAGCACCCTTCTGAGACCCATCCTGTCCCCTCACCCCCGTGAACCTGATTCCTCAGCACCTGGGACTTGCTTCTCTGACCCTCCCGACGACGTGGCAAGTGCGGTCAAACTTGCTCAGGTTCACGGGCTCCACCTCCTGCTGGCTGGTCCCCCGCAGTCCTCAGCCCTCCATGATCCCCCTCCTGGGCCAGGCCAAAGCCCAGCTCAGGGGCAACCCCCACCAGCAGCTTCCCCCCGCTGGTTCCTCAACAGCAGGGCCTTAGTAAGAGTCACACAGGGTCCAGCTGCCAGATGGGCTCCCTCGTCTCCCATGACTGGCAGCACCTTCCCCAGAAAAGCTCCCTTTCCACTGTCTTCCCACCTCAAATCACCAGTTTCCACACTCATCTCCTCCCTCCCCTCCCGCCAATGTTGTGAGAAGTTCCCTGCCACCCACAAACATACCACAGGCACTGGGTCCTGGGGGACAGAGCTGAGCAGGACAGCGCCTCTGCCCTGGAGAAGGGAGGGAGCCCCTTTACAGGGCAAACCTTCTCAGGACCCACTGCCACACATCTGCGCACCTGGACCTATTTAGCGACTCTTGGGAAAACTGAAGCCTTGCCTGGTCTTTGAAAATTCTTTCAACAGCAAATAATCACTGCAACACGACTCTGCCTTTATGACTGAAAACATTTAAGATTAGCTTTACATAAAACAGAAAACATTACAGTTATAACACAATATCCAGGCACGGTGCCACGCGCCTGTAGTCACAGTTATGCGGGAGGCTGAAGCAAGAGGATCTCTTGAGCCCAGGAGTTTGAGTACAGCCAGGTCAACGTGGTGACACCCCACCTCTAAAACAAACAAAAATTATGACACAAAACTTAGGAATTCTCACACGGTGAATAGAGTGCAGATAGGTCTGTAGGACTTTGTCAAACAGATCTTGGCTAGAGCCCAGCTGCCCAACAACATGCGGCCGTCTCGGCATCACCTGGGAGCTTGTTGGAAACGCAGAATATAGGGTCCAGCCCAGGCCCTGAGCATGCACCTGCATGTTAACACTGACGCTTGGGAAGCCTGGCTTAGAGCCCGCAGTTTGTGGGATTGAGGGGAAGACGGGGGAAGGCAAGGCCCAGGCGGGGCCGGCTTGTACAGAGCTGCAGAGGATGAGGGGGTCTTACATGCTTTTCGAGGAAGGTTTTCTGGTAGCGTGTGGACGAGGTGCAGGCATGAGGGGCTCACTGGTGTGAGTAAGCAAGGGCACATGGGAGAAGCGTGTGAACTAACCCAGTTTTGGGGTGGGGGGTGAGAAAAAGGAGTAGGCCGGGTTTCTGAGGCATGAAGGGGAGAATTTGTCCAGCGCAGGTGTGGGGACGAGTCAAGAGTGGCCTTGAGTTTCTAAACTGGAAGGCTGTGCCATGCATGGAGCGTGCATTTTTAAGACAGAAGGCGATGAGCTCTGGTTTGGGGATGCAGAGGAGGGACCTGGGGCACCCATGGGGAGACGTGCAGACATGACAGGAAATGCCTCGAGATGACCCGGCTGGAGACACAGCCCTGCAAGCCCCTGGCGGTGGGATTAGGTGAGTTCACCCGAGAATGAGCCAAGGTGGGCCGGGCAGGAGGAGAGGAGACGAACATCACAGAAGCCCTCGAGGAAGAGACTGAATGGGCTGCCTCAAGGGCAGTGCTGGTCCACTGCAGGTGTTGATGAGGATGGACTGTGCTATAAATGCCTAAACAGCCTACTGGAGGTCGCAAGTTCTCTTCGGTCAAAATTACGTCTTTCCACACACCCATGTTCACAGCAGCATTATTCACAACAGCCAAAAGGTAGAAGCAACCCAAGTGTCTGTCCATCATCTGCTGATAAACATACAATGGAATGGTATTTTAAAAGGAAGGAAATTCTGGCACATGCTACAACATGGATGAACCTTGAAGACATCATGCGAAGCAAAATGATCAAGTCACGAAAGGACAAATACTGTACGATTCCACTTTCACGAAGTCCTTAAAGTAGTCAAATTCATAGAGCTAGAAACAGAATGGTGTTTGCCAGGGGTTGGGGGAGGGAGAACGGGGAGTTTACATTTAATGGGTACAGAGTGTCAGCGTTTTCAGGTGAAAAGAGTTCCACAGATGGATGGTGGTGATGCTTGTGCAACAGTGTGAATGTACTTAATGCCACTGAGCTGTACACTTAAAAATGGCTAAGATGGGAAATTTTGTTATGTGCACTTCACAATTTAAAAGAATTAAATGTCATTCCTTCATTGTAATTATAGAAAATCCAAACTCCTGGAATTTCTGCATCAAGAGAGGTGACAGCAAATGTCTTTCGGTTATCACGGACATTCCTCCAGGAGGCTTGGCAGCGAGTGGGAAGGAAGAAATCAGGCGGTGACCTGAAGGTGAGCCTGGCTCCGAGGAGGCGATGGGAGGTGAATGGAGCCAGGACACTCATCTGTCTCAGACTGCAGGAAAGGAAGAAAGGAGAGAAGCCCAAAAATGCAGACGAGAGGGTGCAGGTGAGGAGGCTCCCACAGATGGCCTGGGGCATCCCAGGGCAACAGGTGGAGGTGGTGGGGTTACCTGGTGAGGTGAAGACAACAGGCAGGAGACTTGGAGAGGACAGAAAGGTCAGGTGGAGGGAGGGTGGAGAGCAGGAAGGGTTCAGCTGGCTGCAAAGCATAGCCCACTTATTTTTAACTGTCGCTAGAGCTGGGGCAGTGGTCCTCAAAGGGTGGTACCTGGTCTCTGCATCCATGGCATCACCTGAGAGCTTGTTAGAAATGCAAAATTTCCCACCTCACCAGAGGGTCTGATTCAGACCAATAGAATCACAACTTCTGGGAGCAGGGACCAGCAGCCTCTGTTTTTAACCAGCCCTCCAGGTGATTCTGCTGTGCTAAAGTTTGAGAAACACCACTACAGAATATAGACATTCAATGGAAGTTCACGTCGTTTTTACATGAAAACAAACAAACAAAAGGCAGTCTAGCAACTTCTATACAGAGAAACTGAGCAACAAATGCATAATTGCTTCAATGCCAATATGACTTATTTCTGTAGTCAGAGAAATGACAAAGAGTATTAACAAAATAATAGAAATACATGGTCCAGCTAATAAACTGCCTTGGATGAGATGTAGAAAACACACCCAAGATCTGGGCGCTGGAAAACATAAGACATGGGATCCAGTCCCTGCTCTGCCACGATTGTGTGCCCTTGAGTATGACACAACCCTTGCAGGGCCGCTATAAAAAGAGGGAGCAGACAAAGGTTTCTCCAGTTGTGACACCGTGTGCCACAATCTGTCCTGTAAAAAATGATCCTCAAACTAAATGCTTTTAACTAGTCGTGCCTAGAATAAAAAAGAACATTTTTAAGCAGTAAAATCTAATAGCACAGTAAACCAGAAAACCTTTCCAATGTTCAGTCGTACTAGTATCTTGCATTCCAAGAACTAGAACGCTCCTGCACTAACTGTTTTTTCCACTAATGCTGTTGATGCCTAGAGTTATAAAAACACCATTGCACTGGACAATGTTCTTGAAGTCCACATAACTGGGTTGCTTCCCAGAAAATAGCTCCAGATCTTCCATTTTCATCCTATAATACTTTCTAATCCAGGAAGGCAAGGTTTGTGTTTCCTTCTAGGCAGAAAATGAGCTTAAGAACCAGGTATATGAATCCCAGTGCCTGACCCTGACCCGAGCATCTGGGCATTTGATATGATGAATCTAGGCTTCCTGATAAATGGCCCTGTAGTGACCTTGTTACCAGAATCCCTAGACGCTGGTCTCCTGCCTGGTTTCTCTGCATCCAAGTCCCTGTCTGCACCTACCGGCCATCCAATGCCCATCCTCCTGTGCCTGGGTCCCCAATGCCACCTGCTTCCCTGCCTCTGCCAAGGTCATGATCTTAGATCTAGGGCTGGAAGAGGCATGTGGGTATTGCTACAGGAAGGAGAGGTAGAAGTGTGAGTGCTAGAGGAAAGGAGAAGATGAAGTCTAGGGTGACTCTGGCCTCCTGCCATACCTTGCTCACAGACCCTGGCCCTTAAATTCTGTAAGAAATCGGCAGTGGCAAGCACAGCTGGCTTGTTTGTCCCCTTGTGCATCTATCATAAACCTTGCCTCTGCTCCTCCATCCAGCCTGGGTATGTAAGTGAGGTCCCAGGCTCTGCTAGTCCCTGTGGCAGGGAGGTGCATGGTGAGGCCGGGGCTGAAAATGGCTGAGGTGGCAGGAGCAAAGCTGCGGAGGGGCACAGCATGGGAGGTGCAACCACACAGGTGTGAGGCCACAAACTTTGGGCCTGAGGGCCACGGAAGGAGACTCATTTAGTCTTTATTAAGTTTTCCAGGCTGGCCCACCCTGGCACTGATCTCAACCTCAAAGTCACACTTGGGTAGGATAACCACATGTCTCGATTTGCCTAGGGAAGTCCTGGCTGAGGCCTCTGGCTCAGATGTTTTTTTTTTTTTCTTTTTGAGAGAGTCTTGCTCTGTTGCCCAGGCTAGAGTGTCGTGGCATCAGCCTCCCTCACAGCAACCTCAAACTCCTGGGTTCAAGTGATCCTCTTGCCTCAGCCTCCCAAATAGCTGGGAGACTACAGGCATGCGCCACCAGGCCCGGCTAATTTTTTTCTATTTTTAGTAGAAACTGAGTCTCACTCTTGCTCAGGCTGGTCTCGAACTCCTGAGCTCAAAAGATCCTTCTGTCTCGGCCTCCCAGAATGCTAGGATTACAGGTGTGAGCCACCGCGCCCGGCTAGACATAGTTATTAATAGCATCCCCTTTCATTCTCAAAATGTTCTGGTTTGGATGATAAATTCTAGTTGCCTTATCCTTGGGCTCCCAGGCCTCTGAAATTAGAGCCGCAGTTAGAGAAGACTGCTCAGGATTGAGAGGGGCCCCCAGGGTGAGTCCTATCCCTCATCAAATATTCCATTTGCTCTCCAACATCCCTGCCAAGCCATCATCCGGCATCTGCTTGTATACCTGCAGGGACAGCAGGCTCACTATCTTATGAGAAGGCCTCTTTTTGGAGGAAAGCTTTGGTATAAAAATAGGATTCAAATCTATGTACAGTAGGATTGCAATTAAATAACAACATCCCTCAGCAGGGAAAGGTGTGCTGGTGGTGGTGGGGGGGCGGGGCGGAGACCAGAAAACCTGCTGGCTTTCTCCTTCCATCTCACCTTCTCATTCAACAAATATTTACTGAGCGCATCTGATGGTCCAGGCACCGTGCTTGGTGCTGGGGTACACAATGGGGAGTTAAAACAGATCCAAATTGAGAGGTCACGGACATGAAGGACAAAGAAAGGCTGAGGAACTGTTCTAGTTTAAAAGAGACTAAAGAGACATGACAACTGCATGCAATGCATGATCAGAGATTTTCTTTGCTACAAAAAGTACATCACTGAGACAGCTGGCAAAACTTAAGGTCTATAGATTAGGTAATAGTGTTGTGTCAATATTAATGTATTGATTCTAAAATTTGTATTGCAGTTATGTAAGAGAATGTCATTGCTTTTAGGAAAGATACTAAAGAAGTAAATTTGGGGAGAAAGATGAGTCTATAAATGATCCTCAAATGGTTCAAAATATATATATAAGACACAAAAGTATAAAATAAATATGATAAAATGATAATATTTGGGGAATATGAATAAAGAGTATATAGGAGTTCTTTGTTCTATTCTTGCAACTTTCCTACAAGTCTGAATTAGGTCAAAATAAAAAGGTAAAAGAAAAAAAATAAAGCTTAGAGAAAGTTAAAAAAAAAAAAAAAAAGACCCTGTCTTCATAGGGGTTACAGTGTAGCTGGGAGACAGCTACTAATACAAATAATTACACTAATTAACCACAAAATTGCCACTATGAAAGTGCTATAAAGAAGAGAGATCCAGGGGCATGAATGTTTACAGCAACAGTTTAACCTGTATCAGGAAGGTGAGGGAAGGCATCTGCAATCACGGAGCTGAGGCCCAAAGGACGAGTTACCCAGGGAGGCGGGGAAGAAGGTTCCAGGCTCTCATAGCCCCTGCGGCAGGAAGGAGCACAATAAGGCCAGAGCTGGGAAAAGCATGGAGCCAAAGCATGAAAATTGGGCCTGTGGAGATGCCACAGAGATTGGTTTCGTCTTTACTCTGAGAGCAATAGGAAGTGCTCGTTAGACCCCTTTGGCTGCAGAGTAGAGACCCCACTGGAAGGGGAGAAGACACGTGGAGTCCATGGCAGTGGGGACAGCTGCCTCCCTGAGAAGCATCATGCATGATTTTTCCTCTGCTCCATGACACCTTTGTTTTCTACACCAATCATGTGTGCATTTGACAACCTGGGGAAGAATCTGGGGGCAGCAAAGTGGGTAAGACTGGGCTCAGGTGGCCACCGTGCCCTCTCCAGGCCCACCAGTGGTTAGTGGTCAAAAGATGGTTGGTGGAGCAGGTGGCCGCCTTCCTCATGGAGAACTTCTGGTCTAGCCCTGGAGGCTGACTCAGCTGAGGGAGGCTGCGTGCAGGGGCCGGGTCTCCACCTGCACTCCCAAGCCAAGTGCCTCTCACCAGCACAGCATCCAGCCAGCCACGGCCCCTTCGTGGTCCTGGAGGCTGCCTCTTGGAACATCCCTGCAGTCCTGAGAACCAGGACCTGTGGCCCTGACTAAGGAGGGGGCCCTCATCTCCCACAGTGACCCTCAGTGCTGGCCAAAGCACTTGCCTGGGGGCCAGAGGTCTGACCACAAACCAAGGGAAGGCTTTTTCTGTGCCTAGTTTTGCCTCAGTGGATTTTCAGTTATTAGCTCATTTAAAACAGTTAATTTAAAGGAAACAGGTTCCATCACGATCCACGTTTTACAGTACGGAAGATGAGTATACAAATTGGGCCATTCGTGTCATACACAACTAAGTAAGAGTCAAGAGGCTGAGGGGGTGGAGGGGGAAACACTCAGGGCACGTAACATTGCTCCAAAAATATAATTATCTGCAAGTCTGATTGCTAAAACTGCCTGTTACAACCTAAAACGAAGTTTTATCTAACAAATACTGAAACAACCTGCTGCAACTCTGAGACTATTTTTACCCACTACCTATCACTCAGCAACAGAGCTTGCCAGCTCCCAAAAGCATCTCTGGTGCCAATGAACTTTCTTTCAGAACAATATGTAACACTTCTCTTTCTAATAAAACTCCCAAGCTTCTCTTTGTTCTTTGGACGTACCAAAGACCACCATATGCCCCAAATTACAATTCTTGCTTTCCAAATAAAATGTTCTTAATTTAGAGATTTGTCTCTAATATTTTATTTGACTTGAACAACAGGCAAATAATCTGTCTAGGGACAGACCTGGGTTTGGGTCTCTGCTGTCCTACTTATGAGCACTGTGCCCTTCAGGCAGTCGCTTCATCTCTCTGAGCCTCAGTGTTCTCACCCCATCTGTAAAATGGGGCTGGTATGAATTAACAAGATTCTGAGGCTAAAAAGCATCATTTGTTCCCTGCTGGAGCTCCAAGAGGCTCAGTACAGAAAATTCACTCCAAACTACACACTGCTTAAACATTTACTAAAAGCTTATGTATCCTAACAGTAAATCATGGGACCTGAATTTTCCAGGACTATCCCAATTTCAAATCCTCTGTCCTAACTTTCCACATAAACCATCAAAATGTCTCAAAAATTCCACTCTCTCAGTATCCAAACACCTCCCAGCCCTCCTCTTGCACAAAGCAGCAGCACAGACACATTTTTTTTTTTTCCAGACTACAGATCCCAATCTTTGGTTCAGCAGAGCCCTGCTGGCCCCGAAGGAAACAAGGTCAGGGAGAAAAACCCGTTGGCAGTCAGCACTCCAACTGGGATGCTTCCCGGTACATCAATGTAAACGCAGCCTGGGGAAGCTGCACCATGATTGGGACACCACCCACAAAGGGACACACACTGGGAGATGAGATCTCCCCCTACCTACCTACCAAGTCACAGGTACCCAGGGAGGCAGCATGGCCAGAGGCTTGCTGTGAGGATTCAATGAATAAGTTAATATTCGGAAAGCACTCAGAACAGTGCATGGCAGCCAGCAAGTACCAGTGCTTAGTAATTAAAGCCAGAGGTGTCCCTGGCAGAAGTTGCTCCTGCCTCAAAGACAATCCAGAGGCATTGCCCCCATCCAGGGAAAACAAGGAAAATAGGCACTTTCCCCTGGGCCGGGTGAGGCCTGGCCCTTGCTTGTACGGAGAAGGGGGAGTACCCTAACCAGAGGAGCTGGGCCCTGCATTAGTGAAAGTCAAGAGGCTGGACTTTGGGAAGAGTCACCACGCCCACAATCCATAAGGTCTCGTCATGCCTCTGTGCCTTTGCTCCTTCTGTTCTGTCTGCCCTGACTGCCATCATCTTCCACCTTCAAAGCTAAATTCACATGTCAACTACTCCCCACTGTGTTTCCTGATGCCTGTCAGAATGAATGACTCCCTCCACTTGTGTCTCTTGCACCTGGTTTAATCCTCTTTTAAAGCAGTTATTGGATGGATGGATGGAGACACACACACACACACACACACACACACACACACATGTCACTGTCTTCCCAACTCTACCATGAATCCTTCCAAGGCAGGGGTTCAGCTTTCATCTCTGTATCCCTTTGGCCTGACATGTAGTAGAGACTCAATTAATGTCCAAATCTGCTGTTAAATCTCTTCTCACAGCTGGGCTTGAATTAACAAGTTAACGTGGAGGCAGAAGGAGGCTTCAGGTGCACACACAGCAGATCTGTAGAGGCAAGATCTCTGGGTCTTAGAACCATGGCCAGGTCGGATTTCAGCCAGGGGCCTACCAAGCACTTCTCAGCCAGAGGAAAAAAGACACCTGTAAGATCAGAGCCTGGGGTCGCCTAGACCCAGCCAAGAGCAGTGAGGACACTGATATGGTCCTATCCCGTCTCTATTAGAGTTGGTAAGAAGAGCTGATGCTTGGGAAGGCTGCCCCATTCCCACCAGCCCATCCAGGCCAGAGCATGTGCTGAGTGCCTGTGGCGTTCAAGCCTCTGCAATAGACCCTGGGAAGAGATGAGGAGGGATCAGCCCTGCTTTCCAGGAACTCACTGTCTGGTAGAAGAAAGGTGCACTCTCCTGGGGAAAGATGAAGGGACCATAAACTGCTGGTCCCCTTCCAACTACCACAGACCTTGAGGGCTGTGGGGGAGGTGGGGTGCCACGTCTTCTTGCTCCCTCCAATCCCCAAAGCTGAGCCCCTCTAGTAGGTTCTGTCTGTCCTAGAAATCAGTATCCCGTGTGCCTGTAGTTCAGAAGGTAACGATCAGTCACCTCTTGCTCCTGGTCCCACTTTGCTAGCTCAGTTTCCTCATCTGCAGGGGGCGGGATTTGGCAACAACACTGTAATTAAACAATGTATGTGAAACCTTCCAGTTCACAGTCAATAATCCTGGATCTGCCCTCAACCCCCTGAGACCAATTACCATCTTGGAACCCCAACTTCTTTCAAGGGTAAGATTTGTCTCTGACCGAGTCCCTGAGACCTGAATGAGAATGTTAAAAGCTACCAGA
The DNA here is from genome assembly GCF_041146395.1 of Eulemur rufifrons. Lineage (NCBI taxonomy): Eukaryota > Metazoa > Chordata > Mammalia > Primates > Lemuridae > Eulemur > Eulemur rufifrons. Next base: position 264,296,447 of record NC_090989.1, read on the forward strand.
GTACCGGCTATATGACAAAAGATGAAACGAGAACTCAGAGACTTGAGTGGGCGTGCAGTGTGGGCATGAATTTGCCTCTGTAGTACCTTGGGCTCTTTCCCCTGTCCCAAGCTGTCCCTGAGGACCCACCATGCATCTGGCCTGGTCATCACCTGCCCTTCCCTGCAGGGAAGTTCATCCAGGTACCCTAGATTCACTGGGGTCCACTGGCCTACTCAGCATCCCCATACAGAAGCAGTTAAGTAAGTGCTTGCTGAGTGGAATGCCTTTAGTAACCTGACCTTTTACATTCCCCAGCTAATGTCTAATTTGCATATACAAATCCCTTTTAGGAGATAGCAAATCACCAGAGACAATGCAGGATCAATACAGAGTATTAGGCACGTTTTATTCTATTCTAATTCTCTGCAAATTGGTATTCCATTAACCATATGTGGGATTTATGGGAGCTCGCTATAAACTAGAATATTTAACTAGAATGGCCTACTCTGTCAGATAATAGCTTACTGTTGTTAATTTTCAACCAGTCAATCCCAGAAAGGTTTCCAGCTTCCAATATGCTTTACATCTTGATTTAATGATCAGGAAAGTCATCTATTTCAAAGTCTCCATACAACAAAGGGCAGCTGGATGCAGGGGAGCAAAGAAAAAGGACATGCCCTCAAAAAAAGAAAACGTGGGTTACATCCCAGCCACACCACAGACTGTGTAATCAGCTGCTCAGAGCCTGGATTTCCTCATCTGTAAAATGGGAGTAACATCAGCCTCACAGGGGAGCTGTAAAAATTAAATGAGATGATACATTGTCCATGTATTCTGCACAGTTCTATAGGGCTATGCAAAGGTTATTATCATAAAACACAAGATGAAATCTCAAACTACTCAGGCTAATGACAGAAAGCAAGGATTATCTAAATCAGTGGTTCTAAAGCGGGGAGGCTGGGGGCATTTTGCCTCCCAGGGGGCATGTGCCAATGTCTGGTGCCATTTCTGGTTGGCACAAGTGAGGGGGGGAAAGGGATTGCTACTGGAATCAACTGAGTAGAGACCAAGAGTACTGATGAACATCCTACAACGCACAGGACAGCCCCCACAAAGAAAAATCATCAAGCCCCAAATGTCAACAGTGTGAGGTTGAGAAACCCTGATTAAAATAATCACTTAAAGTTGGGGTTGGGAGCTTTTTAGCACAAAAATTTTCCTAACATGGCTTTAATTTCTCAAATCATCTGCTTAAACATTTGCAAGATGGATCATCTTGCAAAACAGCTCTTTTGTAAGTGAAGCCAAACTGCCAACTTCTGGAGTTTCTGAATGTATAAAACTGCTTTTAAAGAAGATGCTCTCTGATTACAATTCGGCTGAATTGTTTTTCCAAAGCCCTTGACTTCAGCAGAAGTTCTCCTGGGCAGAGACAGGGTCTGTCACTCCGCCGCTAGGCCTCTGAAGATGCTTTCCTAATTCTAATTTCCTGGTGAAATGGGAGCCACGAGGGTCTCTAAACGAATTAAATTCACATCACACCAACTGCTCGCTTGCTTTGTGCCGGGAACGGTGCCAAACACCTCCACATAATTTATCCCACTTAATCCACTCAACAACCCAGGGAGGTGGGCATTATTACCGGCTGTTTGCAGGGGAGGAAACTGAGGATCAGAGAGGTTAAACAACTCGCCCAAGGTCACCAGCTGGCCAAAGGGGAGCACAACTTGAACAGAGGTCTCCGGTTTCCAAGTCACAAGCTCTTTCCACCACCTCGGAAAACCCAGGTGTCAAGTATTTTCAACTTCCCATTAATTTTTAAGGCAACCGCAACTTCTCAGTAAGTTTAGGTGGCTGAAAAATGGGAATTTCCGGGGGGCTGGGCGCTCTCACATACACTCCCCCACGGCAGCTGTCTCACCGCAGGTACCTGATAAATCATTCCATATCGCCCGCGGAACGGGGAGGATTTATTGGCTCTGGAGTTTGTGCCAGGCCCAGGAAATGCCATCTTTGAAAGCCGAGAGGCGGATTCGCCCAGGGTGCTGGGCTCTGGCCGCCTCGCTAGGCTTGCTCCCCGCGGGCTGTGCGCCCCCTCGGCGCCGGAAGCGCGGGTCGCGGCGGCGCGGGACCCTCCGGGGCGCCGGCCGCACGAGCTCCGCGGGTTGCGCCCGGCCCTGGCCGGCGGGAGCGCACGCCCACGCTCCGCCGCCACCGCGTCCCGGCCGCCCGCCCGCCCGGGCCGAACCGCACCCAGCCCGGCCAGCGCCCTCCCGCCCCGGCCCCGCCAGGTGAGCGCGGCGGGGCGCCCCCTCCCCGCCCCGACGTGGTGCGGGGGCCCCGGGACCGCCGCGCCCGCCAGCCTGCCCGCGCGTCCGCCGCGCGCCCGGGGGACGGGTGGGGGCGGGGTGGTGCTGAGCGTGACCCGGGCCCCCGGCCGCCCAAAGCCCTGCCCACGGCCCGCTGGGGTCGCACCGGCCAGTACCTGCAGCATCCGGGGGCGCAGGGCGCCCAGGTAGGTCGCGCGTGCGGGCGGCGCGGAAGCTCGCTCGCGGCGCGACCTGGCCGCCGTCTGAGCATGCCCAGTGCCGCCCGCGGGCGGCTCCCGCCGGCCGGGCTGGCCGCGACGGGCCCGCGCGCCAGGCGGGGGGCGGGCTCCCGGGGCCGGCCTGCCGGGCGCTCCCGCCCCCGCCCCAGGCAGGCGCGCCCCGACGCGTCCCCTGGGCCACCGGGGCTCTCCTGCCGAGCTCGGGGCAAGCCCTGAGTTCCCTCGCGCGTACATGCAGACATTCGTTCCATAACTATTTTCTGGGCACCTACTGTGTGCCAGGCCCTCAGTGTGTGCCATGTCTTTCATGCCTAGGAAAGACAAGCTGTCGGCGCTCAGCGAGTCTTAGAAATTAAGAGGAGACTTGCACGACGGGTCAGTGGTTGAGCTGGGGTCCTGCTGACTCCCAGTCTAGTGCTTGTCTCTTTAGTCCCTCTTCCCAAGGCTTATGGGGCCCCCTACCCGATCTGTGTTCCTGCATTCCTGTTACACCTCATCTCATACCTGTCTTCCCGTGAGCACCTTTCTGTCCATCAAACACTCAGAACTTAGCCTCAGGACATTTGCGCATGCCTTTCCCTCTGTGTGGGACGTCCTCGTCCCTCTTTTCACGTGGCTGGCGCCTTCTCATTGTACACGTGTCCCCTCCTCGGAGACGCCTTCCCTGACCACCTTCCTAAGTTAGCGCTCTGCTCCTGGCCGCTCCCCATGTACTTTCTTTTCTTCGTAGCATTTATCACTGTTTATCTATTCAGCAAATACGTATTGAGCACCTACTCTGATTCTTCCCGCGTGGTGAGCAGACAAAAATCCTGTCCCCTGGTGGAGTTCGGGGGAAGAGGGACAGGCAACAGATAAACAGCAAATTAGCCAACTATGTAGTGTAGTAGGAAGTGATAAGTTCTACAAGGGAAAAAGAGCAGGGTGGGGAGGCTTGGGGGTGGTGGTGTACAGTGAATTCTCAATGAAGCTGTCACCTCGGGCTTTTGAGCTGGAGGGGCGGTCTGATCCGGTGGTCAGATCGGGTGACTCTAAGGTGATATTTCAGGCACGCAGATAAATGAGGAAGAGCATTCCTGGCAGAGGGAACAGCCAACGCAAAGACTCAAAGCTTAGGGAATGTCAAGGAGGGCAGAGAAGCAGAGGAGATCGGGAACTGTGGCTTTTCCTTCGATTTGCTTACTTCTTACGCTGTATTTCCCTCCGGAATGTCAGCTCTGGAGCTGTGACCCAGCGCCTACAACAGCGCTTGGCACATAGTAGGTACTCAAAACCTATTTGATGAATGAATATGTGAACGAAGGGATGGACAGAGGGCCGGAGCCCTCCGCCCAGACCTGAGTGCCCGAGGTCCGAGGGGTCGGTCGGCCCAGGGACGTACGGAGGCCCTGGCAGTACCTCACTTCGGTTCTTGTCCCCTAAGTCACACGTCCCGGGGCAGCGCCGCCGCAGCGGGCACCGCCCGGGCGTCGCGTCGGGCGGAATTCCGACCCGGCCCCGGAGTCCCTGGGGCAGGATCGCCCGCGCCCCGCCCGGCTGGGGCCTCGGGTCGCCGGCAAAACCCGGAGCCTCGGCGCCGGCCCAGCACCATTCGGCGGACGGGCGGGGCGCGCACTGGGCATGCTCGGAGCCGGGCGGGGCCCGAGCTCCGGGAAGGAGGAGCCCCCTGGAGGGGCAGGCGACGCCCCCAGCAGATCTCCACCCGGCCCTCCTCTGCCCGCGGGCTCGCCGTTTACGTCTCCTCGCTGGGGACCTGGTGGCATTTTTTTTTTTTTTTTCAAAGCAGAGTGGGAAAACTTGGAATTCAGAATCCGTGGACGGCAGGCTCTGTCCTTTCCCGGGTGCTGTGTGATCTGGAACAAGCTCCTTACCCTCTCTGTGCCTCAGATTATACGAAGACCTACGCTTCGATCTGGGCTGCGATCTGGGCTGCGTGTGGAGATAGAATGAAATCAAGAACATGAACGTTTAGAACATGTGAACGTTTAGAAAGGCACGAAGAAGATAAATCTATAAAAGAAAAGAAAAAGGTAATATATAACGTATAACAACATGTAAAGAAATAAAATAAAATTAAAAAGAGAACATGGATGTGTTTAGGCCATCTTAAAGATTTATTTCTCGAGTGCCTACCTCAATTATCCGTTACCCTCATACCAATTTGCCAACTGCAGAGATGAGGAAATGGAGATTAATGGACGTGTCAATAGAGTATCTCACTTTGCTGTCCGCTAGACCAAAACCACCTTTTCTTTGCTCACAGTCAACAGTCATTATCTTAATGTCCTAAAAATCTAGCTAGAAACATCCATCCACCTAAGGGAAAAGACCTAAATATTTTAAAAATCATGCATTTCAAATAGCAGTAACAGAAACAGCAACAAAATGAAAGAATATTCCCCAAGTTGGAAACAAACTAAATACTCAACAATAGAGGAATGATTAATTAGGTTAGGGTATATTAGTTGAAATGATAACTATTTTACAGTGCATCAGAAAGACCATGTTGCAACAGGGAAAACTTATGGTACAATGTTAGATGAAAAAAAGCTGAAAACAACTAAATTGTGTAAAGATGATGTTGACACATTCAGTAATACTAAAAGGCAATATATTTTAATAGTAAAATGTAAATAGTCTAATGTGGGGGTGGTAGTGGGGTTGGTTGGTTGGGTTTTTTAAAGCTTATTAATGTCACAATACTGTGTTTGCAATAATAAACATTTAAAAGATCACATTAAAAATTCTTGTTTTGTGTAAGTCTTGTAATAATAACTACTATTATCAAACTCAAGTGTGATCAATTTTATGGATATTCTCTGTTTAATCCTTACAATCACCCTACAGAGTGGGTGTTTTCTCCCCTGTTTTACAGAAAATATTCTAGAAGCTGTTCACAGCTGGCAACAGCATTAGGATTTGAACACAAGTCAGTCTGGTCTCAAAGCCGGGGTGTTAGGTTTTACGATATACTACCTCTCTGTGTAGTAGCTAACCATGTATTGATGAAAAGAGAAGCCACATATCATTTCATTTTGTGTCTTTTTTGCCTTATTTTCTCTACCCTTTGATGTGTTTGTAGGCTACAGATTACCTTTGAATGTTCTGGTCTCCTGTTACATTTTTTATTCTTAGGGCCAAAATGTTAAAGTCCATCCTTTTAAGCTGTTGCACCTGGAGTGACATGATGTCATTTATTATCAGCAATGATACTTGATCTTATATCATAAGCTCCCAAACCATATGTAAATGGGGATTTTGGATGGACACATAATCTTCATCTAGGGTTGAACCCAGCCAAGTCTAGAGCAAATTAAGGCCCAGTGGGAATACAGGTGTACCGAGTCCCAGATAGGCCAGACTAGAGAGGACCTGCACTGATTACTGTCCCTGGGCAATCATTTTAGAGGCAGGGTCACAACATGATGGAACTACATGATCCATGGACTACTCAGGACTTTGCTGTGATGAAAAGATGTAGAGCTGACAGTCCTGATGATGTTTGCTGGGAGGAAGCCAGGGCTGTAAAAGCAACCGGACTCCTCCTGCTTTTCATAATATATATATAAAAAATAGTCAGCTCTCTCTTTCTTAGTGCCGGTAAACTGTACTTGGCTCAGAAATCCAGAAGCCACTAACAACAACAATGAACCAAACAGGATCATTTCATTGGAGAGGAAGAGGAGCTAAAAACTGAATATACATCACAGGTAATGGACCAAATTTATACAAGTTAAGAGAAACAAGAGATGAGCAGCTGGACACAGTTATTAGTAGCGTTCCCAGAAGCTGCCATTTGGGAAGAAAATCTGGTGCCAGGCGCTGCACACAGGCAATTGGCTGGGGAAATTTATAGGCAGAGTTTCCTGGAAGACTCACTGAGGGTTGTCATTCACAAGACTCAGGAAGTCTGCACCACTTGTACTGCTTCAGTGATTTACAAGGCAGGGCTCCCAGCTGAGATGCTAATGCTTATCAATTATTTGTGCTGTTAATGTGAGCTCACAAAGGGCCCAAAAACCTATAAATGCATGGGCAAGTAGTACTGTTATAAAGACATAAAAAGAATATGATGTAAAATTATATGCACAGTATGGCCTCCACTATAGGAATTACTAGGTTGAACCCACAAAATTGCCATTTTGTGGGTCAAAATGGTTGAACCTTGGCAACTTCCTATATTTCAATTTAATACATACATGGAAAAGACTGGAAAGAACTGCACCAAAATATTATGTCCAAGTATTGCATTTATGGGCAGAGAAGCAAGCTACAGAAGTTATCTTTTACAAATCAGGAATTTCAAGTCTTTGGGCCTGTATTTCTTTGTATGTCTTTATATTATAGTTCCCTAAATCTTATTTTGCAATAAATATGTTTCTTTTATTATCTGGAAAAATGAAATAAATTTAAAAGTTGGCAAGCTGAAGAAAATGATATAAAGAGAAGAAAATTGACTACTCTGGAATTGCACAAAAAAGGGAGAGTCTCCTTCCATGGAGGGTGAAGCCCACCCTGCCTGGTGACAAAGAGGAGTCACCAGCGGTGGCAGATGGTAACAAGATGTCTGTTCCCAGCCCAGGAGTGAGAAAGCCATCAGTCAGGAGCACGCTAGAGAAGTGTTAGTCAAACTTCAGGACCCCTCATGCCCTGAACCTGTGTTCTTGGAGCTCCTGGCTTTCATGGATCTCACTCTGAGCAACACAAACATTTTTTTTTTTTTTTTTTTTTTGAGACAGAGTCTCACTCTGTTGCCTGGGCTAGAGTGCCGTGGAGTCAGCCTAGCTCACAGCAACCTCAAACTCCAGGGCTCAAGCGATCCTCCTGCCTCAGCCTCCCGAGTAGCTGGGACCACAGACATGCGCCACCATGCCCGGCTAATTTTTTCTATATATATATATTTTAGTTGTCCATATAATTTCTTTCTATTTTTAGTAGAGACGGGGTCTCGCTCTTGCTCAGGCTGGTCTCGAACTCCTGAGCTCAAACGATCCTCCTGCCTTGGCCTCCCAGAGTGCCAGGATTACAGGCGTGAGCCACCGCGCCCGGCCACAACACAAACATTTAAACCTCACATTTTATCCATTGAAAAGTGTCTTTCCATTGTAAATTATCACCTGCAAAAGATGAGTTTTGTCTGTAAAATTGAGAAACAAATTTAGTGTGAGTACAAGGGCAGCGATGAGGTGATTATTGGCAATGAGGCATTAACACATTCATTCATCAGATATTTATTAAGCACCTACTGTGTGTCGGGCACTACTCTGAGAGCTGGGGAGACATGCGTGAACAAAACAAACAGAAATCCCGGCTCTCATGCTGCCTGAGGTCTCATGGAGCTACAGGGAACAATAGACATTATAAGTAAATGAATTGTAGAGAGAGCAGGGTAAAGGTAATGGGGGTGGGGAGGGGAGTTGCAATTTTAAATAGGATTAAGAAACTTAATCACTTAAGCAAACACTTAAGAAAAGACCTGAAGGAGATGAGGGAGTTGTTCACACAGATCTGTGGAGGAAGAATTCTTCTGGGCAGAGAAAAGAACCAGAGCCAAGGCCCTTGAGGGAGCATATCTAGTGTAGGGAGGCTGGTGGGCAAGGGGGAAAGCCACAGGGGATGGAGCCAGGGAGGTGTGGGGGCCAGAACCTGGGGGCTGGAACCTGGGGGCCCTCCCCTCGTCCCCCAGCCCCAGGAAGGACTCAGCGTTTCTGTCTGAGCTAGACCTGTCGGCTGCCAAATGTGCTTGTCAGCACATCAAAAGGTAAATGCTCTCCCTTTAGATGGTCACTTGATGCCAACTTGATGGTAAACAGGTTCAAATAAGGGAACCGAAATCATGTGGCAGCCTTCTGCTATAAAGGAGGCGGCCAGATGACCCAGGTTATGCATATATTTTTAATATTATCATAGAAATGGAAAGATAATATTGATTATCTCAGAGGGTTCTCAGACCTTCTAGAACTTGTGTGAACCCTCAGGGATACAGGGAGTTTGAAAAATGCTCTTTTAGAGCACATGTTTTTGGAACTGACAGAGGACTAAATCACAATAGACTCACAGACCACCATAGAGATTTGCTGCCACTTGGGAAAACAGACATGTAAATCCAGGGACTTTGAGGCCCTGCTCTGGAAACTCAGAGCATTGAGGATGCTTCCATCAACAGAAGGCTGAGACCACAGAGACATGCAGAGAATGGATCTTGAACTGTGGCTGACTGTGTTTAAACAACGGGCCTTCCCTGAAAAGGGGTGGTGTCATCTTACAAAACCCAGGGAGCATGGGTTTGTCAAGAGTCTCTAAGCCCCACCTTCGAAGTTCATATACAGAAAACAGAATGAGAGAGAGAAAAACACTCAGGAAATGTAGAATGGCCATACAGTAGTCATGACTTCGAAAAACCAGCAGTGGTGTAGGACATACTCAGTAATCCCTAACAGAAGATTCTAGGGAAAAGGGTCAGGAGTAACACCAAAGGCAGCATTTCTCAAAGTGTGATCCAGGAACCATGTATACCAGGATCACCTTGGGAGAAGAAGTCCTTGTGGAAAAGCAGACTTCTGGCCTTAGCCCAGACCTTCTGAATCTCTGAATGTGAAACCCAGGAAGCTACATTTTATAATTTACTATAAGAACCTTATTCACAATGAAGTTTTATAACTTCTGTCCTATGACCTCCAATATATGGACATCGAGAACACAGTCTGAGTAATAAACTTAGAGGATGGGGAATTCTACCAAGAGATAATGGTCTTGTAGGTATCACTGATGTTTAGATGGATGGGACCGAGGATCAAAGCATCAGCTTCTTAAAGGAGGAGCACATAGAAAGGGGTAGAAGGAGAGAGTAGAGGAGAAGGAGAGAGGGCATCCCCTACAGGCACATAGGGACCCTCAGCCGGTAGGCTCTCTGCCCTTGACCTTGGGTTTCTGACATCCATCATGCTCTCCTGGGGCCAGGAGCAACCTAACCATGGGACTGGAGAGGAGACAGTAATAGGGATAGTAGAAGTGGTGGTGATGTTTGCTAAAAGGAGTGGACCTTAAAATAAACACATCAAAGTATGCAGGATACACACAAAACTGAAATTGGAAAGGTCTTCACCTTCCTAAGAGGAACTGGATGAGTAGGACAGGGGAGAGGGATGGAAGTTTACTTTTCGCCATAAACCTTTTGGTACCTTCTGAATTTTCTACTATGTGATGTACAACCTATTTAAAAATAAAGAAGTTCTCTCTGGGGAAAAAAGTAATAAAGTCTGCACAATTTTTTTTCAAAATTATTTTTTTTTCCATTTTGGCTCCCTTTAAATTTTGCTGACCAAGTGCGAAGCCCAGGTTCCTTGACAAGTCAAGGCTCTCACTGTGACCAGGGCACAAGGGTGTGCACACCCTGCTTGAGAGAACTCTCGCTCCTATTGGAAATTCACATGGCTGAGGGATGGAACCGAAAAGAGAGCTTTTGGATGAGGATCAAAGAGAGAGAAGAACAATTTCAGTGACCTCTGGATCAGGAATGATGCTTCTCTGACACAGTTGGTAACAAAGTGGCCAGAGCAGTGAGATGGAAAATTTCAACTGCCCAGGCCGCCTCTACCGGAAGTCACGCCCACAAAAAGCTGATCGTCTGAAAACCTGCTCTTGCTTGGCTTACCATTTCATTCCTGAGAAGCTGGAAACCTGTCCTGGGCCCAGGAGAACACTGTGCTCCCAACTGCTGGTGACAGTGCCAGAACGGGGGATGCTGTTCAGCCTGCCCAGTGCTCCGGTGCTTCTAGTGTTGCAGGGATGACACGCCACAGGATTTCCTCAACTGCTCCCTGGCGTCCTGCTAGGATGGCTTTTTCATTTTTTCCATGGTACGCACAGTCATTGCATCACAGTCCAAACAGACTGTCCCGCGATGCCTCTGTAAACATGAGTCACATGCGAAGTTAAAGGAATCCGTGTTCAGCCAGGGACGGCAGAGATCCTAAGGCACATCATCTTCACGTCAGGGGCGTGGGTTGACAAGGGTTATGGGATTTCCTGCCCAGATGCCTGAGCAAAGCTCAGGGACTCACTTGGTGCAGCAGTCACCAAGACCTGCACAGATACTGCTCTTCTCACCCCTAACTGCCCCTTCCAGGGTGAAGTTCTCCAGCTATCATGTCAGAAAACATTGCTCCTTCCCCGCTTCTTCACCTTCGTCAGCTTCTCTCAGTTTGATGCCGCCTCTTTGCCAGCCTTGGTCATCCCAGCCCAGGCACAGGCATAAACCCCTTTCTTGCTTCCCCTTGAAGACTGAAGGCCACCCAATGTTGACCTCCCGAAACAACTCATTCACCATCCTTGCCTGCTGAAATCCTGTTTAAAGTTGATCTCGGCAGCTACCTCTTCCCAGATTATTTCTGCTGGTTATGAGCTTTCTAATCCCTGCACCGTAGGATATTTGGTCTGTTCTTCTTTTATGCTTCTCATCACATTTTGACTTACACTTAGTTATTAATGTGTGTGCCACTGTTAGCAGACTCTTGGAAAAATCCCCTGAAAGATCTACCTGATGCCACATGAGCTGTGACTATTATTTCTAATCAAAGTATGTAAAGGGCTATGAGCCAAAAAATTGCTTGTCTTTCTGCAGTGAGCAAGGAAAGTTATGTTACATCTAAAGGTCCTTTGTCAAAAATCCTTCCAAAAAAATTTTTTTTTGCTAGCTTGATAGTCAATCAATAGAGAGAAAAGACATACAGATAGATGTAGAGAAATGAGTTCAACAGTGTCCCAAATAAGATGTAATTAATCTGTGATTGGATATCACTAGGCACTCTCAATTTCTTGCCTATGTGAAACAATTAAAGGAATGAGGATGTCCACCTTGACATCCGCTCCCGAGGGTGACCTAGTGGAGCTGTCAGGTCTACAGGTGAAGGGCACATTCCTTTGTTGTCTACATGCATTGCTGAGTGAGCTAATTTCAAACCAGCTCTGGGGCCCGTGAGCTCCAGTAGGCAGAAGGACTGGGAATGACAGAGTCAGTAAAATCCCTCAGAGAAATTATCAGGAATTAAGGGGAGGCTGAAACCTTTTTGGTGTCTCATGGTTTTGATTTCATTGCAATCTAGAATCGCAGGCAGTACAGTCTCAACCGTGGAGGCTGCCCCCATTTTGTCAGCCTCTGTGACAATATTTGATCATCACACTATGGGGTAAATATTAATATATTGAGGGCAACCTTCATATCTCTCTCAACCTTGCACACTCTGGCAGGGGTGAGGAACCTGTAGCCTTCTGATTTCAAGACTGTTCTTTTTTAAGCACCAAAGGAGGCAAGAAAAGCTTCATCTTTCTCAGCTGGACCCCTTTTCATGACAGCATTTGTTCTGTAAAATTTGGATTCAGTCAAAAGGCTGCACTTAAGGACTTAGAAGGCCACATGTGGCCTTAAGGCTGCAGGTCCCCCCCCTCACCACGTTGTAGACAATTGAGCAAATTGCTCCCCTAACTGTGGACTCCTTCACATCTTTCTTCTTATGCTGGTAGCCTGGATGGAATCTGGTACTTACTAAGAGTGTGATGAGTGACTGAATTAGCTGCATTCGGATGACCTCATTAATACGCCCACGTCGGGCTAAGTCCCTTGACTTACTAAGGCCAGTGTATTATTTTCCATCACACTCGGTTCAGTGATATTAAGAAAATGTACATAATACTAGTACATACTTCAAATGCCAATTCACATGAGGGAATAATTTCCCGACAGTGTTATCTAGATTCTTCTCAAGTTCCCTGGGTTGAGGTCAGTCTTTGTAGTTCATGTTGGGTTCCTGACCCAAACACAGTCTGTGCCAGTTATGGAAAGAGAGAAAAAAAAAATCAATTTTCCATGGTTTGGATAAAGAGGGGACCGTGGGAACATGTATAGCTCTGTCTCTAGCTCTGGTAAAGTTGTTGAAAACCCAACCCAGCCTGGCTGTCGTGTGTACCCACACGGAAATGGGGATACGTGATAGTTGAGCAGGAGGAAATGGAGTGAGAGGAAATGGACCCATTTTGCAAAGCTGCTTTGGCACATGGAGCAGAGGGAAGTATTCGTCCTATTCAGGAGGGAAAACATCTCTTTAGCTATTTATTGAGAAATGCTGATGTAGTCTTGAAAACTGTGCTACATAAGGAAAAAATATGGACCCAATCTAATCGAAGAAAAAATTCAAATGCAGATAAAAACTTATGAACAGAAATGAGTCATTACAGCACTGCTGATAATTGTTAAAAATATGAAGTAAGCAACTGAATGAATATGAAATAATAAGTCTTATTATTACATAACTCAAAATTATTTTACAAAGAGATTGTAATGACATGGGAAAATGCTAGCGATATATTTTGGATGACGAGTATAAGAAAGACATAAAGCTGTATTCACAGCACAATTATGTAAAGAAAAACATTTGTGCACATAAAAAAGTCTGAAAGAAAATGTGCTAAAAGGCTTAAAAACAGTTATTTCTAGATAATGCTATGATTAGTGATTTTAATTTTTTTTTGTATTTTTTGAAACTTCTGTAACATACAAGCAGTGCTTCAAAAATCAGAAAGAAACATTTAACAAATCTGTGTAACCAATAGAAAACACAAAACTTCAAATTTACTCTCAGGAGCAAATACGTAAAATATATGGGAGAATATTTTTATATCAGGGTGATTATAAAGGTGATGACAGGAATTTCATGACTCTCCTATGGGAGGTTTAACCAGGGTACCAAAGATATCCAGAGGGTCCTCATCTCCTTTGTACTAGCTCTGCTTGCAGTGCTGCTGAGTCCTAGAATCTCCATGACTAGGGATGTTATGAGCCATGAAAGTGCTTTGCAAGATAACTGGATTCCTTCAATTAGGAATTTAAACTAGAGAACAAAGCAGGGGAAAGGTGAGAATATACACAAAGAGATCCCAGGAGCAAGAGACAATCAGAGTTTAACTGTGATATTTAATAGAATTCTAGGACTCCCAAAGAAGTGACCCTCCGGTGTCCAAACACCTGTGAATTTCCCTCCCATGCTAAGGTTGAGCATAGCCATGTGACTTGATTTTGCCAATGGAGCATCAGTGAACATGACAGGTAGATATTTGATGGGCATTTGCACATTGGAGTTGGCTCTCTTGGAACACTGAGACCACCATGCCATTAATAAGCCTGGGATTAACAACTTCATGGAGCGGGGTCTAGCCATGCCAGGTTTATCTCAGCTGAACCCAGAGCAGACCAGCAGAAGAACCACCCCGCCGATGCATTGAATCATGAGAAATGAAAAAAAAAAAAAAAAAAAGATCATTGTCGTTTTTCAGCCGCTAAGTTGTAGGAGTAGTTTGTTACCAGCAATGGGTAACTAAAGCAGACACAACAGGAATTCCTGCTACTGAGGCTAAGCCTTGAACCCCCACATTATTTTAAGGTAGCGATTCTCAAAACCTAGCATTCAAACAGCTCAGGCAGGATGTACATGTCTTTAGGGGAGGGACATTGTTGGTCTTATTCACCATGACATCCCTGCTCCTGGAATGGCATTTATCACATAGCAAGACCCTAAGAAATACTAACAAATAAATGAACAAATGAATATTGGGAGTTTAAGACATAGATTCTGGGGTCCATCTCTGGAGACCCTGATTTGGTAAGTGTGGGTGAGGTCCAGGGAACTGCATCTGAGCGATGCTGAGGCAAGCAGCCTAGGGACCACATTTCTGTCACCAGGGCCTCAAATTATCCTTGCAACCAAAAGAGGCCAATTGACCAATTTGTCATCTGGCTATGTATCAGAATTACCTGGGGAGCTTCTTAACAGTACTAGTTCCTGATCCTCACCCCTGACCTACCAAATCTGCAAATCCCTAGGGGTGGAGACTCACAATCCATATTACTGAGAAGCTCCTGGGTGAACCTGATGCAGCTGCTCCGCAGATTGGAGGGTGTTTGGAAACCACCGGCCCGACCAATCCAAGTCTCTACAAGGCATTTGGCATTGTCATACTAATCTTCAGGCCTTTTGAAAAAAGGATTTCATTTTGACTGCAAGGAGTGTTTGTTAGGGACTCCTTCTAAGTGTGTCTCATCAGTCAAACACCTGCCTCCTGAATGCTTATGAGGACTAAATGAGGTAAGGCGTATGATCGTGCACTGAAACTGGAAACACCATGCACGGGATTCTTAAGACTTTAATCATCGGTATATCATGCAGGGGATTAAAATAGTTTATCCATTTTTAGGTAATCAGTCAGGATTCATTATGAGGCACCTTGCCCTTCCTAAGGCACAAAGACCCAGGTCTTTGAGATCCCTACACAAAATGTTTCAGGGAGGAGAAACCTCGGACACATTTCTCGTTCCTTCACATGGTGTGCAACTGTCTGCACCACCTGGACCCCGCATCACCTTGTCCTCTCCTTCCCCTGGCCCTTCTTCCTCCCTCCTCCTGCCCCTACGTGTCAGTCCTTCCAAAACACTAATGCAGGGTGCTAGTTCGCCTCTTCCGCTAGCCCCGGCCCAGCCTGTGCAATATGTTAATATTTGGAATGATCTTTATTCTTGTCCGTCCCGCCCACTTGGCCCTTTCCTGAAGCTTCCGTGTCTGTTACTGTCTCCCACCCTCTGGTCAGATGGAATTGACCAGCTTCTGTTTTGAACCCCACTAGACATTTATCCAGACCCCTGTACCACTTGGCTGCACTTACCTAAGTTCTTAACTCTCCCCCTTCCCCACTGAGGCCAGGCTCCTCGAGGGCGAGGGCTTTTCCTTACTTACTCATCCTGTGTCTCCAGCCCTGAGCACAGTGCCTGACCCAGAGCATGGGTGGATAAATATTTGTTGATTGAGTGTATGAAAGTTAGAGGTCGTCTTTGCTGGGTTGAAATTTCTGAAGAAAGTTGCTCACGCCTAAAAGTGGTCACGTGCCTCTCTAATGCTGACTTCCTGCTGTCAGCCTTTGTCTCTTTCTTTTCTCTGTGCAGAGATATGAGAATCAAACAACCTGAGTCAGCTGTGACTTGAGCAGGGCTGCAATTGGGGCTTGTCGTCCCTGAGGGGCCACAAGAGGGAAGGGTTGGCCATGTCATCCTTGATCAGAAGAGTGATCAGCACCTCAAAAGCCCCGGGGGCCATTGGCCCCTACAGTCAAGCTGTATTAGTTGACAGGAACGTTTACATTTCAGGACAGATAGACATGGACCTGTCAAGTGGACAGCTTGTGCCAGTAGAGGTAGCAGAAGAAGCTAAACAGGCTCTTAAAAACATGGGTGAAATTCTGCAAGCTGCAGCCTGTGACTTCACTAATGTGGTAAAACAACTGTTTTGCTGGCTGACATAAATGGCTTCAATACTGTCAATGACATCTACAAACAGTATTTCAAGAGTAATTTTCCTGCAAGAGCTGCTTACCGGGTTGCTGCTTTGCCCAAGGAGGCAGAATTAAAATTGAAGCAGTAGCTGTCCAAGGGCCTTTCACAATAGCATTACTGTAAGTGGGCCCAGTGTTTAGTCTGGAATTTTTAACATCCTAATTTTTACAGCTGATGTAACATCTTAATTAACCTCTTAATTTTTACAATTGATGAAAGTATAAGCTTGACTAAAATAGTTGAAGTTATGGAAATACCATATAATAGGGGTAGTTGAACATGAATTGAAGATTATATAATGAATCCAGTTGCTGATGTAAATTACACTATGTACACCCATATTACCGAATATAGGAGAGAGATACTCATTACATAGTAACTCAAATAAATAAAAGTAAAGGGAAATAACAGGTAGAAAAGATGAGTTATTGTTTCTGAGAAATAATCTATCCTGAAAAATGAGGAGTATTGTACATTGTGTAGAGCAGGGGTCCCCAACCTATGGTGAGTTGTATAATTATTTCATTATATATTACAATGTAATAATAATAGAAATAAAGTGCACAATAAATGTAATGGCATCCCCTTCTTCCCCCTCCCCCCTGCCCCGGTCCATGGAAAAATTGTCTTCCATGAAAACAGTCCCTGGTGTCAAAAATGTCGGGGATGACTGGTGTAGAGCACTATGTTAATGTCTCTAATTCTTCCCTCCTGTCTGTAGCCATGCTTTTTGTCATGTGACTTGGCAGTTCCTTCCACCACTGGAAGTAGATGGGTTTCCTGCTGCTTGACTTTGGGCTTGGCCATGTGACTAATTTTGGCCAATGGGATATTAGCAGATGTGATGCTTAAATTAAGGGCTTGAAATATACTTATGGGCTGAAGCTTGTGCTTCCCATAAAAAGACTGCCCTGGTAGACTGCTCGTCCCAGAAGAATGATAAAAATGTGAAGTCGAACCAAACCGCAAATAATATTGTTGTTTTAAGACACTGAATTTTGGGGTGGTTTGTTATGCAGCAGTATTGGGACAAGAGCTGGTAGATACAAGGGCCTTTAATAATTCCATCCACTGGAGGTGCTGTTCCAGGAGGATTGGGCTGCTACTAGGAGGGGTTCTCATACTTCCTTACTTCCATGTAAGAAAACCTTCTGTACAAGATAGCCTTCCATAAAAGAAATATCTTAATCTGGCCACTTATATCAGTACCTAAGAAACCTGCATATGTCTTTTCCTTGCAGCCTGCAAGAGCCTAACTCAGACAATGTCTCCCCTATCTATCATGAGGTCCTTGAGATGAGACTGTTCTAGATTGCTGTACTGGCCCAGAACCTGGTGGTGTGTATGGTATACTCACTCAACCAGCTGTGAAACCAGATGTAACTCCTGTCAAAATTAGCAAATTTAATGAATCAATCCGCCCTAGGTCCTCTCTTGGAAGAGCTCTTTCTGTGCAAGAGACTATTATTAATATTTTATTTTTTGAGACGAGGTCTTGTTCTGTTACCTGACCTAAGTGCAGTGATGTCATCATAGTTTACTGCAACCTCAAACTCTTAAGCTCAAGCAAACCTTCTGCCTCAATCTCCTGAGTAGCTGGGACTAGAGGCACATGCCATCATGCCAGGCTAATTTTTAAAGTTTTTGTAGAGCCAGGGTCTCACTGTGTTGCCCAGGCTGGTCTCCAACTCCTGGCCTCAAGCAGTCCTTGTGTCTTGGCCTCCCAAAGTGCTAGGATTACAGGCATGAGCCACCATACCCGGCTGAGACTATTATTAGTGCAGTTTAATCTGTCCACCAACCCACCCACTCACCCATGGTGACAGGAAGACACTGTCAAACACTGGGATATAAAGGCAAATTAGACATGACTGATCCTTGTCTCTATAAAGATCACAGACTAACAAAAGAGACAAATAGACTATTACAAGGTGGCAAGATAAAATCAGAGGGGTTAAGGGTGAGATACTGAGGGAGCACAGACTAATCCAGTCTGGTGGGTCAGAGAAGACTTCAAGGATAAGATGACAGTTGAAATGAGTTTGAGAGGCAAGAAGGAGTTGACCAGGTATAGAAGGGGGAGAACATCGTGGGAAGAAGGTGAGCAAGTGTGTACATTTAAGATCCATGCTGAGGGTGTAAGGGTGTGTGTGAAAGGTGAGAAGTGGTGGGAAATGAGGTGGAAGCTCAGGCATGGCCAGGGGCACAGGGCCTTGTGTGCTACAGTCAGGAGTCTGGACTTGGTCCTGAGGGTGCTGGGGGCATCGAAGATTTTAAGAAGGGGAGTAACATGTTTGGGTTTCATATTGCAAAGATCCCTCTGGCAACAATGACATAGGAGAGGACAAGGACTCTTGTTAGGTACTTGTAGTAATAAAGGGGGACAATGAACACCTGGCATGCTGGTGGGAACTAGAGAAGTGAAGAGAAGGCAGAGTTAAACCTGGCCATGGAAAGGCTCTGCTTAAACACCTGGGTGCATGGTGACACCACTCATTGAGGCTGGGAGCTTTGGGGGGTGAGCAGGGGTGGAACATGAGTCCTCTTAGGCTCATGTGGATGGGAGGGGCCTGTGGGGCCTCCAAGTGTATGTCTGTACACCCAGGACTCAGGAGGGACACGCATTTTGGTGCCATAAGTGTGTAGATGGCGGTTGAATTGATGGGTTTGGTTTGTTGTTTTACCTGCCCAGAGCTGGTACTAGCAGAAGCACTGAAGAGTCATCCCCACAGGTTGGAAATGATTTTTGGAGCCCTGGAATTGCTAGATAGCATCTAAGAGCTCTCCTAGGAAATTCCAGGCCGGGCCCATCCTTGTTCACTTTTGTGTGGCCAGAACTCTCCACAGGGCCTGGAAGTCAGTACGTGCTCAGTAACGTTGGATGAATGAGTGAATGAGGTTCCCTGGTCCTTTGGGGGTCCCTCAGCCCTGGGACACTAACATCCCCAGGCCTCATTACCTGGGGGGTGATTCTGTAAGTTCACATTATGGATTCACTAAATTCATAATTCTCGTAATTCTGTACTTCCGGAGATCCTTGGCCAGTCCTCCTACTGCATCATCTGAAGCACCCATTCAAGATAGTGAATTTCTCAAACATTCATGTGAATTAAAATCAGCTAGGGGGAGGATTCCTGACAGTACAGGTTCCCAGGGCCCATAGATCGGTATTTCGATTTGGTAGGTCTGGGTTGGAGCCCAGGAATCTGCTTTTGAAACAAGCTCCTGAAGTGGTTCTGATGCCAGTGTACTGTAAGCCATGTTCTGGGAAAAGCCGCCTGTGCTGGGTGCTGTCCCTACCGTCCAGATGTGCTCCCTACTTTCATGCACTGCTCTGTGCCCGGGGCAGCTGCTTTCGGTGGCTGGTACCAGCTGGGCTGCTTTGGTCTCTGCCTTCCACTGGGTCCACCAAGACAAGGCGACGGCAGAAGCCGGACAGGAAGAGAGAGAGTGGGCATGGAGTCTCCTGTCCCCTCCCTGCTGTCCCAGGTTTGGCAGTGGCTGTGTCCAGACCCCCGTCAGGCAGCCCCTCCCTCCCAGCTGCAGCTCTTGCCAAGTGAGTCACCGGCTCCCTTCCTCCCGCCCCTCGGGCCCAGGCATGGCAGCAGCTCCCGCAGCGGCTGGCCTCCGGGTGCTTCACCGTCTTTATTTCCTTTAACCCTGCTCGCACCTCTCTAAATGATCCTTTCATGACACACTCTCCAATTCCCTCTTTGAGTGTTCCCTCTGCTTCCTGCCAAGACAGGAAAACAAAAACATTGACTGGAGAGAGTCAAGAATTCTGGGCTCAGTTCAGTTCAATTCAATTCAGCAAACATTTATAGAGCGAGGTCCTGTCAGCCAGGCTCTGTGCCAGGAGCTGGGGTTCCAGAAAAGGACTCAGACGTGGTACCCGCCTGCAGCCTGCAGAGAGTTCAGAGCTCAATGGGAGGCTAGATCCCCAGAATACAGGGTGATTTTGGGGTCCACTCAGGGTAACCTGAAAGTGCAGGGCTCCCACTAACTTTGCCAGGTGGCAGGCAACAGAGGCTGCCCTGACAAGGTGCATAGAATTTGGCTGGGCAGAGAAAGAATGAGGAAGAACAATTCGGGCAGAGGCAGGATATGAAGATGTCAATGGCAATGCCTGTTGCGGCTGCACTGGAGGTGGAACATAGGTGAGGACTGTCATGCCCACCCTGCAGGGAGGCAGAGGGATACATCAGAGTCTTGAGCCATAAGATGCTCCCCTGGGACAGGCGCTAGTCAGGGTGCCCCCATCTCTAGATGATCTGTGTGGGGTGGGTGCCTCTAATCCTCTCCTAATTGCCATAATTTGGGCTTCTTTTCTTCCAAAGAGGGTCTAAATTCACCATTCTACCAAGGCTCCCCTACCTCCCTCCAGAGGGGTGTCTGGGAGAAGAAGGACACTTGGAGTCATTACTGAGGGCCATGAGGTTAGGACAAAAGGGAAGCTCTGGCTGGCATGTGCCACAGACCTCCCATGCAGGACCCCTGATTCCACTATCTTCATTGACTTTAAAGGAAGATGAGTCTGGAAAATTCCTACTCATCC
Organism: Eulemur rufifrons; assembly: GCF_041146395.1. Taxonomy (NCBI): domain Eukaryota; kingdom Metazoa; phylum Chordata; class Mammalia; order Primates; family Lemuridae; genus Eulemur; species Eulemur rufifrons. Next base: position 264,316,907 of record NC_090989.1, read on the forward strand.
TTCAAAACCCAACTGAGATTTCACCTCCTCCGGGAAGACCTCCTAGAACCCCCTAGAACTAGTGCTCTTTCTCTTGGATTCATCATAGTCTCTGGTAATTTGTATGGTCACCAGCCTATCTAGCCTACTCGCCTGCTGGGTCCTCAGGTATCTGTCTCTTCCTCTCCAGGAACCAGCACCAGGCCTAAGGCATTGTAGGGAATCAGAAAATATTTGTTGACCTAAATTAAAAGGAATTCTTGCTGTAATAGTAGAGGTAGTACAGGCGGACCATGACTTATGATGGTTCAACTTACAATGTTTTGACTTTGATGGTATGAAAGTGATACACAGTCAGCAGAATATCAATAAATGACATGAGATATTCAACATTTTCTTATAAAATAGGCTTTGTGTTAGATGATTTTGTCCAACGGTGGGCTAATGTAAGTGTTCTGAGCATGTATAAAGTAGGCTAGGCTAAGCTCTGATGTTCGGTAGGTTAGGTGTATTAATGCATTTTTGACTTAGGATATTTTCAATTTGCAATGGGTTTGTCTGGATGTAACCCCATTGTAAGTCAAGGAGCATCTGCAGTAATGATAGTATCAGCCCTGTTTGAGGAATGAGGAAACGGAGGCTCGGGGCAGAGAAGGGACTTGCTCAGGATCACATAGCCCATAAATGACAGGGCAGAGTTGGGACTTGAAACCAAACAGACTTGCTGACTGCAAGGGCTGGAGAAGGCACGGCTGGGCTCCTCCCTTGCACAGGCACAGCTGGGGCGCTGACCAACACCGTTCAGCCAGGAGAAGGAGGCTAAGAGCACACGTTGTTGATGGAGCAATTGCTCCTTGCCAGGAACTGTTGAGAATACATTTGCATCAACTCACTTAACCCTGACAACCTTGGGAGGTATGTGTATGAACATAGCCTGATTTTGCAGGCTAAGAAATGTGTCCAAAATCATACCAAGAATAAGAGGCAGAACTTCATTCAAACCTAGACTTATTCCAGAGTCCACGCTCTGAACCATTGCACTATCCCCAAAGAACTTGACACCAACTTCAGATTCAGGAAAGAAGAGAACACATAGCCCAATGTTCTATTGTACTGTACTTGTAAGAGGTTTATAAACAGAAATCTGCCTCTCCTCGGGCGCGGTGGCTCATGCCTATAATCCTAGCACTCTGGGAGGCCGAGGCGGGTGGATCGCTCGAGGTCAGGAGTTCGAGACCAGCCTGAGCAAGAGCGAGACCCCGTCTCTACTAAAAATAGAAAGAGATTATATGGACAACTAAAATATATATATACAAAAAATTAGCCGGGCATGGTGGTGCATGCCTGTAGTCCCAGCTACTCGGGAGGCTGAGGCAGGAGGATCGCTTGAACCCAGGAGTTTGAGGTTGCTGTGAGCTAGGCTGAAGCCACGGCACTCACTCTAGCCCGGGCAACAGAGTGAGACTCTGTCTCAAAAAAATAAAAAAAAAAAAAAAAAAAAAAAAAAGAAATCTGCCTCTCCATCATGGCTCACCCCCCACTCAAGTATCATGAAAGGAAAGAGAAAAAAAGGAAAGAAAAGAAAAGAATAGAAAAGGAAAAAAAAGAAAAAAGAATAAGGCTTCTAGGAGCATCCTGAATTACCATCAACTGAGTTTTAGAAAATTGAGAGCATTACAGAGTAAATTGCATGGGCCTGGGGCAACATGCTCCCTCTGCAGCCGTGTGACCCTGGGCACATCCCTTTCCCTCTCTGGGCTTCTTGTGTTTTCTCGTTTCCTTTCTTTCAGAGCCTTCATCAAAGCCTTTCCTCTTAGATTGCGAAGTCTGGGGCAGTTGGTGTCAAGCTCATAGTCTTTTCTCGCCCTCTAGCGTTCCGTTATGGCACTGTCAGAGGCCTGGTTTGTTAGGCTGAATGCACGTTAAGGTTCAGGGACAATGAGCCATGAAGTGCGCCCAGGGAAGCACACAATGTCTCAGAGCCCAAGCCTGTCCTGTTCCATCCCATCAAAGACTTGGAAGTCCTGTTGATCCTGCCCACACAGTGTCAATTGTTTTCCTAAGTGCTTGCTGCTGAGTACACATGCACGCACACCCTCTACGCCCACACACAGTGCCGCCTCTGTTATTATAGTTGTCACATCGTGTGACATGTCTGTCTCTGTAAGCACGAGGCCTGGCGTTACCTTTATATTCTCTCCCCGACCCCTAGTAGAGTACGTGTACGACACGTAGGCCCTGCACTCAAGTGTGTTGAGTGAATGGTGAACGGAGAGAAGAATGGAGGAACGAACAAGAGAAGAACCAGCAATCTCGAGAAAGATTGGGGGTGAAAGAGGAAAAGCCAGTGGGGGAAGTTCTGAGTTTGGAACTTTTGAACCTCAAGTTCAGTAAGGTTCCCAGCTGACCTCACAGTGCACTGGTGTCTTTTCAAGATTGGGGTACAGATGGAGGTCAGTGACCAGAAGGGGGAAATGCAGGGTTTTGGGGTGCTGTTCAAGGTGCTGGTGACACGGGTGTGCTCACCTTGTGAAAAGTGTTGAGCTGTGCACTTAGGATCTGTGTACTTTCTCTGTGCATGCTACACTCCAGTAAAAAGCTTACTTAAGTAGAATTTGAGAGGAGTCGTAGATCCTCATGCCTTGTTCCAGGGGTGGAGGCAGGTTGTTGAGTTTCTTTGAGTTTTCTCATTTGCTCTCTTAGAGTCTAGCTTGGGACGCCCCGTAGTCTACAGAAATCCATCCCCTGCGGTCAGACCCATCGCACTTTGTTTCAGTATTTGATACTTCGGGCCACTCTCTCTTTTGAGAAATACTCTTGTTCCTTGGCTTCCAGGAACAATGTCCTCAGTCTCCTTTTCAGGTGTCTCTTCTAAGAACTATTCCTTGAAGTTCCTGAGTGTTCTGTGCTAGGTCTGCCCTGTTTCTAAGCCTGCAAATTCTCCGTGGATGATCTCAACCCCTCTCATGGCCAGCCCTGTGCTAATGACTCACAGATAAGTATCTCGAGCCCATACCTCTCTTCCCTGCTGTGGACCACTTATCCAACTGCCTCTTGGACATCTCTGCTTGAACATCTCGGCAGCAATACATCTCAGGATGAAATCCTTTACTTTCTCTCCTCACCCTTACCCAGAAATGTATTCCTCCTTCTGTGTTTCTTATTTCAGTGAATGCCCCTCTCCCATCTACCTAGGGGTTGGCCTTAATTTTTTATGGTCGACTATGTTATTGTTTAACAAATACTTTCCCTTCCTGTTCCATCTTGGGGCAGAGTACACTTCTACACACCATTGGCTTTGGGCTTGTCCATAGGTCTTGCTTTTAACCAAGGAATGACCATGTGGCAGTTCCCAATAGAGGCTCTGGTGGCCTCCTGCTAGAGGACATCTGTGTTTCTGTGTCTCCTAGAGCTCCAGCCATCCACTGTGAGAAAAGCATGCCCCGATCGGCTGTTGCACCTTCCGCCTGGGTCCCTCCCTGAATGGGAGATATATGGGGCAGCCCTGAACTTGACCTATAGCCTGGAGCTGAGTCCAGCTGAGCAAGGTTGAGTCCAGCTGACCCACAGACCCAAGGGCAGGAAATAGATGTTTGTTATTATAAGCCATAAGACTTACGCATGTTTCCGTCTCCTCACTGCCCTCATCCATCCAGCTCTGTCAATTCCACCTTCCACATCTGTCCACATGTATCTAGTTCTCCCATTTCCCACTGCTGCTGCCCTGGTCCAGGCTATTATCACCTCTTGCTGGGACTCCTGCAAGTCTTTGTACTGGTTTCCTTACATGTGCTCTTGTCCCCTCTAATCTCTGCACTGCAGCAAAAGCAATCTCCCTGAAATCCAAGTCTCTCCTGCTCCTTCTTGAGACTCTTCAAGAGCTTGTCATCACCCATGGAAAAACATGCACATCCATAGCACTTAAGGCCCTGGGGACCCTGCCACATCTCCTGTGCCTCTCTCACTGCTTGTCTCCCAGGTTGTGGAGCCTCTTTCAGTTTCTTACAAGCCCTGTGCTCTTTCTTGCCCAGAGCTCTTTGCTGTGCCTTCCCCCCTGCCCGCGACAAGCCCCACTTCCTCTGCCCGTCTTCACCTGGATCATGCCTCTTATCTTCAGGCATCAGCTCAGGAATGATTCCCTTTGGGAAGTCTCCTCTGATTCCCACTGGTCTGAGCAAGATCTATTTTGTATTTGCTTCCATGGCATCCTGAGCTTTTCCTTCCAAAACACTTACCAAACTGTTCTGCAGCTCTAATTGGCTTGCCTTTCCCAATAGACCTGCGTTTCCACAAAGGCAGGGACTATGTCTAGCTTGTTCCTCCTCACATCCCTGGTGCTTGACAGGGTGCTTGCGCCCGTCCTTTGAGCTCACAGACTATTCGTGGAATGGATGTTATGTGGAAGTAATATGAATGGGCTAAAGAATTCCAAGATGGAAATGGAAACCATAGAAGGGGCTCAGGGAGCATCTAGTCTTATACTTTCCTCGTACAGATGAGGAAATTGAGGCTCAGAGAGGGCATGACTAGACCAAGGTCCTAAGAGCCCGTCAGTGGCAGAACTGGAATTAGAGAGTTATAATGGGGATTTTCTGCTTTTTATTTGCTGTCTGATTTGTCTAAGGAATAAAGGTGTCAGGGTCTTCTTACTCAAAGTGTGGTCTGTAGACCATCAGCATCAGCATCACCTGGGAGTTTGTTAAACTCTCAGGCCCTGCCCCAGACACACTGAATCAGAATCTTCATTTGCATAAGATCTTTTGGGGCTTTGTAGACACAACAAAGTGTGAGAACCACTGGTTTCAGTGACCAGGAGGATAGCTAGCCTGGCTTAAAAGTCATTCCAATCCCATTTAGGAAAGCAGCTGGTAAAGTGGAAAAGAAAACCTAGCCAATATCTTGTGGCATTTGGTGCATGTGTGGGCCCCTCACCTTCCAACATTCCAGTTAGTCTGGAAGTCCAGGGCTGGCCTGGTGGAGGATGATGGCTCAACTTCAGGCTGACTCAGTGACTGAAGGGGCCTTGGATAAAGGGAAACTCCCAGAAACACAGCAAGCTGAGCAAATGTGGTGCTGCAGATTTCTAACCTTGCAGCTATTAAATTAAAAAAATATTTTTACAAAGGTATATTTATTTATACAAATAATTCCACCTACACTGCTTGACGTATACCTGCTAGTGGCACTGGTAAACTGCTGCAGCCTGTTTGGAAAACAATACAACATGTAGCAGCAACTATAAAGTTATTTATCCCCTCGGACCAAGTAGTGCCACTCACAGGAAGCCATGCTAAGGAGCTAATTCAACAGGAGTGAACAGCTATACGCATGAAGGTGTTTTTATAACTAAAAGTGAAAAATACTAAATCCAAAGGGAGGAAGTGAGCAAATTATGATTTGATGTCTTCCTGAAGACCATTCAACATTTATTATAATGTAACTAATATGTCCCACTGCACCGGCTTGGGGTGCAGTGTGGTTAAGAGCATGGTCTTTGGGTTTTTAGGTTTGATTCTACCATTTACTGTGTGACTCTGGGCAAGTTTACTTAATTGCTCTATGCCTCAGTTTCCTCATCTATAAAATGGGGATAATAGCAATACCTACTTCATAGGATTATTGTGAGGATTAAATGATTTAATGGAATTAACTTCCTTAAGTGCCTAGAATAGTGCTTCTCCATAAATTTATATCATTTTTTTAAGCAGTCAAATGAAATGGCTTGCTATTCCCATGCCACCTGACGCAAGAATGCTTTTCTTCCCTCCTCAGGGCCTGATGTCCTCTAATAAGTCTAAGACCTCCAGGGATAGTTCCCCAGTACTCCTTGGCGTCAGTCTGGTTTTCCAGACTCAAAGAGAGAAAACAAGAGAATGTCCTCAACTGGCCTGTACGTTCCATTCTTTATTTGTGGCTCTTGTTGCCGGTGGTGTGTTGCCATTAAAACAGGTGATCCAGGGACCTGCTGGAATTCTTCCTCTCCCAGAATTATGCCCAACTGTGGGAAATCCACTTCATACAGGCATGGACTCCCAGCTCTTTAGTGCACATACAAATGCATACACACATACACACATAGACACTTTCTGCATGTCTCTTCCCCAGGGAGCCTGAGTCCTTGTTGCTAAGCACGAATGAGATCCCTTCCTTCCTCTTCCAACCCCGTGGTCTGTTTGCATTGACTTCCAGTGGGTAATCCCACTTGTTCCAATGATAATACCAGCTGCCATTAATTGAAAGCCTGAAACGTGCCAGGCGATTTGCAGCTGTGCCTTTCCAAACATCCATCCTCAGAATGAACCTATGAGGTAGTTACTATTGTTCCTATCTTACAGCTAGAGCCTCTGAATTTTGGATCCACTACTTGTATATGAAAAATCTGAGATTTTTACCCTGGTTTGTCTAAACTTCAAAGCCCATATCCAGAATCATGACCCTAAACTGCCTGTCTGTGTAGGGTTTTAAATAAGAAGTTTATGATAAATGGTAACTAAAAAAGTAAAAGCAAAGTTGCATTGCCATAATGAATACAGTTGTGCAAACATATGTCTGCATGCGGACAAAGCCTTGAGACTATTTGTTGTGTAAGATACATAGTATCATGTGTGATTTTTCCTGTTACGTAATTTCCTTTAGTGACAGTTGTTATATAGCTTTTACAATTTTAAAAAGCTACCCTGCAAAAATTAACTTCCTTTAAGCCCACTAGTTCTCAGCCTTGGTTGCACATGAGGGGCTTTTAAAAGATACCCAATGACTGAGCTCCATCATAGATGAACTAAATCAGAATCTCTAAGGGTGGAGTCCAGGCAGTGGTATTTTAAGAGAGTCTTCTCATTGATTTTAGTGTGCAACCAGGATTGAGAAATAACTTCATGGAGAAACTTGACCTTCTACTTTCCCTCTTCTGGAGAACGTAGTTGACCTATATTCTGCAACCTCATGCTAATTAACTCAAGCTTTTCCCTCCGTGTCCAGCAAGGAGCTAGTGAGATGACTTTTTCTCTAGTCCTTTTTGCAAAAGCGCACTGGGAGAGCTTTTTAGGAGATAGAAATGTTCTATAGCTTGATGGTGGTGGTTACATGACAGCATACTTTTGCCAAAACTCATTAAACTGTATTCTTAAAATTGGTGCATTTTATTTTATGTACATTATACTTCATTAAGCTGGTTTTTGTTATTTATTTATTTATTTCAAATTAAAATGCATCATTTTATTACTTACTAAATTTTTGAGAATCTGTAGGTACTAAGCACAACTCTTAAAAAGATATGGCCCCATTCATAAGAACATAGATTTCAAATAGCAAGTACAGTAATTAAAGTTGTAACAGCTGGGCAGGGTAACTCATGTCAGTAATTCTAGCACTTCGGGGCGCTGAAGAGGGAGGATTGCTTGAGATCAGGAGTTTGAGACCAGCCTGAACCCGTGTCTACAAAAAATAGAAAAGTTAGGCCGGGCGCGGTGGCTCACGCCTGTAATCCTAGCACTCTGGGAGGCCGAGGTGGGCGGATCGTTTGAGCTCAGGAGTTCGAGACCAGCCTGAGCAAGAGCGAGACCCCATCTCTACTAAAAATAGAAAGAAATTATATGGACAGCTAAAAATATATATAGAAAAAATTAGCCAGGCATGGTGGTGCATGCCTGTAGTCCCAGCTACTCAGGAGGCTGAGGCAGTAGGATCGCTTGAGCCCAGGAGTTTGAGGTTGCTGTGAGCTAGGCTGACGCCACGGCACTCACTCTAGCCCGGGCAACAGAGTGAGACTCTGTCTCAAAAAGAAAAAAAAAAAAAAAAAAAAAGAAAAGTTAGCCTGGTGTGGTGGCATGCACCTACAGTCCCAGCTACTGAGGAGGCTGAGACAGGAGGAGGATCGCTTGAGCTCAGGAGTTCGAGGTTGTAGTGAGCTACAATGAGGCCACTGCACTCTAGCCCAGGCAACAGAGTGAGACCTTGTCTCAAAAAAAAAAAAAAAAAAAAAAAAAAAAAATTGTAACAATAAAATGTCACTTTAAATATAATTCTTGCCTTACTAATTAGCTCTGATCCCAAATTTATTGAAATATTTCCCCATCACTAGAATTGCTAAAGATCTTATCACCTATGACACCTGTACATCATGCAGATTTAAAAGGCATTGTTTTTTTTTTTTTTTTTTTTTTGAGACAGAGTCTCACTCTGTTGCCTGGGCTAGAGTGAGTGCCGTGGCGTCAGCCTAGCTCACAGCAACCTCAAACTCCTGGGCTCAAGCGATCCTACTGCCTCAGCCTCTCGAGTAGCTGGGACTACAGGCATGCACCACCGTGCCTGGCTAATTTTATATATATATATATTTTAGTTGGCCAGATAATTTCTTTCTATTTTTAGTAGAGATGGGGGTCTCGCTTTTGCTGAGGCTGGTCTCGAACTCCTGACCTCAAGAGATCCACCTGCCTCGGCCTCCCAGAGTGCTAGGATTACAGGCGTGAGCCACCGCGCCCGGCCAAAAGGCATTGTTTTAAATTAAAATGTATGCAGAATGTATCCTGAGGTGTTATTTTAAAAGTACTAATCACAACATACATTTGAAGCTTTCCATTTTAGTACATACGGATTTGAACATTCATTTTATTATGCAATGATGGCATGAAATACTAAATCACACTTCTATAATCTAGTTTCAACAGACTAGAAAAAGACAGATCATATGGATTAACATTTTTAAATAGTAAAACTTAACATTTTTAACTTATTGACATTTTTGAAATGGTCAAATTTTTAAAACTTCAGGGTTAATATTTAGTTTCAAAGTCTGTGCTCATAGGAAACCAAACTTGTACTCAGTATGGGAGAAGAGTTGAACAGCTTATCTAAGAAAACACTTGTTCTTCAATTAGCTTTCGTCTTGCTTTGTGCTTTATTTTGTTTGCACTGCAGTTTTTCACTTAAATGAAAAAAAAAAAAATAAGACGTATTCAGTCATGTAAGAATGATCATCTCTCCCTTATTCTAAAAAGCAACCATCCTCTCCTCCCTGTCAAAGAGAGCCCAGGGGAACAGACATCCCCACCCCTACTCGAGCCAGGATGCCTCTTGGCCTGACCCCCACCTTCGGTGCTGGAGGTTGACACTCGCCCACCCTGGGCCACCTCTCCTCCCTCGAGTACCGCCTACCCCTGCCTTCAGCCCACAAGTGGGACCTGTGCCCCCCTACCCTGAGCCCGCGCCGGAGCCACCCCACCTCTGGCCCACAGGCTCACTTAAGCTGGTTTTTAAAATGTTATGAATATTGAAAAAGAAAGAAATAAAACCAATTTAAAGATTATATGTTTGTATAAAAAGAAAATCTGATATAATCTATAAAGTATTAAGTAAATTTAGCAAAGGAGCTGAAGCAAGGTCAAGATACAAAACTCAGTTGTGCTACATGCTAGCAATAAACAACTAGAAAATAAAAATTTAAAAATATCATTTACTATAACAACAAAAGCCACAAAATATTTAGGAATAAATCTAACGAAAGATTTCAAAGACCAGTACAGTACACAGACAACCATAAAACATTGCTGAGAGAAAGTATAAGAAGAATAAGTAAGTTGAGAGATAAACCATGTTCATGAATTGGAAGACACACTATGGATACGATAGTAATTTCCTGTACATTGATCTACAGTTTTAATGCAACTCAATAAAAATCCCAGGAATTTTTTTAAGTGGAACTGGCAAGTTTTTTTTAAAATTTATATGGAAGCAAAGGACCTAGAAGAGTCAAGGCAATAGAAGATGAACAGAGCTGAGGACTTCCAGTATCAGATAAAAACTTACTATAAAGCTACAGCAATCAAGACAGTATGGAACATGGATAAACAAATAGACCAATGAAATAGAATAGAGAGTCCAGCAACAGTCCCACCCATATATGGTCATTTGATTTATGACAAATGTTCTATGGCAAGTTAATGGAGACAGTATCAACTTTTCAGCCAATAGTGCGGGATAATTGGATGTCCATTAAAAAAGAAAGAAAGAAAGAAAAGAAAACAGATCTTTTGTACCGTACACAAAAATTCATAATGGATTATAGATAGAAAAGTGATAGAATAATGAAGATTCTAAAAGGAAACTTAGTGTGATACCCTCATGATCTTGGGATAAGCAAAGATTTTAAAATAGTACACAAAAAAGTATGATCTATAGATAAAAGCTTGATAAGTTGGACTTCATTAAAATGAATAACTTCTTTGTAGTTAGGTAGAAGGAATAAGTTCTAGTGTTTGGTAGGACATTAGGGAAATTACGGTTAACAATATTGTATATTTCAGAATAGCCAGAAGAATTATAATGTTCCCAACATGAAGAAAAGATGAATCTTTGAAGTGATGAATATCTCAATCACCTTCATTTGATCACAACATATTGTATACAGGTGCCAAAATATCATATATGCCCCCAAAATATGTACAACTATTTTTTTTTTTTTTTTTGAGACAGAGTCTCACTTTGTTGCCCGGGCTAGAGTGAGTGCCATGGCGTCAGCCTAGCTCACAGCAACCTCAAACTCCTGGGCTCAAGCGATCCTACTGCCTCAGCCTCCCAAGTAGCTGGGACTACAGGCATGCGCCACCATGCCCGGCTAATTTTTTTTATATATATTTTAGTTGTCCATATAATTTCTTTCTATTTTTAGTAGAGACAGGGTCTCGCTCTTGCTCAGGCTGGTCTCGAACTCCTGACCTTGAGCGATCCACCAGCCTCGGCCTCCCAGAGTGCTAGGATTACAGGCGTGAGCCACCGCGCCCAGCCTGTACAACTATTATATACTGATAAAAATAAATAAATAAACAAAATGAATAACTTCTGTTCCTCAAAGGACACAGTTAAGGGCGTGAAAAGGCAAGCCACAGACTGGTAAGGAATATTAGCAGTACACATATATCCGACAAAGGACTCACAATCAGCATGGATAAAGAACTCTTACAAATCAATAAGAAAAAGGCATATAATCCAATTAAAAAACAGGCTAAAGACTAGAAAGATTACTTCACAGAGGAAAACATCCAGTCAATAAGTACATGAAAAGGTGCTCAACATCATTATTCATTAGGCTAATGCAAATTAACGCCACATGGTATCTCCCCATTACTTGTAATTAAAAGCACTGTAATATCTAGTGTTGGCAAGGACATAGAGCAACTGGAATTCTCATGCATTGATTGTGGGCACAGCCATTTTGGAAAACTGACAGTATTTCCTAAAGTTAAATGTAAGTAAATCTTACGTCCAAACAACGCCACTCGGTACACACCCAAGACAAATGAGTTCAAAAGTTCATCCAAAAACATGTATATGAACATTCTTAGCAGCATCATTTATAAGGTAAACTGTGATACAGTCACCAATGGAGTTCTGCATATCAATGAAAAAGGACAAACCACAGCTACACACAATAAGAAAGATGGATCTCAAAGACAAAAAGTTGAGTGAAAGAAGTTGAACACAAAAGAGTACGTAATCTCTGATTCTATTTATGAGAGGTTCAAAAACAGGCAAAACAAATCAATGGTGAGGAAGGGCAGAATAGTGGTTGTCTTTGGAGGTTATTGACTGGGAAAGGAGTTCTCTGAAGGGCTGGATATACTCTTTTTTGATCTGGCTGGTCCTTTCAAAGGTATATACAGTGTGAACATTCACTGAGCTGTGCTCTTAATATTAGGTGCACTTTATATATGTTATGCCTAAAAAAAGTCAAATCTATGCATGTGTATATTTATAACAATCTTTTCTCCTTTTCCTTCTTTTTTTTCTCCTCCTCCTCTTCTGCCTCCTCCTCCTTCCTTGTGTGTGTGTCTCTAGAGTCTGTCTGAGAGTATTAGTTATACACATTCTAACCTCTTTTGTTTGGTTAATTCTACTTCCTTGTGTATTAATTCTCTTTTTTGACACTGGCGTTATCCTCTGGTGTTGGCTTTCCTCAAATATTTGGCAATTCTTGGCTGCCTACTCTTCTTTGACTTTAGAAATCTCTGTTAAGCTTATGAGGATTGTAGACATGGTCCAAGTAACTTACCCACCACTGCGGGGAGACAGGCTGTGTGCCAGTAGTTGTCCTTTGGCATGGTGCTTCCTTGTCCGCCACCTCTTGAGTTTTCTAGGCACCTGGGGGCCTCAGTATCTCTACTCAGAGCTTCTACCTGGGAGAGACACCTCTGTCTGTCTCTCTTGACAGGTGAAGGCGGGGGAAGGGCTGACAGGTGTAGCTGCTTCTCAAAGTGGTTCTCAAACCAGCCCCATCAGCATCAGCCGGGAACTTATTAGAAATGCAAATTCTCAGGCTCCACTTCAGAGCAGTTGAATCAGAAACTCTGGGGTGGGGCCCAGCAACCTGTGCTTTATCCAGCCCCACAGGTGATCCTGATGCCCTCTCAGCTTGAGAACCACTGTCCTATAGAGCGCCCCAATTAATTTCCCAATCACTCTTCCTCTTCCTTGACTCTTTTTCCGCAGTGGGCACTCTTGTATTTCCAGCTGAGGTTTCCTTATACCTGTTTCTCCTTCATTCCAATCCCATGTGCTAGCTGTCATTCAGGAATTCCTCACCGTTTCTGGTGGGTTGGTACCACTCATTCCTGCTTTCCAGTCTTCTAATGGAGTTTTATTTTATCAACTGGCTTTAAGACCCAATTCTAATGGATTTAAATTTTTTTTAATTGTGGTAAAATACACATACATAATATTTGCCACCTTAAGCATTTTTAAGTGTACAGTTTAGTGGTGGTTAAGTACACTTTGTTGTACAGCCCATCTCCAGAACTCTTTTCATCTTGCAAAATTGAAACTTTATGCCCATTAAACAACTCCCCATCTAATGGATTTTTTTAAAAGCATATATTTATATATTTGTCATTAAATGAAACTGGGGGAATTTGAGGTCAGTAGATGCATGTGCTCTATATGCAATCTTTTCTTATTTTGTTGTGGTAAAATATACATAGCATAAAATTTAGCATTTTAACCATTTGTAGGTTATAGTTCAGTGGCAGTAAGTACATTCACATTGTTGTGCAACCATCACCACTAACTACTATCCATCTTCAGAGCATTTTTATTATCCCAAACTGAAATTCTGTACCCACTAAACAACATTTCCCCATCCCCTCTTTCCCTAGTCCCTGGCAACCACAGTTCTGCTTTCTGTCTCTATGAATTTAACTACTGTAAATACCTCATATAAATGGACTCATACGGTATTTGTCCTTTTGTGACTGGCTTATTTCATTTAGCATAATGTTTTCAAAGTTCATCCATGTTGAGGCACATGTTAAAATTTCTTTCCTTTTTAAGGGGGATACTATTTCATTAGCATATGTATCACATTTTGTTTAATTATTCATCTGTCTATGGATGCTGTGTTTCTTCCACATTTTGGCTATTGTGAATAATGCTGCTGTGAACATGGGTGTACAAATATGTTTTCATGTTCCTGCTTTGAATTCTTTTGGTAATATAACCAGAAGTGGAGTTGGTGGATTATATGGTAATTCTATCTTAAATTTTTGAGGGACTGCTATACTGTTTTCAATTGCAGTTGCACCATTTTACATTCTTACCAGCAGGGCACAAGGGTTCTCATTTCTCCACATTCTTTCCTAACATTTGTTATTTTCTGTTTGTTTTTTTTTTTTAAAGCAATTGCCATCCTATTGGCTGTGAAGAGCCATCTCATTGTAGTTTTGATTTGCATTTCCCTAATACATGATGTTGAGCATCTTTTCATGTGCTTATTGGCTACTTGCATATCTTCTTTGGAGAAATGTCTATCTAGTATTTTTCACCCTCTCCCCCCCTTTTTTTTGAGACAGAGTCTTGCTCTGCTGCCCAGGCTAGCGTGCCGTGGCATCAGCCTAGCTCACAGCAACCTCAAACTCCTGGGCTCAAGAGATTCTTCTACCTTGGCTTTCCAGAGTGCTAGGATTACAGGTGTGAGCCACGGGGGCCTGGCCTGTTTTGCCCATTTTTTGAATTGGGATTTTTCTTGTTGAATTTTAGGAATTCTTTATATGTTCTTGACACTAAGCCTTATCAGATTTGTGATTTGCAAATATTTTCTCCCATTCTCTGGGTTGCCTTATTACTCTGTTGATCACATCCTTGGATACACAAAAGTTTTTCATTTTGATGAAGTCCAATTTGTGTATTTTTACTTTTGTTGCTTGTGCCTTTGGTATCTCATTCAAGAAATCATTGCCAAATCCAATGTCATGAAGATTTTCCCCAATGCTTTCCTCTCTGGATGCCATTATGATCTGATCTCTAATAGCAGTTTCCAATTGTCTTCTAGTTAAACCTAAATAATATCTAACTTTCCCCCTCTCACACCCTGCCCCTACCACGGCTGAATGTTTAAAACTTGGCAATTTGCTCTCAATTCAGAGTGTAGATACAGCTGCTATCTGATGAAAGACTAAGAAAAGCTGGACTAAGGTCAGAAACCTGAATGACCTTGATCTTAACCCCGATCATGCTGAAAAGGATCTGGGAATAACGGAATGGGCAGAGCTTTTGGAATCAAGTGGGCCTTGCTCAAAATCTTGGTTTACTTCTTGCCTCTGCCACCACTGGTTGGGTGTCCTTGGGCAAGTTCTATAAACTCTTTGAGATTCCGTTTTTATTTCATTTTTTTAATCTTTAAAATGGGAATAATAATACCTACCTTGCAGTGTAGTTGTAAGAATGAGAGATAATATGTGTAAATGTCTGGCTCCTAGAAGCTGGGAGCTCTGATTGTTAATTAAATCATGCGAGATGTGGTTGTCACCAAATAAATCTCTGCTTGGCCTCTAGCCTGTGAGCATCTCCCCAGCCAGCCTGGTGCATCTTCATCTCTGGATCCCAACATTTGGTCCCAAATCTGGCACCTGTTACGATCTCAGTAGACATTCGCTGAGTGAATGATTTGGAAGGTAAAAAAAGACTCCCTTGCTGCCTGCCTGCAAGTTACAGCATTGTCATGGCACATAGGTCTGGAGTTAGGAGTCTGAGAACTCATTTGAAATTTGTTCTTGCTCTTTGAATGGATTTCTTTCCATATTATGAATGCCAAAGGATGCCCAGCTTTCCTCTCTCCTCTTCACTGCTGCTGTTGTTTTTTACTTTCCAAATGAAATGAATCCTGTATCTAAAAGGGAATTTTATAAGGGGTTTTGGTGGGGCTGAAAGCCAGGTGCCCAAATGTTCCAGTTTTAGCATGGTAAGTCCAGGAAGCCCCTCAGTCCTGGGGTTTCCATCAGAATGGTTGGTCATTTTAGAAGAACAAGTGGAAGCTGACTGGCAGATACACTGACTACGGGATAGAGATGTTTTCAATCCCGCTAAAGTTTGGTTTGATAGGTTCTATGTGGTTCCAATTGGTCACATGGAATTTATTACTTAAGTAAGTAAGGGGCAGATCAGATTTTCAATCTGATTTCATTCAGATTTTTATTCTCTGTGCAAAGTAATCTCATTGGCTATTTTAAAAAGTTAGTGTGCGGTAGTTTTTGACATGCTAAAGTGACCAAAATTGAGACTGAGAAACTAAATATATTAATTTGGATCATAGCTCCTTTTCTAAACCGATTTTTGGACTGCAATTTGCTCTCATCAAAAACAGGCTTGTTTCCTTGGTGAAGTATTTGTTCAAAGACAGGTCTTTATGGGTAATCTTTGGAGGAAGAGGAAGTACATTAATTTTACTTTAAAAACTCCGTTGGATGCCAAAACTGATAGGATGTGCAAAAAGATGGGCTTATGCTGTTTTAAAAGTTGATTTTAAAAGAATTGCGGCTAATATTTCTCATACCAGTTAATAGTTCTGAGTTTGAACAATGACTGAACTGAAACATGATCGGGCAGGTCTTTCATATCCTGATACATTTGTTACGATCTCTCACTGAGCCAAAAGATTCCACGTGTCATTTGCATGGGCTCAAAACCTCCCTGCTGTTGTCAGCCTCCACTCAAAATGTCCAGTCTAAAACATAGCTCAGATCCCGTCACCCTCCTGCTTAAAAATCCTTATTGGCTCGTCCACTTCTCCCAGGATAGAGTCCAAAGACATTCAGTTGATCTGATAAGCTTATTTCCTGGCTTTAGAACCCTCTACTTCCCCATTCTCTTTCTCTCTCTTTTTAAAATTGAGGCAAGATTCACACAACATAAACCTAACCATTTTAAAGTGAACAATACAGTGGCATTTAGTACATTTACAATGTTGTGCAACTGTCACTACTATCTTGTTGCGGAGCAGTTTCACAGAAGGAACCCCTGTGCCATGAAGCAGCCACTCCTCATCCCCCCTCCCCTACCCCCTGGCAACCACCAATCTGCTTTCTGTCTCCATGGATTGGCCTATTCTGGACATTTCACATACATGGAATCATACAATGTGTGACCTCTTGTGTCTGGCTTCTTTCACTTAATGTTTTTGAGGTTCATCCACGTGGTAGCATGTATCAGAACTTCATTCCTTTTTATGGCTAAGTAACATTCCATTGAATGGCTATATCGCAATTGGTTTATGCATTCATCCATTGATGGACATGTGGGTTGTTTCTACCTTTTCGCTATTGTGAAAAGTGCATACATGTCCATATGTTTGTTTGAATCCCTATTTTCAATTCTTTTGGGCATATACCTATGAGTGGAGGTGTTGGGTCAGATGGTATTTCCTATGTTTAACATTTTGAAGAGCCACAAAACTGTTTTCCTCTCTTTTCTCTTGGAAAACAAGTGATAAACTAAGTGGGGATGGGGATATATGAAGAGAAGACCCTACCAACTCCTTTGAACGAAGGGAAAGACATGGTAGAGCTAGTTCTCCTTAGGCCTGGCTTCTATTGCTGGCTTGCCTTCAATGAGCTCATCATAATTCTCTGGGGAGTTAAATCCCCCTCTCTGTCAATGAGAAGGTTGAATATTTTAGTGATTTTAAATTTTTTTTTTTTTTTTTTTTGCTTTAAGCAGTGGAAACACTTTCCCCCCATATGAACTCACAGGTGAAGCCCAGCATGGTTGGAATGTGCATTTGAGGACAGAGAGTTGGGGGGAGGGCAGAGTACAGGGCAGGACAGGGGGACGGACTTGGCCCGACACCCTCTCTCTCTGGAGCACCCAGGACCTTGGCAGGACTCCAGGACTCCAAGGTCCTGGCATAGTCTGAGGCCCCATTGGTAGCTCTGAGAGACCTCTGTTCTACAAAGATTAAGAAAGCATTAACAAACACACATACATAGTATTCTGCAAAAAAGTATGTTTTTTCCAAGTAATAGAGGGGATCTTAAGGATTTAAATAGCAACTTCAACAACAACAAAAAAAAAGAACCAAAAATTTCTCAAAAATTATAGTAGTAGTACCCTTGGCTTAAGAGGGGTTATCCCTCTCTCACCTCCTCATACTTAGAAAGAAAAGATGTTGTAGGTAGTTTTTTTAAAAACAGAATTGTCAAACATTTTTATTTTCCTAACTGAACGAATTCCTGCACCACAACAGCATTTCCTCTGAAAATGTCCTGCTCTCTACCAAAGCTGAACACGCAAGTGGGCAGGTCTAGTCTTGTCCTTGTAACATAGGTTTCCTTTTCTTTCTCTCTGTCTTTGTCTGTCTGTCAGTCTCTCTCTCCTGGTGAAATTACTTGAAAGTATCACATTTATACTCCACTTTGATGATGTCCTTTTTCTCTAGTTCTTTGCTTCTGAATTAGTCTGCAAAATCAGGAACTAACTGACACCCTCAAACCATTTCCTGACACACCAGTTGCGTCGGCAAGCCTTACTTGTCCCTCAACAATGACCATCGCTGACACTTGACTTCCTTTGGTCCTGTTCAATTCTTTATTTCCCCTGGAGCTCATCTGCAGGCAGCACTTCTGAAAATATACTGCCTGAACCTTAAAATCTCTTCAGTTTACTCAGGTTGAGAGATAGAAGTTATTCAGGCAATGCCACCGAAAGATGATTTACACAGATGTCTGAATTAGCCACAAAGCCCACGTTGTTCTTGTCATTAACATTCCCACTTGCTGTCATAGAAACATAGTTTAAGCAGTGATAACCGCAAACATTATTCATGTTCCACAATTAACCCTCTCATTCACTTTTTGTGAGGCTCTTCTCGAAATTCCAGAACTTCATTTAAAAGAGTTCCTAAACAATGGCTGCCCGTTTTTGTCATAGACATAGGAAGGAATTGCAGTTTTAACATCCCTCTGATTTTACTTCCTTAACATTGGCTTTCACTTGGAAATGGGCATAAATATAAAGACTGCAGTATTTCACCCTTTCTTTAAATGTGTCTTTAAAGAGAACTTACATTTTTCCCGAGGATGCCCACACAACGACAATCCCTCTTGCTCCACCATGATGCTGTTGGGCTAATGGAGAGTTGAATGCTGTAATCCTTTAAATCGCGATTCAAAAATGATTTAGAAAAGCTGAGGTCTGTCTCATTAACCTCAGAACCTGTCTCAGAAATCTTGCTTCCATCGGCTTCCAAAGTATAATGTAACATGATTATTTTCCTCTGGGGAAACCTGTGAAACAGGTCTTCGAGCTCCATTTAATGTGTCAGAGTTTTAATTGATTCTTTACTGTGTCTATCCACCCCATAATAGCAGCGCTAAGTACAGGACGTGTTTTACGGGAATAGTCACCCAGAGCTTAACTTGTTGTCGCATAGCAGACAGACAATTTCACAATGAGAATAAACCTGTTTCATGCCCTGAGAATTTCTTCCTGATGCACTGTTCTCTGCTGATATTGAGAGTACAGTCCTTGATGTCCTCCAATTAGCACTGATGTGGTTCCAGGGAAAACTGAGTCACTGTCCCTTGCCAGTTCTAAAAAAGCTAAGTGGAGAAAAGGAGTACCATAGAACTCTGATCCTTGAGTTCAGACACTTTTCTCTTGCTTCTTGGACCACGAGACAGGGGTGATCCCCAGGCCCTTGTTATAATCCTATATGAAGTATCTTCACATACACTGTCTCATTCGATCTTCATGATAACATTGTAAGGAAGGCAGGGTAGGTACCATTGTCCCCATTTTATAGGTAAGAAAACTGAGGCCCAAAGAGACTTGTAACCTACTCAAGGAACCACAGATAATAAGTGGCCAAGTGAAGACTAGAAAGCAGATGCTCTTTCTAGTAATTACCATCTTCCTCAGAGAGCAGTTAGACTGCTCCACGGAGAGCTTGCTGTAGCAGAACACCTCCCCTCAACATCCATTCATTCATTCATTCAATTGACAAACATTTGCAGTGAGTATGAATTTTGGGGCTCAAAATTCAGACTTTAAAACAAAGATAGGGGCCGGGCGCGGTGGCTCACGCCTGTAATCCTAGCACTCTGGGAGGCCGAGGCGGGTGGATCGCTCAAGGTCAGGAGTTCGAGACCAGCCTGAGCAAGAGCGAGACCCCGTCTCTACTAAAAATAGAAAGAAATTATATGGACAACTAAAAATATATATAGAAAAAATTAGCCGGGCATGGTGGTGCATGTCTGTAGTCCCAGCCACTCGGGAGGCTGAGGTAGGAGGATCGCTTAAGCCCAGGAGTTTGAGGTTGCTGTGAGCTAGGCTGACGCCACGGCACTCACTCTAGCCCGGGCAACAGAGTGAGACTCTGTCTCAAAAAAAAAAAACAAAAAAACAAAAAAAAAAAAACAAAGATAGTTTTATTTTTCTATAACTTCAACTATGTTCTCTTTTGGGCTCTCATTCCTCTTGGTGGCAGAAACTTAGTCAATTCTAGGTTTTCTCAGGCAGCTCAGGGATTCTCCCCTCTTCCTTTTTCCCCCAGGGGTGTAGATAAGTTCAAGCCATTGGGGTGTGTGTTGTAGGGGCGGGGAGAGAGAGGAAGGGAGAGGGAGAGAGAATCTATTAATGTCTCATAATATTAATATTAATATTATCCCAAATTTATTGGCATGACATGTTTTAGATTCCCTGCTTGGCTGGGCTATATAGAGATGAGCAGCAGTGTCCCTGGCTTGAGATGTTCACAGTCTAGTGAGAGAGGCAGAGAAACAGAGGTTGGTCCCACAGTGACATGTAGGCTAGGAGAGGTGTGCAGTGCAGTGGCTGATTGGAAGATGTGTAAGATGACACTTGTCATCTCTCGAAAACCTAAGCAGAGACTGTACAATAATTTTGTATCTATGGTGTATCTGGGTGACTGTACAATAATTGTGTATCTGTGATCTCATTGGACCTTCTCTACCTCAGTGAGAGCTAAAAGGGTTATCCCTCTGTGGCCTGCATAGAACTGGGTTACTCAATGGTCTCGTCTAGGCACCATTGCATGCTGAAAAATATCCATCTGGCACCACAAAACAACTGGAACTTTTACTTCTTTCTCAAAGAAGCCTGGAAAGAGAGTAAGTATATCCATTGGGTGATGGTTTAAATGGTAATTCAGTTCTCAAAGCCTTTTCTGTGCTACTTTGAGTCCTTGCTGTGCATGCATAGCTCAAGGTTAAGCCTGGGACTTGTGCAGGTTCATACACCGAATTAGGGAATTTTTTTTCTTCTCTGATCTGGCTTATAAAGGACCCTTTTTTCTGATACTCGGGCCAGGAAGATGGGGTTTTGCTTACAGTTTTATCTGTTGTACTCTTCATGATGCAGCTAAGCTCTAGGATTGGGACTTGCCTTCAAGCCAAAGAAGCAAAAGAAAAAACAGAAAAAGAAAACGGGGACTCTTCCCATACCTTGAGACTATAGGGGCTGATCATCTTGGCCATAGAAATGGCTTTGGCTACCTGCACTGCCACCACCACAGTTCCATGACTGGGGCACAGGAGCAGAGGGAGGAAGACGTGGGAAACTTATGCTTGTACGGTTTGCTACTCCAAGTGTGAATCCCATTCCCTCTCTGCCTGCTTTTGTTTACTTTTCAGGCTGTTTCTTTTTACATTTTGTTCATAGTTTTCAGCTGTAACTAGAGAAGAGGGAGAGATAGGATGCGGTGGGCTTTCTTTATCTTGTGTGGCACCTGAAGTCCTTCTAATACTTTTCATGTTCCATCTTTTACCTTTAAAATTTGATCCTTCTAAAATTTATTTTAATGCAAGTAGTAATGTAGTGTTACTATTATTAATACGGTTATTATTACTGTTATAAGAAATATTTGGCGGGAGAGTAAATCAGGATCGTTAGTGGAAGAACATGGGATTTGCAGTTAGATCAGTCTGGGTTCAAGTGGTTCTACCACTTGCAAGTTCATGACCTTGATCCCAACCTCCCTTACTCTCTGTTTTCTCATTGAGATAATGGGACAATGATAGTATCTGCCTCGTGCAGTTGCTGTATTAAGTGACACAATGCTAGAAAAATATTTTTCTCAGAGTCTGGCACCTAGTAGGGGCTTAATAAATGGAAGTTATTGTGGTCATGATATCCTGGTAATTACTGTTATGATGTGTAATGAGAACAAGTCACCACACTTGTGAGTCAGGCACACTGAAGCCTTGGGAAGATGTTTCTTAGCCACAGTACATACTTGAAACTACACAGAAAACTGCTCTGTATCCCAGCACGTATGCGAGGTCTGAATCAATGACATGTATTTGAATTTGTGGGATCAGGGAATATCACTGGGAAATGGAGAATGTTATAGATAACACCATTTACACCTCCCTCAGTTAATGTTAGTAGATAAGGAAAATGAAGACTCCCACCCTTTCTAAGATAGTGTTTGTCAAAGTGGGATCGGAATCATCTGGGATGCTTGTTAAGATGCAGATTCTCGGGCCCCACTCTTGACCTAAGAAATCATTCCTGGTGGAAGGGCCTGAGAATCTGAATTCAAAAGCTTCCTAGGTTATTCTTTCATGCATCAAAATTTCAGAAACACTTTTCTAGAAAATATTTTTTCTAGAAGGTGGGTGTAGGTGTGAAAGAGGAAAAGGAAAGGAAGGAGACAAAACAGGAGGAGAAAAGAGGAGAGGAGGGCTACTACTGAATTAGAGTGTGATTATTACCCTCCTTTCTAAATCTTCATGGGCCCATTGTTACCCACCCTGGTAAAATACAACCTGTACCCCAGTTCTGATCCGTGCATCAGTCAAAAAATCCATTTAGCTAACCAAAAGTTTTTGAGTCCGGCTATGGGCCAGAATGCTGGAGAGAGACAGAGGGAAAAGACACATCATACAGTGGTGGAGAAAGACACCCCCCACACACACACCCCACAGCCAAGCAGAATTCAATATGGCGGTGCCATGTTCTAGACATGTGTTGGGTGCAAGTGGAAAGCTGAAGTAGGGGCACTGAGCTCAGACTGGAGAAATCAAGAAATGGCTTCTGGGAGGAGAGGTGCCCGGGCTGAGTCTTGCAGGAGAGCAATCATTCATTAGGAAGAGGGAGGAAGAGGCAGCCAAAAAGGGGAGTGGGAGAAACAGCAGGGTAGTCAGGGGTGCACTTGCTCAGCGTTCCTCAGTGTGAGGTGGGGAGGCCATGTGGGGAGAATGGTGGTCAGCAGCCAATGTTCTCATGGTGGGAGCCACATCATGGAAGACCCTGTGGGCTGTGTCAAGGTGCTTGATCAATGAGGAACCATCTAAGAGTGGAAGGAAAAGTTGACTTGGTAAGGTTTTCATTGGGATTTTTTAATGTTAATGTGTTCAAAATGGAAAATAGCTTTATTTATTTATTTTCTTATAATAAGGGTAATTCATGCCAATTGTGAAAATTAAAAGATAATACAGAAAGCTGTAAAGAAGAAAGTAAATGTTACCTGGAATTCTACCACCCTGAGAAAGTCTGCAAACATAGATAAATTTCTGTTTATCCTTCCAGACTTTTCTCTAGGTGTGTGTACCCACCCATATACACATATATTTTTTTATCAGCTGAATTTAAGACTCAGCATAACATATTTTTAAATGAAGTCATTTCACACGGGTTGTGAAATACTGCCTTTTAATCCTTTTTTACTTGATGAAATTTAGTGGATATATTTCTCTGTCAATAAATATACATTTACACCTTCATATTAATAATAATTTCTGCTATCTCTGTTGCACACTTCTGACTTCCTTCTCATTCCCTCTCCAAGCTTTGGTCATCCTTCCATTTGACATCACTCTGAGCATCAGCTTCCTGCTTTGTTCCTCTGTGTCTTCTTGGTCCACCACCTCCTCTGTGCCAAGTCCCTTGCATTGTCTCCACAGTCATGGCAGCTTGGCTCTGAGTAATGCACTTCCTGTCATATCACTCATCTGCCTGATGCTCCCAGTGGCCTTTCAGGTGAAGCCCCAGCTGTCCTAGGCTGGCCCCAGTAGCTCTTTTGTCAACCTCTCCAGCCTGCTCTCCCGACACCTGTAGCCACCCCTCCCTGACCCTAGTCCCTGATTTGTGGTGTAACAATATAAGACTGCTTGTGTTTCCTGCTCCTTGCATCCCTGCCATTGCTCATGCTGCTCTTGCCACCTGGCATGCCTTCACTCCCCAGCGCACCTGGTGGCTCTGGCTAACTCCAATTCATCCAGTAAGACTCCGCTCAGTCATGATTTCCTCCAGAAGCGTTCCTGGCACAACTTAGTCTGGATTAGCTGCACTTCCTGTGTACTCTAGCAATAGTGTGGGTTTCTCTCTGTTGTTACCAAGTTGTATTAGAATTATCTCGTGTGTGTCTATCTTCCTTACTGACTTGTGAGCTCCTTAACTTATTCAACTTTGTGTTCCTAGAACCTTAAATGTAATTGGTACTCAATATATGTCTGTTGAATGAGCAAACCAAAGTCTTTGCAGAGAGGACTCCTCATTCCCAGCTGTCAAACTCTTATACTGCCTGTTCTGGTGGCTCAGACCTCTGCCCTGCAGTTTTCATTTGGACCTCTGCTGATTGTGTCTTTTTCCTGCTTACATGGGCACCTGGGCCTTGCGGTTTGCTTGGACCTTGGCTTGTGGTGCTCAATGTATACCATTTTTATTAAAAGGATTTGTTCTAGGCCGGGCGCGGTGGCTCACGCCTATAATCCTAGCACTCTGGGAGGCCGAGGTGGGCGGATCGTTTGAGCTCAGGAGTTCGAGACCAGCCTGAGCAAGAGCGAGACCCCATCTCTACTAAAAATAGAAAGAAATTATATGGACAGCTAAAAATATATATAGAAAAAATTAGCCAGGCATGGTGGTGCATGCCTGTAGTCCCAACTACTCGGGAGGTTGAGACAGGAGGATCCTTTGAGCTCGGGAGTTTTAGGTTGCTGTGAGCTAGGCTGATGCCACGGCACTCACTCTAGCCTGGGCAACAGAGTGAGACTCTGTCTCAAAAAAAAAAAAAAAAAAAAAGGATTTGTTCTGTAAAATCTACATTCAGTCAAAAGGCTGCTCTCAAGGATGCAGAAGGCCACAGGTTCCCCATCCCATAGACCAATGATCTCCTGTCCTCTGGGTCTGTCTATGCTCCAAGGCCCAGCCCTCTCCGTCTAGTCTACCTTATCACCTCTGAAAAACTGTGTCACCTCTAAATTCCCTGGTTAGACATTAATATTATTGTAAATTTTATTTGATTATAATAATGCCTTGACAAAAATGTCCTTAAAAACAAAACAACAATAAATTTGTGCATGTGCATGGTTATGTAACATTTATAAGATGCTTTTGCACAATTTGTTTCATTCAATCCTCATGACAACTTTGCATGATGGGTTATGATCCTCATTTTACAGATGAGGAAACTGAGGCTTAAAGCAGTTTAATGACTTGCTCAAGGTCACCTGGACTAGAAATGACAGAGCATAAACCTTAGTTGAGATCTTTTGACTCTAGGGCTTTGAACTCTATGGAGTTCACCATGACATTAAAACATTAGACATATTTGATGAAAAACAAATATATCTGATTGTGAAGCTTAAACCATGCCCTCTTTAAATCATTCTCTATACTACTGTTAGCATAACTTTTTAAACACTTCATTTCAGGTCAGATTTCTTCCCGAATGATAATCCTTCAGTGGACCCTTGTCCCTCATCCAGTGAACCCCAGACCTCGGTCTTATCACACGTGTTATCAGTAACTACCACTTACCTTTCTTTAAAGGCCAATGATGGTTCCTGCCTTGGTGCCCTTTGATCCAACCCCCCACCTGCACCCCGTCTGACTTTTGCCTGGCCAGCATTTCTTTCCTATCTAGCTCAGGTATCATCTCTATGCGGAAGCCATTTTTGACACACCCATATCCTCACTCTCCCTACTACCTCTTTTGTGGTGTCATTAAATGAGTTGCACACTTTTGTCCCAGTACCTCTAACCCTTTGTAGTATTGTTTTGATTATCTGTCTGTCTTCTGAAGAATTCTGTATCTCTTGAGGTTAAAAATGAGGTCCAAGTCCTCCTATATTTATAGACAAAGTACTTAGCACAAATCTAGCACAGAGCAAAAGATAGTAGATATTATTGGATGGATAGACAGATGGATGGTTGGATGAATGCACAGAGCACCTGTAGTAGGTGCTAAATAAATAGTGAATGAATAAAAGGATAAATGTAATTCTCAAGCCAATCCTGCCTAAGTATTTCTCCCAAAGGCAAATAAGAATGCCCTTGTGAGACCAGTATGATACAACAAAGGAGAGGCAACCAGTTGGACTGTGAAGTGGGAGTGCTGTGGGAGGCTGCAGCTGGTACACCTTACCAGGTGCGTCTGGCACAACTGCTCCCAGGGAGTGCTCTGTCCTCCTCTAAACTTTCAGTCCATTGGAATAAACTGTTCCTCCCCAAAGGCAGCAACATCAGAAGATGAAGATATTTGCAAAACAAAACCAAAACCAAAACCAAAAGAATACACATCCTTTTCTTGCCTAGGACTTTGGCTCCAAGTGACAGAAAACTCAAAATGACAGTGACCTAAATATGATAGATCAGTGGGGACCTAGGTTTGCTCTTTCATGTTTTTTCCATCTTGTTGGTCCAAGGTGATGTCTCAAGTTCCAACAATCATGCCAACAACCTCTTTCACAGAATACCTGGTTCAAACCAGGAAAATAAAAGGGCAAAAGAAAGAGTGAGGATGAAGGCATGTTCCAGTGGTCTTTTAAGATTTCCAGACAGTTTCACAATACTTCTATTTATATCTCGTAGCTAGAACTTAGCTGTAGGTATGAGGGAGGCTGGGAATTATGGTCTTTATTCCAAGCAGCTTAGTGCTCTGCTAGAACTGGGAGCTCTGTTAATACGCAAGAGACAGGACATGGATACTGGGCTAGGCAACGAGGATCTCTGTCCATGCTGCCAGGAAGAAACAGATGATTCAAAAGTGTAAAGGCAAAAGCAGAAAAATTAGGATATGTATTGTTGTGGTCTGTGCTACAATCCTGGTAGGGATTTTGTGAAGGTGACTTCAGCCCCATCAGTTATGCTGCTGCCCATGGTTCCTTCCACAAAGTTAACCTGATCAGATCTGGGATCTGGTCATGGTTTCCTGTGAGCTAAACTCCCCAGCATGGTATCCAAGGCATTCTGCATCTGTCCTGATTCTACCTCCCTCGCTTTAGCAACCTGCCACTCTCCTGCACTGCAGCCACGCCCAGCTCTTTGTCATTTCTAAACATGCTCAGGCAGGTTCAGTTTCCCTCCTTCTATACAGGCAGTTCCTGGTGCCTGGAATACATCTTCCTCCTCTCCTTGCAGAAAAACTTCCAAACGGACACATAGACCAATTGAACAGAATAGAAAGCCCAGAAATAAACCCACACATATATGGTCAACTAATGTTTGGTAAAGGTGCCAAGAATACACAATGGGGACAGGATAGTCTCTCAAATAAATGGCATTTGAAAAACTGGGTATCTATGTGAAAAAAATAAAATTGGGTCTTTATCTGACACCATACACAAAAATCGAGTCAAAATGGATTGAAGACTTAAATGTAAGACATGAAACCATAAGAATCCTAGAAGAAAACAAAGGGAAAACTCCATGATATTGGTCTTGCTAATGATTTTTTTCTTGATATGACAACAAAAGCACAGGCAACAAAAGCAAAAATAAACAAGCGGCACTACATCAAACTTAAAAGATTCTGCCCAGCAAAGGAAATAATCAACAAAATCAAAAGTCAACCTACAGAATGGGAGAAAATATTTGCAAATCACATGCTCAATAAGGGGTTAATATCCAAAATATATAAGGAACATATAACTCAATAACAACAACAACAACAACAAAATAACTTGATTAAAAAATGAGCAAAGGATCTGAATAGACATTTTTCTAAAGATGACATTGCAAATGGCCTACAGGTATATGATAAGGTGCTCAATATTACTAATCATCAGAGAAATGCACATTAAAACCACAGTGAGATATCACCTCACATTTGCTATGATAGTTATTATCAAAAAGTCAGAAGAATCATGTATAACATACATTATACTGGTGATGGGTACACTAAAAGCCCTGACTTTACCACCATACAATCCATTCACGTAACAAAAGAACCATTTGTACCACCTAAATCTATTGAAATAAATGTTTTAAAAATTTTTTTTTTTTTTTTTTTTTTTTTTTTTTTTGTTGAGACAGAGTCTCACTTTGTTGCCCAGGCTAGAGTGAGTGCCGTGGCGTCAGCTTAGCTCACAGCAACCTCAAACTCCTGGGCTCAAGCGATCCTACTGCCTCAGCCTCCCGAGTAGCTGGGACTACAGGCATGCGCCACTATGCCCGGCTAATTTTTTCTATATAGATTTTTAGGTGTCCATATAATGTCTTTCTATTTTTAGTAGAGACGGGGTCTCGCTCAGGCTGGTCTCGAACTCCTGACCTTGAGCAATCCACCCGCCTCGGCCTCCCAGAGTGCTAGGATTACAGGCGTGAGCCACCGCGCCCGGCCTTGTTTTAAAAATTTAAAAAATATTTTTGAAAGTCAGAAGATAAGTATTGTGGAGGATGTGGGAAAAAAGGAACTCATACTTTGTTGGTGGGAATGTAAGTTGGTACAGTCATTGAAAACTGTATGGAGTTTTCTCAAAAAATTAAAAATAGAACTACCATATGATTCAGTAATTCCACTTCTGGGTACATATCCAAAAGGATAGTCAGTAACTTGAAGAGGTATCTGTACTTCCATGGTCATCGCAGCATTATTCACAATAGCCAACATTGAAGTGTCCTTTGATGGAAGAATGGATTAAAAAATGTGGTATATCATCGAGCATTGGGCAGATGGGAAGGGGGAGGAGGGAATGGGTGTATACACACATAATGAGTGTGATGCACACCGTCTGGCAGATGGACGCACTTGAAGATCTGACTTGGGGGAGGGGAGCAAGGGCAATATACGTAACCTAAATATTTATGCCCCCATCATATGCTGAAATAAAAAAATAATAAAAAATGTGGTATATATACACAATGGAATACCATTTAGCCTTAAAAAGAAGGAAATCCTGCCATTTGCAACAATGTGGACGAACATGGAGGACATAATGCTAACAGAAATAAGCCAGGCACAGAAAGACTACATGATCTCAATCACATGTGGAATGTAGAAAAGCCAAACTCAAAGAAACAGAGAGTAGAGGGTGTTTACCAGAGGTCAGTGCGTGGGGAAAATGGAGAGATGTTGGTCAAAGGTACAGATTTTCAGTTATAAGGTGAATACATTCTGATGATGTACAGCATGATGACTATAGTTAATAATGATGTTTACTTGAAATTTGCTAAGAGAATAGATCTTCATTATTCTTACCATGCATGTGCGCACACACACACACACACACACACACAGACACACACACACAGAGTACATAAGGTGATGGATATGTTAATTAGCTTGATTGTGGTAATCATTTCACAATGTATACATGAATCAAAACATCACAGTGTACACCTTAAATATATACAACTTTGATTTGTCAATTATACCTTGGTAAAGTTGAGAAAAATTCTACAAGTTCAATCTGAGTCAACACTGGGAGGAGGCTGACCCTTAAGTTAGTAGCAGTAGCAATAACAATAATATGTAGTAATAACAGCTATAAGAACTATTTTCTTTTTGGCTCTTATTTTGTACCAGGCACTGGTTAAGTCTTTAAAATTTATTATTTCTATGGGATAGTTAGTATTATTAATATTATCCCCTGTTTTATTGATAAGGTCACAGAGAGGTTAAATCACTTGTTCAAGTTCATGCAGCTAGTGAGTAGGAAAGCCAAGAGTGGAACCTAGAGTGCTCGACTCCAGTTTACATACTTTTCACTCTGACATCTGCCTCCAGCAAAATTTTATTCTATGTAAAAAGTGATGTATGTTTCCAAGAGAAAGGTAGGTATGTACTCACTGCCTCTATTCTGTGCTAGTTGGACCACACAGAAAAGTGCTTCAATTTTGGACTCTACAGCTGATGTCCTCCGAGAGAGGGTCCAGGAATAAACCATGCAATGAAGGGCTGGGAGCCTCGGGAAGAGAAATCATGTGATTTACCCCCCTAGTTGGCTCTGGTCTTTGCTCAGGGTTGGTCCTCTCAAGAGTGGCCTTTCCTTGTCACCTTATTTAAAACAGATTACATCTAGCCCCATCTATCTCATCCTTCTGTTTAATTTTTCATCATAGCACTTATTGCCACCTGATATTTTCCGATTTATTTTTGACCATAAGTCATTGTCTTTCTCCCCTACTAGAGAGTAAACTCCTTGAGTTCAAGGATATTGTCTAGTACGGTATCTCAGGATGAGTACAGCACCTGGCACAGAATAGACACTAAATATACTTGTTGAGTGAATAAATATTGATAAATCTGAGTCACAGAACATAATATTTCCATTTTTTGATATCATATTCTAGCGTTGTCCATGAGCAGATTCAATTTGCATATACTTATAGTAATATCACAGAATTTTATATTCTATATTTTCCATTGATATTGAGCTACATATTTTTTTCTTTTTTGCTGCACTGAAACCCTACCTTTCTCTTTTTTCCCCATCTCTACTGTCCTAAAGACAATTAATATCAAGTTTATACTCCTATGTCTCTCTCCAGGGTCATATAATCATAAATACATGTACATGTGAGTTTTTTCATTGTTTAACAAAATGGAATATATATAATCTCCTGGATGGTTTTAAAATACTGCATGATATATATCTCTTGCATTTTGCCTTTCTCACTTAAGTATATAATGGAAATTCTTCCAGATCAAAATATAGAATAAACGCTAAAGAAAAAGAAGCACAATACTTCATGCTATGACTGTTTCAGCAATTCATACTCCATTTCTCGCTGATAGGTGTTTTGATTGTTTTCTATTTGTTGCCATTTCTAGCAATTCTGCAATTTACATTCTTATAGTACATTCTTTTGACCTCATGCTTCATTTTTATTTGTTACTTTCCATAAAATGGGATTTCTGGAGCCAAAGGGTGTGTGTTCAGAATAGATTTGCTAGATCTCTTCCCCAAAGAGCTATATTGCAATTCACCTTTCTATCAGCGAAGCTCAAAATACCCTTTCCTCTCTGCAACCTTGTGTGGGGAAATAAACCTCTGGATTTTTCAGTCTCCTGTAAAAAGCCATAGCCTCCCAAGACACAGAAATGGATATGGTATAAGGGCAGAGAATGTTTGCCTTCATCTCCCCAGGGAATGTTTTGCTTTTCATACACTCTGAGGGTTAGATCTATAGCCATTTTTAAATTCCTCTGATCCAAAAGGGTGGTAAAACTTCTCTTTGCTCCCTAAGAGGGCCAAATAGGTATAGCCTGACTGGGTCCCTAGGTTAAGCTCCCCAAATGCCAGAAAGACTAGAGTGCCATCTCCCTAGATATTTGCATTTCACAAGGGATGAAGCTACACCTACCTTGAAGACATCTTGTTTGTAAAAGCCTGGGACACTCGGGCTCAGCTGTCCCGGGGAGGTATGATTTTACATTCTAAAAGGTTTGAATGAGAATCCAGGATCTTTCTCATTCCTTTTCCAAGGTTTATCTCCCTCCTTTTCAGAGGGGAGGAGCATGGAAGCCTCTCTCTGTTATAGAAATGGAGGAAACCCATTGTTCTTAGTCCCTTGTCTACGGAGCCAAACCTGCTGTTTGTGAGAGAATTTCTTTGACTCTCACAGTCTTGTCTGAGGGTCTAGATGCAGGGGCCAGCACTGCAATGTCACTCTGGCTGTTGACCTGGTTGTATCAGTGAAGAACTCTTTCCCCTGGCCTCGGTGCCTTGTGTTGCTGCAATATCCTTATATATGTATATACGTATATATATGTGTGTGTGTATACATATACATATATATACACACACATATATATGAAGTACGAAATCTTGCAAGTCAGGTAACTTCCAAGACCTTTCACATTCTTGACAAAACATGCTGCCAGCACTGGGAATGATCATTATTTTCAATTTTTGCCTATCTAATGAGTGAAAATTGGCTTCTCACAGAGCCTTGAATTGTAATTCCCCAGCTATCCATGAAATTGACCATATGTCCATTTTAGACATTTCAATTTTTTGTGTGGGTGTCTGTGTATGTGTGTGAGAATTGCTTTTTCATAAGTTCTGCTTGTTATTCCAAAGTTTTCATGGAAATTTTTCTTATCACTTTATTCAGGCTCTTTTTATAGTAATAGACTAGTGTATGAATATAGACTGACAGTGGGTGGCTCTGTAGCAAACGTTTTGCAAATACTTTTTCTTCCAGTCTACCTTTCTTCCACAATATTTTCCTCATCCTGCTCCTCTTCCTACAAGCTTGTGGTCTGCTTTCTATCTGTTGTTAAGCAGGAAAAGGGTCCTTAACGCCTACTTTTTGCAGTCCCAGCTGTTTAAAGCATATACCAACTTCCTAGTCGATGAGGGCGGGACTAGAGCTACATGGAAAGAGGCCTCCCTTTGGAGCTCACCATAGGGAGGATGTGCCATGGAAGAGGCAAACCTAGAGGAAAGGAAAGGAGAAGGTAATGATCAGGACCCCTTGACTGGCTGGTCACTGCAGCCTGGAGCTTGGAATGCACACTCAGTAGTGGGTTAGGAAGAACTTGGCATCTTGACTTCCACTTTCTCATGGGCCAGCTGGCCAGAAAGCAGCCCAAAAGCAGAGCCTGCACCCTCTCCCCACACCTGGACAGCCTAGGGTGTGTGTAGCTGTGAAGGGAGGCGACCCAGCTCACATGCCTCCTACATGGAGGACCCACAGGCCATGGGCTGGGCAGATCCCTTCAGCAGAGTTTATTTATAGAAAAGGACCACATGGTATCGGATGGGAGAATGGGGCTGTTTTCCAGATGTGAGCTATGAGTGCAGAGAGGCCACGAGGAGTCTAGGGCCTTAGGAAAACTTGACCTTCGTCAGCCTCTGAAACCCCAGAAGCTAGTACAGGCCTGTTTCCAGGGACAATTGGCCATAGCACAGCTGGGGGGCCAGGAGGGCACTCTGGTTCCTGAGAAACGGCAGAGATGTCCAGGCTGAGATGGAGACAGCCTGCTGCTTGGCGGTGGACCTCACCGGCGGCAGTTCTCCTGCTAGACAGCCAGGGCGTGTGTGGGGAGGCCCAAGCCCGAGTGACCACATTTTAGCACTCAAATCTCATTCTTTGCCTGTGTCTCAGTGGAGAGGGTTCCCCATTCTGGAGACCGGTGAGAGCTGGCAGCAAAGAAAGAAAGACAAGTCAGGGTCATGCTCAGAGCTCTCTGACACGGTGGCCACTAGCCACGTGGAATGTGACTATGGCAACTGAGGAAGTGGATTTTAAATTTTACTTAATGTTAATTAATTTAAACTTCAATGTAAATAGCTGCCGTAGTGGCTAGTGGCTGCCATACTGGACAGCACAGGGCTTGGGAGTTGGGCTCTGGAATAAGACACAGAGTCTTGCCTCCTGCCCTTTCTAGCCCTGTGAGTCTGATAAGCCACTTGGCCTTTTTGTGCCTCAGTTTCCTCTTATCTAAACTGAGGCTGATGGCGCCAGTCTCTTATCTTTGGTGCCTGCCTATCTCTCGTTGTGAGCTGAAGAGCAAACTCCCAGCCTGGCTGATTGAGGAAAGGTGCAGGGAGAGGACAAGATTTGACAGCTCAGTGTCTTCCTAAATCCTCCAAGTGAACTCCAGGTCATTGTCTGCAGGTGACCTTCAGTGTGTCCCCAAGGGCTGGGAGCTGTGTCCTATCCCGTGTTAGGCCCTCATGACTTGCTGGCACAGTGATGTCACTGGCCTCCTAACTGGCTCCTGTTTCCATCCCTTCTCTATTCAGCACAGCCTGTGAGTCCCATATTCCTCCAGAGCCACTTCCCTCTGGCACAGCCCGGCCTCCTCCCGCTCTCAGCCCAGACCCCCTTTGCTCCGGTGCTCACGCTCCAGGGTCCTCAGCCACAGATTATGTCCCCATCTCTTTCCTTTGCTCCTCATTCTGTAACATCTCTCATCTGCTGTGCTCTGTGCGGAGAATGTCCTTCTCGTCTGAATCCTGCCCCTTTGCTTAAATACATCTCTTTGCTTCCTTGAAGCCTTTTCCCACTACTCTGGTCCACATTCCCTCTCTTTCCTTGGACGTCCTCAACACTTACCTTGTAACCCTGTACCGCTCAGTAGGACGTTTGGCTCTGAATAAGGAAGTACCTCATTAGTCCTGCTGGCATAAAATCCTGCTCCTTCGTGGCCCACCCCTTTCCCCCACTGAATCCAACCTCACAGAGGTGCAGGCTTTTCTCAGGAAAGGGCTTAAGACTCTCCTACATGCTCACGCTGCTGTCCAGTAAAGCCCCCAGGGTTTGCACCAGGGAGCAGTGGAATCAGAGCACTGTCAGGGGCTGGGGGGTTGAGGCAGGAGATTCTGAAAAGGCCCTCTGCTCCACTAGATCCTCAAAGCAGCTCTTCAGGGCACCAAACCCAGGTGATCCACCAGAATCGGAGCCCAGGCAATTGCAGCACCTGGCAAACAAAAGCATTACCTGCACAGGAATACCAAAGGCATGGATCGAAATGGCAATATGTTTCAGCTGAACAACTAGTTTCCTCTTTTCTCTGGCAGCAACTTACTACCAGGTTCAGCTGTTTCTTGAGACCAGTACTAGACCTGAAGGGTAGGGCTGCATTGTCAACACAGAGAAGGGTGTTTGCCTGGCTGTATTAACTGGAGAGCATGTGTCTCGTTCATTAGAAAGTTGTTCCTACATAAGAGGTGGTATAGCATAGGGGATAAAATGTTCCCCTCTGCTTTATAATTGATTATGACAGGGTGGTGGCAAGAATAATATTAGAATGACAGACAGACTTGGGTTTAAATCCCTCCTCTGTCATTTACTAGTTGGGTGCGTGATTCAATGTCTACGAGCCTCAGTTTCTTCATCTGTAAAATGGACATGATAATGGTGTGTTCATTCTGTGGACAGAATGTTGTGAGGGTTCAGTGAAATCATGCATTTCAAACACTGAGCACAGCTCTTGGGACATAGGTAAGAGCTCAGTAAGTATTAGGCATTACTGATATTATCTGAAGAGTAGTATCTGTCAGAATACAGACATTTATTAGGTTTTAGCAGTAAGTACATGACATGTTCTTGGTTGGAAGGCTGTAAAGGTTTGGCTGCTTGTGGCCACAGAGGTGGAGTGAGCTGAAGATACTGACAGAATTGGACCCAAGGGTCTTGGCTCAGGACAGATGGCCTGAACAGGCCTTCTGGTTGCTTCTTTATGCTAATGACGTCATGCTGAGCAAAGCCGTACACAGATGAAATAACTAGTAATTGAGGTCGAGCACCGTTTGCTTCATGAGCCCCGCCTGGAGGAAGGGGCTGGGTGGAGTTGAAATCAGGTGGCAGCAGGTGGAAGGGGCCAGTGGCTGAGATGGTGTGTTCTAGATAAAGGGCAGCCTTGGGCCTGGAGTTTGAAAGCCTCTTGCACACGTTCCTGCCTGTGCTTTCTCCTCCAGGCGTGGCTGAGACCTGGGACCCCAGCCTCATGCCCAAGTCTCTCCTGCGTTGGGAGATGGTTGCAGCAGTGGCCTTTGTCAGTGAGCTGCCTTGTTCTGTTCTCTGCCCTTTGCCACTTGTAAAGAGGGCAGGATGGGAAGTCGACAGCATTATTGCTGTGGCTGTTGTTACTGCCACTACCACCACCGTCAGCTGTAAAGCTGGGTCAGAGAACTACCATGGAGTATTCGGATTCCTCTAATTAGATCAGAGAAGAAAAGAGAAGAAAAAAGACACGAATGAGTGATACGAGATCAGAACGAACACTGAAGTCCATTTATCAAGAAGGTAAGGCCAGAGCCCGGCAGGACATGTCACTCTCCTCTCTACCCTCCTGCCTTGTCCCCCCGACCCAGACCATTGTCAATGGGCTACTGTGTGGTAGAATTGTCTTACGTAATCCTGGGGACAACCCCATGACCTAGGGGGTCATGTACCTATTTTACAGATAAGGCCAAGTAGATTCAAAGAGCTTGAGGAATTTGTCCACATTGATCCAGCTAGTAAATGGGAGAGTGGAATTTGAACTCAGGTTTGTCTGAATTTAAAGTTCTCTATTTCATAATTTGGGTGTCCCCTCCCAGGGCTCCACTTTTCTTCTCAGTAAAATGGGAGAGCGAAACTGATTCTAAGGCTGTCCTTCTAACCTCCAGTGGGCACAGGTGGCCCTCAAGTATTGGAAACTGAGAGAGTGCGGAAAGGAACCAGGGTGATGAAACATCAGCTGTATGTCTGAATAGGGTAATCCAGGCAGGAGGTCTGTGCCAGGCGCTGACCCAGGCAGCTTTGAGAGGGAGGTTCTTAGGATGCGAGGACTGGGTCTGTCTTCTTCAGACCATTAGGATCCCGAAGGAAGGAAAAGATTCTTCTGTGCCTCTTTGCCCTTTTCTGCAGCCATGAGCCCTGGGTTCTCACTCCGACTTCCCCCATGAAAGAGACTCCGTCCTGCCTCACTAGCTTTGTGCAACCAGAGCTCTTAAAGCTGTGTTCTCCTTACCCAGACACTGACATGCAGCCAGACAGATCTTGTTTCTTTGGGAATTGTTGGGAATGACTCAAGTACAAAATTGTAAATCAAAGCCCCTCAAATGCCTTGAGACCCTTGCATTTTCACTGAACTGGCAGCATCGGCTCATGACTCCTTGTCTAATACGTGGGTGCATCTATTATTAATAAGATTCCAACTGTCATCACAGACCCAGGAGAAAGCTTTCTCTGACCTCACCAGGAATGCCGGAACACTCTGTGGTCCAGCTTAAACTCATACTCAGCAACCGTAAGACCCTCCAAGGGCAATTCTTTTTTTTTTTTCTTTTTAAATAAAAACTCCTATGGATGCACTTTTGTAAAAAAAAAAAAAAAAAAAAATCAATTTTATTGGGGTGTAATTTACATATTAAAATGCATTCATTTTACTTGCATATTCGACATATGACTTTTGACATGTTTAGACATCTTAAATCTTCATGCAATATAATTGTGAAATAATATGTGGAACATGTCTATCATCCTAAAAAGTTCCCTGTGCCCTTATGTTTTTTTTTCTTTCTTATTTCTTTTTAAGATAGAGTCTCCCTCTGTTGGCCAGGCTGGAGTGCAGTGGCGTCATCATAGCTCACTGCAACCTCAAACTCCTGGGCTCAAGTGATCCTCCTGCCTCAGCCTCCTGAGTAGCTGGGACTACAACAGGCCACCACGCCTGGCTGACTTTTCTATTTTTTCGTAGTGGTGGGGTCTTGCTCTGCTCAGGCTGGTCTTGAACTCCTGGCCTCAAGTGATCCTCCCGCCTTGGCCTCCCAAAGTGCTGGGATTACAGGCGTGAGCCACTGTGCCTGGCCTCCCTGTGCCCTTAGTTAATTTTTCATCTTCCCCTAGTCTTAGGCATCCACTAATGTGCTTTCTGTCATGATAGATTTGTCTTTAATTTTTTGCAGCTATGTGTGATTTGTGAGCACCTTATCCTCCAGAAACAACCCTGTTAAAATTTTATATTTTCTTTCTTTTGAAAAAAAGTGATCTAACTCCAGGTTGTTGTAAGAGAAAATACTAAATTTTATAAGAATGTATAACTCCAAACTGTGCAAATTCCTATAATCACCAGAGGTAACTATTCTTACAGTTTAGCTTATACTCTTTAATTTTTAAAATGTTAATATTCTCTGGTTTTTATAAAAGAAGCATTATATGGTCAATATTACAAAATTTATTTATACTTTGCACAGTGAAGGTCTTCCAAATTTTCCAGAGCTTTCAGAACATTCTATAGAAAAGACTTTTTATTAACATCTAAATTTTTTTAAGAAATAAAGTATCATTGTTAACATTTCAAACTTACAGAAATGTATACCTTAGAAAGCGAGAATTTCTCATAATCTAGTTCCTCCAAGATAGCTGCCTTTTTACTTATCCTTTACTCACCAAAGAGCTTGACATTCTTCTAACACATCACATGCCTTTGAACTTGTGTACTTATTCTTCCAGTCTGGAATACTCAGCCCAATTTTCTTTACCTGGTAAATTCCTACTTATTAAGGTCCATCTCAAATGCCACCTCCTTCTTGAGCCCTCCTTCAGTTCTTCCTATCAGAATTAGTTGTTCTCTTCTCAGAGCACCATTGGACTTTGTACGTACCTATACTCTAGTGTTTAGTAACTCGGAAGGGTAGAATCTGAATATGATCCATCTGTTTCCAGGGTCCACACTTTTGTGTGCTGTGCTGCTTCCTTGGAGTTTTTCTGTCGGGACTCAGAGTGGTAACTGATGATGCTTGATTTGCCATACTCTTTTTTAAAAAAAATTGAAATATAATACACTTATTATACTGTATAATACATTTATTTTATGTATATATTTTATATACATAAAATTCACCTTTTAAAAGTACACAGTTAATTTTAATTATTATGGATTTTTAATTCCAAATTTCTTTATGGAAAGAATTATAATTAATTTGTATTTTCAGTTCCTAATACAATACTTAATATTCAATAGCAAGGAACTTAATACATGTTTTCTGAACGTTAGAATAAGTATTTACTATATGCTCTCAGCGAGTACTTCTCAAACTTAATGTGCATACAGATCATCTGGGGAGAGTGATAAAATCCAGTTTCTGATTAGAAGGTGGGACCTGAGATCTAAGTTTCTA
This sequence comes from Eulemur rufifrons, assembly GCF_041146395.1. Classification (NCBI taxonomy): domain Eukaryota; kingdom Metazoa; phylum Chordata; class Mammalia; order Primates; family Lemuridae; genus Eulemur; species Eulemur rufifrons. The sequence continues at coordinate 264,354,955 of NC_090989.1, forward strand.
GCAAGCTTTTACATGATGCCCAGGCTGCTGAACTAAGGACCAAACTCAATTACAAGGCTCAAAGCCACCTGCTCTAGAATAAAGGTAGTTACCCTGAATGTACACACGGGGGTGCAATGGGCAAAGACTTCTAATACTATTTCTAACAATGTATTGAAAAATTCACATGACATGCTTTCAGCAGCTCTTTTACTAATTATTATTTATTTCATGGAGGAGGAACAGTAGATAGCTCAGTATACTAAAAATAGATTATCCTTTGAGCTATATCTTCCAAAGAATTCATCAAGATTATGCTCACAGAAACTGGGAATATTCAATATCTCTGTGATTAGAAGTGTTGAATAAGAATATTACTAAAAATTATTAGGTGTGAAAGAACTGAAGGATGTGAAAATAATAATAATAGTGATAGTAAAATTCATAACGATAATAGCAGTTATTTGCTCATACCTATTAAATGGGTGGTATAGTACTAGCTGTTTTACACAGATGGTTTCATTTAATCCTCACAACTCCATGAGATAGGTAATATTGCCTTCATATTACAGGTAAGAAAACTGATGCTTAGAGAAGTTAAATAAAATGTCCAAGTTCTGGAGGTCACAGTGGAAGGGTAGAATTTGAATATGCGCCGTCTTTTCCCAAAGTCTACACTCCTTTGTGTGCTGTTTTGTTTCCTGGGAATTTTCTATTGGGATTTAGAGGAGTCATCTATGATTCTTAATTTGCCATGTCCTTTTTAAAAATTGAGATATGATTTACATACCATAAAGTGCAGTTTACTGACTTTTAGTATAAACATAAGTTTGTGCCACTTGCCACCACCATCTAATTCCAGAATATTTTATCACCCGTCTTCTTGTGCTGGGACAACCATCTTCTGCTCTTGGACATCAGAGCTCCTCGTTTTCAGGCCCTCCAAATTGGACTGAATCACACTATTGGCTTTCCTGGTTCTCTGGCTTGCAGAGGGCATATTAGGGACTTCTTGGCCTCCATAATCACACGAGCCAATTCACATAATAAATTTCCTCTTATATATGTGTCTCTCTTCCCCCTTTCTCCCCCCTTGCCCTTCTTCATTTATTCAATTACAAATTGTAATACACCTAGTACCTGTACTAAGTGCTGGGAATATGATATTGAATAAGATAGTTGGAAATTTTAATGCAGTTCTGTTGGACACCAACTGGCACAGCAGACTTAAATAAACTTAAAGAAGAACCAGATAACTTTACTAATAGACAATAGATATATATCACACTTTATATTTGACAAATAGAATATATATATTTTGAGCACACATTGTATGTTTATTAAAATTGGTCATGTTCTAGGCTACAGTAAAGCCTCCATTTTATTCTAAAGAGTCCACATCATGCAGACCATGTTCCGTGATCACAATGCAAGAAAATTAAAAATCAATAACAAAAAAGAGCTATTTTTTTTTCATTTTCTGGAAACCAACCAACCAACAACAAAAAAAACGAATCAATAACAAAGTAAAAAAAAAAAAAATTCCCTCTCTCACATGTTAAAATGCATGAGGCACAACCAAACAGTTTTAGAGGGAAAATTACAGTTTTAGGTACATGTATCAGAAAGCAGGAAAATAACACATTCAACTGCAATAGTTGGAAAGACAATAAAGCAAACCCTATCAACAGGGGGTATAGAATAGTGCAGTATAATTCATGCTCTGCCCTGTGCATGCACAGGAGGCTGAAGGAGCCCCTTGGAGGAGCTTCCAACCTCTGGGAGAGGTGGCACATGAGATGGATTGGATGGACTATAAGTTAGAGAGGGTACAGTAGAAATATTCTGGGAGAAACAAAAAGCAGGTGCACTGACATGAGAAGCAGCCAGCGGTTGTGTCTGGCTGCAGTGAAAGGTTCTGGATGGGTGGTCAGAGAGGAGGCTGGGGCCATGTCAGACCATGGAAGCTTTGTTGTAAAGTGGGTGGGGAGGCATAACACATTTTTTAAAATAAGTGCATGATAATGATCACTGTAGGTAAATGGTTAAGATGATGAGCTCCAGAGACATATGGTGTTGGATTCAGATCCTACTTTTGCACATGTTAGCTGTGTGCCCGTGGGCAAACCACTTAACCTCTCCAGGCCTCAGTTTCCTTTTCTGTAATCAGATAATAGTAATAGCTACTGGGCATGTTTATTGGGTATTTAAAGCACTTAGCACAGTGTCTGGTATAAAGCTTGGGTTAGTTTGTCTGTTGTTCCAGTGCAATTATTCACAGCACACACTTTTACTATCAGAAGTGTCTCAGTCTGGCTGATAAATGATATGGCCACATAGTTGGCACTCTATATGATTTTTTTTTTTTTCAGAAATGTCACCCTGGATGCATGTTGAAGAATGGACGTAAAGGACACTAGACTAGAGACAGTGAGGTCAGTTAGGAAGGGACCAAACAAGGCAAGTGGGAAGTGACCAGAGAGTTCCAAAATAGTTTTTTTTTTTTTTAGTAGGCAGCATTGATACAATTGATCACTAATACAATACTTCTAGGTTTATGCCAGGGCTTTTGCCTTGGGTGACTGAGGGGATGGTGACAGGGAGTTTGCCAAAGTGGGGCCCACAGCACAGTTTTGGGGTGAAGTCATGTGGGATGGTGAATTTTGGACATGTCAACTTTGAGATGTCCCAGGGGACTGCAATGTGGAGGAGTTCGTTGGAGAATCAGAAAACAGAATCTGTTTCAGGGAAAATCCAGGTTTGGAGATGGAAACATGGTCTTACTTGTGTGTGTGAGTGGATGAGATCACTCGGGGAGAGAAGCGAAAAGTGAGAGGAAATGAAGACCAAAGACCAAGCCCCGAGGAAGGTTGGGGCCAGTTAGGAGTCCAGGAAGGATGCTGGTGCCTGGGAACCCGGGAAAACCAGGAGAATTGAGGGTTGCAGATCCAAGGAGGGAAGCATCTTAAGATGCAGCAAGTTGTCAGTGGTGTCGATGCTGCAGAGAGGTGAAATATTAATATGATGTTTCAGCCATGTGCATGTCTCAGCTTCTTTGGAAAGAAAGCTTGTGTGGTGTGGTGGGGGTGGAAGCAGATTGCAGAGTTTGAAAGACAGCTAAGGAGGAATCAAGAGTTAAGTTGTACTTTTTTTTTTTTTTTTGAGACAGAATCTCACTCTGTTGGCCGGGCTAGAGTGCCATGGCATCAGCCTAGCTCACAGCAACCTCAAACTCCTGGGCTCAAGCGATCCTCCTGCCTCGGCCTCTTGAGTAGCTGGGACTACAGGCATGTGCCACCATGCCTGGCTAATTTTATATATATATATATATATATATATATCTCTCTCTTTAGTTGTCCAGCTAATTTCTTTCTATTTTTTAGTAGAGATGGGGTCTTGCTCTTGCTCAGGCTGGTCTCGAACTCCGGAGCGCAAACGATTGGTCCGCTTCGGCCTCCCAGAGTGCTAGGATTACAGGCGTGAGCCACTGAGCCCGGCCAAGAGTTAAGTTGTATTTATAAAATTTCTCAGAATAGTGTAGTTTCAAAATGCACCTTCAAAGGGTAAACAAAGAAACTAGTACCAATATTTTCCAAAGAAAAAGAGAAAAATTCCTTTGATAGGTAAAGGAATGGGCAAATAAAATGGGGTAATACATTTTATTGGATACTCTAGAGTTAAAAGAATGCACCACTCAGAGGCACTGGGGGGTTCCTAGGGGGACATAAACAACAACAACAAAAACCAAACAAACCAAAAAAGAGGGGACTGAATCTGTTTGAATCAATTTGAGCAGAGCTTAAAAATACATTGTTTTGATATAGACAGACCCCATGCTAATTAAAAATAAAAAATTAAAAAAAAAATCATATCCCAAGGAAATAAAAAACCCTGCATTGTTACGTGAAAATGGCACATTGCAAAATGACATGTGCAACATATTTATCTAAATGTAGAATAAAACTGTATTTTCTATGGATATGGTCATGTGTAAAAGTACGTATTAAGGATATACACCAATCCTGTAACTGTGGTTACCTTGGTGACCAGAAGGTGGCAGTGGTGCTGGAGGAATTGGGGTTAGTGGGGGTGAGGATTGCAGCTGGATATATAACAGCTATTTTAAAAGTGTGGTCCCTGGACTTCCAGGAGTCCCCATGACTCTTCCAAGGAATCTTCAAAGCCAAAACTATTTTCATGATAACATTGTCTTAGTCCATTCGGGTTGCTATAACAAAATACCACAGATTAGGTAGCTTTTAAACAACAGGAATTTATTTCTCACAGTTGTGGAGGCTGGGAAGTCCAAGCTCAAGGTGCTGGCAGATTTGGTGTCTGGGGAAGGCTCACTTTCTATTTAATAGATCGTAAATGGTACCTTTTCTCTGTGTCCTCACATGGTAGAAGGGGGAGGGCAGCTCTTTGGGGCTTCCTTTACAAAGGCACTAATAGCATTCAGGAGGGCTCCACACTCATAATCTAATCACCTCCCAAAGGCCCTACCTCCTAATATCCCACATTGGGGATTAGATTTTCAACATATGAATTTTGAGGAGATGCAAACATTCAGTCTATAGCAAATGCTAGGATGTTATTTGCCTTTTTCACTGGGTTGACATTTGCACTAATGGTGCAAGATCAGTGGTGTATAATACCACTGGGAGCCTTAGCACAAAGCGAGGCAGTGGTGCCTAACGGTGCGAGTCATCATTGCCACTGCCCTGTCACACATTTGGAATGCAAAAATAAACAGAAGTGTGAGCTTGAGTTGATCATTCTATTATGGGAGTTATGTGGGTCCAAGCAAACCTATCCTGGGACCTCTATCCATTCATGGCAACTCCAGCCAGTTCTCAGGCGTCTATTGAGTTGCCCTTGTGGTAGTAATAGCAGTAGCAATTAATATCTGTCAAACATTCACTGTGCACCTGGAATACTTTCATCTTCTTTATCCAACAGTAATCTGATAGGGTTGTCATCCCATGGAAAGGACTGGATAGCTTCTCCAAACTTGTTTCCCATTCTGGGCACACAACTGAACTCTTTTTCTCAGACTCCTTTGCAGTTAAGTGTGGTGACATGAGTGAGTTTAGCTACATGTGAGTTTAGGCATGTGAGTGAAAGCATTGTGTGTTACAGCCAGGGCTGACCTAAGGAATCCTCCTGCATCTGACCCTACATGTACTTTTTCCCTCCTCCATCTTGTGCAGACAGGCATGGGGGCACTGGCAGCTGCAAGCGGGTTTTCATATCGCATCTTGGAGGAAAGCAGCCACTTTGAAACATCCATTTCTGGCCCTATGGGAGCAACAGATAAACTCCTATTATGTTAAGCCACTGAGATTTTTGGAGATTATTCTAATAGATTATCAGAACAGCTCATGGTACTTACACTAATACCCATCCCCATTTTACAGGCAAACAAGCTGAGTCTTGGAACATTTACTTTGTCTGAAGTGTTGCAACTAATAGGCAGCGACTCTGTGTAAGCTTGAACTGTTTGTTTTTTCTTGGGAATGAAGTGGCGAGAATCTCAGTCCCAGAGTGTTTGGAAGGATGGTGTGTATGTGAGTATGTGTGTGTGTGTAGGTAGAACCATTCTACTAGTGTTTATGGGCTGTGAGGTCCCTGAGGTCCCTCCCAATGTTAAGCAGGGAATGAGAAATGTCAGTTTCAGGTTCATACCGTACCATAATGAAGGGATGGAGGGCTACACCATGAACTTTTGTTTCTGGGCATTGCTGAGCAAGAAGTAGCGGCCCCCACAACCGACTGAAACTCTCTCCCCAGTGTGGCTGCTGTCATGTTGCTGACTGACAAGATCCCAACTCTTATCTGCGATACAGAGGGGCTGGCCAAGGGTGACGCCGCCTTACAGGAGAATGTAACCCTGTAAGATGCCAGCCTTTCCCAGGGGTATCTCTTTCAGGAGCCTGGCAGCATGTGGAAGGAAAACAATCTCGGGTTGTTTTGCCATGCTCAGGGCACGTCCCCCTCCCACCCTGCCATTTGGAGTCTCTACTGGAGCGTGGCAGAAAATAAGCCACCTCGCCGCTGCACTCTCGCCCCACCATTTCACCCTTTCTTATAACCGTATCAGCATAAAATTGCGTATTTGTGAGGCCTGGGCAGTGACATGGCTGGTGTCTGTCTTCCAAGCGTACGGCCAGCTCTGCTGTTTGTCGACTCAGAAACTGTTGGAATGCTGGTGCTCAAAAGGAACTTAGTGACTATTTTGGGGGTAGATCTCATTTTAGGGACCAGAAAACAGAGGCAAGAGAGAAGGGACTCAATGAAGGTCATGGAACTTGTGAGTGGCGTATTTGAGCCCTTGTTATACGCTCAGCATTCTCTCATTGTTGCAGGCTCATGTTCCGAAGGAAAAAGACTCAAAGACATGTAAGAAATTTATTGGGTGGTGCCCTTGGGAACACACCTGTAAAGGAGTGAAAGGCGCAGGACTGGACAGAAGGGAAGCTGAACTGTGATGTGTTGCAACCGACACCTCAGCTGACCCCACAGGAAGCTCTGAAGCCGGAGTGGCCCTTCAGAGATGTCCCAAATTAAAGCAAGAGGGCTGAGACTTTGTACCCCCACCTGGAGCAGTCATTGCATGCAGGCTGCTCCCAGAGAGGGGTTGTAACATTGGGAGAGGCCGCTCCCTTTGGCAGAGGGCAGTTTCCAGGGCTGGGGAATGGGTGAGCCAGTCGTAGGTCCTGGAGGGGATCTGGGCGGAAGACCACAGCGTTTGCTATGCTCATTTACACTCATACACACGCCAAGCTTTAGGATGATGGAAACTGAAGCTTAAGTCCCACAGCCACTGAGTGGTGGAGCTGAGAGAAAAACTCGGGTCTCTGGTCTCAGCTTTCAGCTTGAAGGTGCTAAGTGGTTGGGAGGCACAACAGAGAGGACAGAAAACAGTTGCTCTTGAGGCTGGTGGACTTCTTGTTTAGGGAAGCACCTGAGGGGGATGCCTGTCCAGCACTGGGTTAGCCCCTGAAGTGTGTACCAGCCGAGAGAGGAGGTGGAGGGGACTGGGGGGCAGGTGTAGGGGAAGAGGCTTGGCAGCAGGGGCAAAGGGTGGGAGGGAAAAGCTTGGTGCTGAATTCCAGAAAGCCTGGTCTCCCAGGAGGCACTGAGGAAACCCTGTCACCACCAAGGATTCCTGTTTCCCTGCTGTGGGGACCTTGGGTGGCTCAGGGGTAGAGTGGGGGAGGAGGAGCCATTGTAATAGTTCTTGAAACTTGTAGGAAGGCAGCCTCTCCCCAGCCAGCAGACTTCTCCATCCTTCAGGAACATAAATGCCTTAAAAGATTGATGGCATCTGAACAGGTGATCCTAGCACCTGGGAGGTATATATTCTGCTAGGAAAAATTGTGAAAGACTTAGAAATGGTCAAAAAATACTACTGTCTCGTCTAGGGCACCCTTTCCGGTTATCAGCATCTTTCATTGCCTTGCAGAATTTTTGTAACTCTGTAATTTGTAGATAACTGATAGTAATGCCAATGATTCTTGCCCATAGATATGGAAATGAATTTTGTCCGGTGAAGATGCACTTGGTTATTGCACTGTGGATATTGGCTAGTTTTGCATTTATTTGTAGACTCATTTCAGCATTTCAGATTACCTAGGTGTGTGTGTTCTTTGAACGCCCCTTTGGTCTGGTTGTAACATCTTACTGGCTCTTATTGATGAGTTAAATAAATCTTTGACATGTGCTCATTTTAAAAAAGGGAAAGATAAATCCAGGGATTTATCTCTGTTTTGTTGCTCTAAAACCAGGGAAAATCGAACCATACTCTGCAGAGACCTCTTAGAGTCTGCCGGAAGGGGCAGTACTGAGAGGACTGACAGGGAGAGGCTCTAGAACATCAGTCCACATCCCTGTGTCAACTAGAGAAGCTCTACTCTTGTCTACTTTTATCTTGTTTTCCAACAAGGGGCATGTGCATGAGATTTCATTGAAACCAAGGTGTCATGGGTTGAATTGCATCCTCCCAAAAGATGTTGAAGCCTTAGCGCCCAGTACCTGTGAGTGTGACCTTATTTGGAAATAGGGTCTTTGCAGAAGATCAAGTTAAGATGAGGTCATTAGGGTGGGATCTAATCCAATCTAATTGTGTTCTTATAAAAAGGAGATATTTGGACGCAGAGACAGACATGCACACGGGGAGAATGCCATGTGGAGATGGAGGCAGAGATTGCGATGATGCATCTGCGAGCCAAGGAACTCCGAGGATTGCCAGCAAACCGCCGGGAGGTATGAGATAGGCACAGAACAGACTCTCCCTCACAGCCCTCAGAGGGAACCCACCTTGCTGACACCTTAGTCTCAGACTTTCAGCCTCCAGAGCTGTGAGCCAATACATTTCTGCTGTTTAAGTCACCCAGTTTATGGGACTTTGTTAGAGCAGCCCTAGGAAACTAAAGCACGGGTTTCTATGAATACATCTACATGCACTATAAGCCACCAGATTTTGGCCTGCTGCCCTCTTTTTCCATGAGAACTGGAATTAGGCCTGTAGCATGTTACAGTGCTTCAAGTACCTTAAATATATTCTCCATTCAATTGGGGAGGCACTTCATCTTTTTGGTTGTAAAACTCTCCAGGAAAATATGAAATCCAAAATAGCACACCCAGCTGCGGTTAGACATTGCATAATTACAGCTCTTCCGTTTGTTGTAGGCAAAAGAAGAGATCCTCGCTGTGTCTTAACAAAAGGAGCAGCGGATTGTTGCCTAAAAGGCACCCAGTTACTGCATCCTCAATTTCCCAATCAGAACTGTCAGAGATTACACTTAATTAAGCCGTCTTCCCAGCCTTGTGGTATCTGGCGGGTTCCAGTGGTAATTATTAATGCTAAGGTTTCCCCGTAAGGCTGGCTTTCCTGTGGCTCTTTGTACACTCTCCTGGCAGGCAGGGACAGCTTGGGCTGAGATGAGATCTTGGCTTTCCCTTTAGCATATACTGGCACAAGCACTGATTGATTTTAAGTGTTATTTTAGTGAAAACTTGGTTGATCCAGTTTCCCAGCAACGATATGAATACTGAAGAGAACAGTCCGGGACTTGAAGGGCAAGTCCATGGGCAGGACCACCACTCTCTTTTTGCCTTGCAAGGGGTCTCTCTAAGGTGCTGGGGGCAGTGGGGGGAGGTGGGTGGGTAGTGAACCTGGTGAATCAGCTTGATGCTTCTCTCAGGCTGAAGAGTTGTCTGCTGGTCAGTTTCTCCTGTCTGTTTATTTTTATTTAATTAATTAAATTTTATTTTTTTGAGGCAGAGTCTTGCACTGTTGCCCGGGCTAGAGTGCCATGGTGTCAGCCTAGTGCACAGCAACCTCAAACTTCTGGGCTCAAGTGATCCTACTGCCTCAGCCTCCCGAGTAGCTGGGACTACAGGCATGTGCCACCATGCCTGGTTAATTTTTCTATATATATATTTTAGCTGTCCATATAATTTCTTTCTATTTTTAGTAGGGATGGGGTCTTGCTCTTGCTCAGGCTGATCTTAAACTCCTGAGCTCAAACGATCCTCCCGCCTCGGCCTCCCAGAGTGCTAGGATTACAGGCGTGAGCCACTGCGCCCGGCCTCCTGTCTGTTTATTGATCCATTTGGTGCTGTTAGATGCCCATGCATTGCCTGCATTTGCTGGGGTGATTATGCGTCTGACTCTGATGGAGAGCCAATCCTTTGCTTTCCTGCAGGAGACCAAGTAAATGCCCAAGGCTGGAATGATGGAGAGGGCAGCGGAGGTGAGGCAGGAATAGAGAATTGGGATTCTGCTTTGCATCTTCCTTCCTTGCCACAGTGCACATGACATAAGGGGATTTATTTTTGGCTTCTCTATTCTGTTCCATTGGTCTATGTATCTGTTTTTACACCAGTACCAAGCTGTTTTGGTTACTGTAGCTTTGTAGGACTTTTTGAAGTCAGTGAGTGTGATGCCTCCAGCTGTGTTCTTTTTGTTCAGGGTTGCTTTGGCCGTTCAGCGTCTGTTGTGGTTCCACACAAATTTTAGTATTGTTTTTCCTATTTCTGTGAATCAGTCATTTTGATATTTTGATAGGGCTTGCATTGAATCTGTAGATTGCTTTGGGAAGTATGGTCATTTTGACAATATTAATTCTTCCAATCCATGAACATGGAACGTCTTTCCATTTTATTTTTGTGTGTGTTCTCTTCAATTTCTTTCATCAGTGTTTTGCAGTTTTCATTGTAAAGATCTTTTGCCTTCTTGGTTAAATTTATTTTTAGGTATGTTATTATTTTTGTAGCTATTGCAAATGGGATTGCTCTCTTGATTTCTTTTTCAGTTTGTTATTGATGTATAGCAATCATTTATGTATGCTGATTTTGTATCCTGCAACTTTACTGAATTCATTTATCAGTTCTAAGAGTTTTTTGGTGGGGTCTTTAGAGTCTTTAGGTTTTTCTATATATAAGATCATGTTGGCTGGGCGCGGAGGCTCACGCCTGTAATCCTAGCACTCTGGGAGGCCGAGGCGAGTGGATTGCTCAAGGTCAGGAGTTCGAGACCAGCCTGAGCAAGAGCGAGACCTCGTCTCTACTAAAAATAGAAAGAAATTATCTGGCCAACTAAAATATATATAGAAAAAATTAGCCGGGCATGGTGGCACATGCCTGTAGTCCCAGCTACTCGGGAGGCTGAGGCAGTAGGATCGCTTAAGCCCAGGAGTTTGAGGTTGCTGTGAGCTAGGCTGACGTCATGGCACTCACTCTAGCCCAGGCAACAATGCGAGACTCTGTCTCAAAAAAAAAAAAAAAAAAAAAAAAGATCATGCTGTCTGCAAAGAGGGGCAATTTGACTTCCTCTTTTCCAGTTTGAATGCCATTTATTTCTTTCTCTTGCCTAATTGCTCTGGCTGGGACTTTCAGTATTATGTTGAATAAGAGTTGTAAAACTATAGCCCTCTCTTTAAGCTTAGAGTTCCCACACTATTTTGGGGACTTAGCATATCCTCACCATAAGAAAAAAATACACCCTATTCCCATCTTATGTCCTGTAAGATCTGACACCTTGGCCTTTAGCTGGAGGTTACTGAAGCCTCTCCTGGGTGCCTACGGAAGCTGCCAAATCTTGAGGTGCCCCGGTGTTGTCCCTGCACTGCCTGGCAGTGCTCTGGGCAGGAGTAGGGAGGAGGTTTCCTCTCACTATAGGCCATACTTTGTCTCTGGTCTAATTTTCAGTTTGGGTTTAAACTACAAAGAAAATATGTGCTCGGCTGGCTCAGCCACAATCTGACACCAAAGCCACAAGCCAATGTCAGCACATAGTCACCAGGCTAGTGGCAGGTTCATGTTGGGGCCTGGAGCTCTGGCTGTGGAGTCCTGTGACCACAGGGATAAAATGGGCTGAGATGACGGAGAGTGATGGCTCCACCGTAAGGCTATCTCTGCCAGGGTGTCTGCTCTTCTCATTACAAAAGAGATGATATACAAGGTATTTGCTTTTCCTGGCACAAAGCAGAAGCTATTATGTGAGCCCTTCTGACATGCAGACTTAATGGTGCCAGTCACTTTGTGGCTGCCTAGTAAATATTTATCAAAAAAACTGTGAGACCAAATATGTCTGTCTAGTTACTTGTGTTCTCATAGCAGAAATTTCTATTGCATTTCTCCTAGTGACTTGGAAGAAGATTCCAGAACAGATAGGCCTATCTCTAAGTGAACCTAGCAGGAGAAGCAGTAACTTAGACTGGCAAAGCTGAAATTACAATGAAAGAATCCACCCAATGGTAAGTCATGGGATTTTGGGGCATAGCTAGAGAGCTACTCTGAGATTTTATCACATGTTCAAAAGCATTTCTGACCCTTAGCTAATCATTATGTTTCCATTACAAATAAGCTTACCCAAGAATGTGGAGGTTATCCAGATCTGTAGATTTCTTAGTCTAAGAGGAAATACAGCCTGCATGAAATATGGGACTTCGCGTTCATTCACCTTATCTAACCATTGGTAAGATCTCACCCAAAGGGGAAGCTCACAGCTCCTTATAAATGGAATTGCCAATACAAATCAATCAAGGCCCTTGAGGAGACAGAAACCACACCTGTTATTTTAACAGAAGGAATTATTATACTTACAATTCACATTTGCATAGAAATCACAGTTTAGGGAGCACGTTTCATGGACTTCATTTCGTTTAAAATTATCACAGCATTGGGATGAGGTAGACAGAAAATTTTTTTCTTTATGTATATAGGTATCTAATTATTCTAAAACTTTTTCCATGTGTGTGAAAAGCTATGCAGATGCATGGAAAAATACTAAATGGTACAAAAGGATAAATAATAAAAAGAAACTCTTCCTCTTACCTCTGATCCCTAGTTCTTTTCTCCAAGATTTTGTGTATCCTTCTAGCAATTTTCTTTCCATATAGAGGTATACACACACACACATATCCACACACATATGCATGCAATACACATATATACATATATAATATATACATAGTTATACATGTATCGCCAATAAACATTTAAAATCAGTCTAATTTCTTATAATATATACACATACATAATTTTGTATAAGTACATCAAAGATTGTGTCACATTAGGTCATTTTTCCTTTTTCCTTTGTTTGTGTGGCCTCCATCCCCACTCCTCATTCATTCCTTTATTTAGCAAATATTTATTGAGAAGCTACTATGCTCCAGGCACTGTGCTAGGATGTGGGGATACACCAGAGAGCACCGTCATGCAGCCCACCATCACGGTGCTGACTTCTCCTTCCATTTCTCCAGGTCAGCGTGCGGCGTTCTCTGTCCTCTGTTGGGTGCCCCAGGTGACCCTTCACAGCCCATGGCATGGCATGTGGAGCTCCATTCTATCTTCCTTTTTTGCAAGAGTGTGAGGTTTGTCATTTGTCCCTAAGCCTCCCAACTACTAGGGCCCAGGTCTAGGTCCCACTCTTCTGTGCATGATGTGGCTTTAGGTTTTGCCCTGATCCCCCAGTAAGCTGTGCATCCTTCTTTCGTCGTTGGCATCTGTGAATTTTCTTTCTTGCTTTCTAAGTCACCTATATATTTAAAAACTATTTTGAGAGGTTTGTGCTTTTTATCCTGAATTTCTATGTGCTTATAGCTGAGGTGGGGTGGGGAGGTCCTTCCATGACAGGTCAGTTTGTCATAGTGACCCAAAGTGCTTCAGAGAGTTCTGACGGACACTGGGAGAGACAGAGTGAGACAGGTATGCAAAGGGAATGTTAGGTGTCTCGCTGAGCCTTAAAAATGTGGTCTTCTGCCTTCCACAGAGAATGGTTTGAATTATTTTAAATTTCTTTTGTTTATCAAACTGTAGTTTATTTTAACATAACTCCATGCACAAAGTGTAGTCACACAGGGTTCCGGTTATATTTGACACATGGCTTTAGGTTTCTGATGATGGAGATGGTGAGTTTACTCATCTCAAGAGTGCTTGCCACATAGTAGATCCTCAATACATATTTGTGGAATGAATGCGTGCCCTTGGGAGGGCAAGGCAGGAGTGTCGCTTGAGCCCTGGAGGTAGAGGTTGCAGTACCAATTTTTTAGGACAATAATCTTATAATTGAGGTCTTCCATCCTTGATAATTTGACAAGTCTGATGACTTGAAGATATGCTGTACCACTGACCACCAGTGCCAAATGAAGTTGGTGATAAACAGTAGCATCCCTGACAGCGGGGGCACATGAGAAATGTAAACAGCGAAACTAGGAACAGGGAGCTTAAAGAGAAAACATTTCTCCAAGAATGACAAAGTGAAGGCAACTTTAAAAAAAAAGAAACAAAAAGCATTGACCACCTTATAGTAGAAATGATTTATTGTCTCTGTGGAGAAAGATCAAGTAGAGTTTTCCAGTGAAAAGAAAGGAATCTGCCCACATTGCTATCAGGTGCCAGATTTGCCTCAGGGGATGTTTTCAGGGTGACAAGGAAAGGTACTTTCACCGGGGTAAGTTGCAGGCCAGTTGGGGAGCAGTTCTGCTGGACTGAATGATAGGCTTTTGTAGAACATGAAACTGACCCAGAAGAAATTTAAACTTAAGTGTTGTGGGGAAAGGAAAAAAGAGGTCTTTGATTCTAAAGAGGAGGAATAACTTGATAATCACATGGAGTTTGTGAGGACAAGTGTCAGTGAAGCAGGTGTGAGATTAGAAGCTAAATCAATGGCAGTTATCAGCGAGATGAGATCAGAGAGGAAGCCCTGGACAATGGGCAGAGAACACTGGGCCACACTTGGGAAGAAGGTGGGCACAGGAAACTTGGGAGGAAGGGACCCCAGAATGCACAAAAGAAGGAGAGAGTGATATGTCCACAGCAGGGCCCAGAAGCTACTGAAAGAGAAGGCAGAATGATTCCAATCTGTTCCTCCATCCGCTCTCTCAAAGACATGTTCTTCAAAATGAAAAAGGCAGAACAAAGAGTGTGTGAAAGAGAGTTGCAACCAAATAAAGTTAAAGAAATAGAAAGAACCAGGCCCAGATGAATTATATTACAGAGATATAGGAGCTAGAACTATATGAAGCTGTTGTCGATAATCTATGAGAAATTGTAGAAAATTGGTGCTGTCTAGCAGATTGGAGGTGTGTCAACATGATTTTCAGCAGAGCCACCACTGGCCCGTGTGGAGCTTTTGTGTGAATTAGAAAAAGGCACCCCTTCCTCAAAATACTTTGCTTTCATCTGTTGGAAAATTATCATAACATATAGACTTTAAAGAATAAGATACATCATGGCAATCTGCCAAAATAATTTCATAATATTCAATACTCAAATCTATAATATCTACTACATATATGTTCCCTCCTTATCTGTGGGCAATCTTAAGTAGTATACCACCTGCACACTCTGCATGATGCCTCTGATTTTCAGGACAGCAGAAAGGTAAATTACAGAAATTACAGAGTAGGAACATAATGTTTATCCTTAGAAACACTGAGGCCAGGCACAGTGGCTCAGGCCCGTAATTCCAGCACTTTGGGAGGCCAAAGCTGTGGGATCGCTTGAGGCCAGGAGTTCAAGACTAGCCTGGGCAGTTCAGTGAGACCCTGTCTCTATAAAAAAAGTAAAAAATTAGTGGGGCATGGTGGTGCGTGCTTGTAGTCCTAGCTACTTGAGAGAGCAAGGCAGGAGGATCGCTTGAGCCTGGGAGGTAGAGGTTGCAGTGAACTATGTTGGAGCCACTGTACTCCAGCCTGGGCAATAGAGCAAGATTCTGTCTCAGAAAAAAAAAAAAAAAAAAAAAAAGGAAAGAAGAAGAAATATTGAATACTAAACTATCCTAATTGGGAACATTTAGAAAATAATGTAGTGATTACAAGAATTCATCAAAAGTATTGATTAATGAAGAAAAGTTAACTTGGAGAGAGATTTCTAGGGCAGACTATAGTGCTCTGTGCTCAGTCCTGCCCTATTTAGAAATTTCTAGATGGCATGTATCTCAAATTTTCAGATGTGAAAATCTAGGAGGGAGTAGAAATATAGAGATGCTGGGTGTACAGAATATTGACAGACTGAAATGATAGACTAATGTATTAAAGTTATATTTAATAGGGAGAACTTACTGATTTCAGTCTTTGAGTCTAAAAACAATGTCACAAGTATAGGACAGGGAAAGTTGTGGATTAGTAGAAGCATGTGTGAAAAAGAGAATTTCTGTTGCAAAGAGTCTCAGTATAAATATTGGTGAAAAGGGATCCTTATAAAAGTTTTTGGGGTCCTAGACCACATCAATGGAAATAAAATTATTTGAATGATAGAAATTATTCTATTTTTTTTCAGCTCAGACTATGCTTTTATATTTGATTCTGAGTTCCACACCTGAAGATAGACATGACCACACAGGAATAAATTCAAATGTTTGTTTAGGAAGGTAAGAAAAATGGAAATTATGTATTTGTGTAGCTGTCTAAGGAATTGGAGACATTAGTGTGTGTTATAGGGAAAATTATAACAGAAAAATAATTGGATAATGTTCCACGTGCTGATGAAAAGAATGTATATTCTGTAGTTGTTGGGTAGAATGTTCTGTAAATGTCTCTTAAGCCCATTTGGTCTAAAGCCCAATTTAAGTCAAATGTTTATTTGTTGATTTTCTGTCTTGATGATCTATCTAGTGCTGTGAGTGGAGTGTTGAAGTGCCTCCTATTATTATGTTGCTGTCTATCTCTTTCTTTAGGTATAGTAATATTTGTTTTGTGAATCTGGGTACTCCGATGTTGGGTGCATATATATTTGGGATTGCTATATCCTCTTGCTAGATTGATCCCTCTACCATTATTTAATGATCTTGTTTGTCTTATTTTTTTTACGGCTTTTGATTTAAAGTCTCTCTTATCTGATAGAAGTATAGCTATCCTGTTCACTTTTGAGTTCTATTTGCGTTGAATATCTTTTTCTATCCCTTTACTTTCACTCTATATGTGTCTTTATGGGAAAGGAGAGTTTCTTGTGAGCAGCATATAGGTGGATTATGGTTTTTTAATATATTCTTCCAATCTATATCTTTTAAGTGGGGCATTTAATTCATTTATGTTCAAGGTTAATATTGATATGTGAAGCTTTGTTCTTTTTTTTTTTTTTTTTGAGACAGAGTCTAGTTCTGTTCCCCAGGCTACAGTGCCATGGCACCAGCCTAGCTCATAGCAACCTTAAACTCCTGGGCTCAAGCTGTCCTCCTGCCTCAGCCTCCCAAGTAGGGATTAATCAGAAGTCTACATGGCTGATGAGCACCCAAGATGGAGTTGCTTTATCTTCCACACTCAACTTTCACCTCTATCTAATTCTGAAACACCTTCATCACTCCCGAAGAAAACCCCATACCTGCTAAGCATTTGTTCTCTTAAGTCTGCGAATCTGTAACAGTGTCTCCTCCATCCCCTCTGTTTAGGCCATTTGTTTGTAAAAGAAATACAGTCATTTCTCCTGCGGAATTTCCTACATTCTGGATGTGGCTAGTTGCTTCTTAGGGTATTTAAGTGGTTTTTCTATTTCTCTGCCTCCTGTAGTTTCTGTAGACTAGTGATTATGTCTAGAGACTTGATTAGATTCCGGTTGTTATTTTGGCTAGAATAATTCATAGACTTTGCTGCATAGCTCCCGTGCCTCACCAGTGCATCCATCAGTGATTGCTTAGGTTCATTATTTCATTAGGTAATGCTAAAAGGCCTTTCTAATTCTATCATTTCTTATGCACATATTATCTGGAATCCTTCTGTAAAGAAGCACTCACTCATCAACTGTTTGGCTACCATGAAACACAGTTCATCCAGGAAAAGCAGGATAAATGCTTGATTCTCACCTGTCATCAATTTTCAGTAGTGAGTTGATATCCTAGAAAGCTCTGAGAAATGACCAATGCAAGTTACTATTACTAATTTTTAAAAATGGTAGCATAACCTGGGTAGCACTTTCAGATGGTTTTATTATTTCTTTAATTCTTGACAGATATTTGGTGCAGTGATGTAATGTTTATTCACCAAGCTGTCACTGTTTGTTTCTTCCTAAAGCAGTTCTGAGTGTGACAGCTGATGGTACAAGCAGTCTGCTGGGGGTGATTAAGTGGACTGGCCTTGAGCTCTGGTATATCTGCATCTAAATCCTGGCTCCACTTAGCAGATGTGTGACCTTGACCACATTGCCAGACTTCTCCAAGCTTCAGTTTCTCCTCTGTTAAAAATAGGATAGTAAAATTCACTTTGAGTAGTGTTGTGAGTGTTAAATGAGATAATGTATGTAAGGCACTTAACACAGGGCATGGCAGGTCGTAGAGTTTGAAAAACAGGAACTGTTATTATGAAAAGCCTCTTGAAACAGACTTTCAGCCCATCGATCCGTTCGGACACACCAGAATCCCCACCAACATCAATATTTCTCCCCACTAGTAGTCATAGGGGATTTGGTTTGTTCAATCCTGGGTCTGAATCCAGCTGTAGTTTTATTTATCAGATCAGGCAGCTGATCCCTCTAAAGGTATCCTGAAGAGAGCCCACTTGTTCCCCCATACTGTGCTCACCAAGTATTTCTTGATGCTGAAGTTATTTATCATATACTTATCTTTCTTTAAACGTAAGTTTTGGTGAACTTTGTGCATGAAGATGAAAAATATTTCTGATGGTTATGGCATGATTTCTCCTCCTGACTTGGTCTCCATCCTTTACCCTGCTCTGTGCCAGGAGGCTGACCATATGGACCACATCAATGGGCTTCTGGCTGGGGTTGGCCAAGGGGAGGAACAGGTGGGGGACCTGGCGTAAGGTCCTGGTTTTATTCCTGCAGCTTCCTCCCTGCCAGGACATTGTGGGTTGGCTCCATCCCCCTCCTGCAGGCTGCAGCTCCTGCCTGGCAGCCCTCCTTATATGTTCTCTCTAGTTTCCAGAATTCAGTCCTAGGGGAGGTGACAACTCCCCAGCATTTCAAGCCACAGGATGGTGCATCATCTGAGGTTGCTTTTCCCAAATCCTCCCCTTGTAAATAGCACTTTTATCAAACTCTGCTTAAAATTCCCAATGTAAGTGTGCACTGTGTCCTCCTGAGTGTTGCATACAAAGTTATTTACACTAGTAAAAGATCAAAAAAAAAACTCTAAAGTAATCATATATTATAGGAGATTACCAAATTACAGTGTTGCTACAAGATACAATAATATGTAGCCATCTGAATTCAAGTTTTTGAAAAAATATTTACTTTTTTTTTTTTTTTTGAAACAGAGTCTCGCTCTGTTGCCCGGGCTAGAATGAGTGCAGTGGCATCCTCCTAGCTCACAGCAACCTCAAACTCCTAGGCTCAAGCAATCCTTCTACCTCAGCCTCCCAAGTAGCTGAGACTACAGGCATGCGCCACCATGCCAGGCTAATTTTTTCTATATATTTTTAGTTGTCCATATAATTTCTTTCTATTTTTAGTAGAGACGGGGTCTCGCTCTTACTCAGGCTGGTCTCGAACTCCTGAGCTCAAAAGATCCACCCGCCTCGGCCTCCCAAGTGCTAGGATTACAGGCGTGAGCCACCGCGCCTGGCCTGAAAAAATATTTAATGACAAATGTTTATAGTACAATATTCAGGATTAACCAATTTTTTTAAAATAAAGTGTGTGTCTATGTGTATGAACACATAGAAAAAGGCTAGAATTTGGCATTTGTTCTATATGGGATGCAGTTGAGTTAAATTTAATTCATGCTTTTTATGTTTCCCAAATTAAAAAATAAAAAGGTTGAGTTTTATAAGAAGAAAATCAACACATTGTATTGTTTTTACATTATTTAAATCTGTTTTCTACCTAATGTCATGAATGTAAGTTATAGCAATGCCAAAATAGTTATTTCGGGCAGATGTTCTTTTTTATTTGTTTATTGTTATGATGTCTGTAATTTTCTTTAAATTACTTCGGCATAGAATGTGTGCGTATGTAAATGTGTGTATGTGTGTGTGTATGTGAGTATGTGTGTTAGTCTGAGCTACTCCCTAGGGCCTGTCAGTTGCCCTAATCAACAATTCACACTCCAGAAGTGATCAGCTAGCATTTAATCAGAAAGGCCACACTTCAAATGCAGCTGCTATAGCATTCAAGTTGCGGATATCTCAATCACCATCAGAGGCGTCATTAATTAACATAATGACTACTAGAAAATGGTTTTCATGGATAAAATTTATGTCTTGTTAATCTGTATAATAGATGTTAGATAGAGGGTCATCTCATTGAAATTAAAGGCTTCCCAGATGTGTGGACTGGCTATAATATTTTAGAGACAGCAGCACAGCAAGTCCTGTAGTCTGTTCTTTTAGGGCTAGCACCCGAGGCTTAGTCCTTGAATGGTTCTGAGTTGAGCCACAGAATTGGACTATTCTGATTGCCTTCTTTGGACCATAAGGGTGACAGAATCCTGCCTCTGGAATATTGTGGTGTCTGCCTCTGGCTAATATTCCATGCAAGGTGGGGTCAGAGTATCTAAAACACAAAAAAGGTGGTATGATCTGTTTTGTGCCTACTTACTAATAAAAGTTTGTTTAATGGTTACCTGTATATAGTGGCAGAATTTGGTATGAGACTTTCATAACAATCTGATAACAAGGTTATGGGAGTATCTCACCCCTCCCACCCCTCTACACCCCAAACTTTTTGGTTTGGCCAAAACAATGCTCCTAAGAGTCTTGGATGACCAAGGAAGCTTAAGTCCATTTGCAACATAGACTATTTGGACTCTAAATCATAGATATTTTTAGCAAGGTATTGGAAGACTATGAATTGCAAAAGAGCTACTTGAGGATCACATCAGGATAGAAAGCACTTTTTGGCCAGTTAAAAATAAAGAGCTTGCACAGAAATGAGTTGTTCATCCTAAGCCAAAAAGTTAGCCTATTATTGCCCATCGTGCCCTGTGACTTTGTAGCATTCCTGGCACTTCCCTGCTCCTAAGACCAGCATGTTGCAGGTAGAGAACAAAGCAGATCAGAGCTTCAGGTGGGCAGGAGCTCCCCAGAACGTGGGCCTGGCTGGACAAGGACAGCAAACCCTCTGTCATTAGAGGAGGAGGAGAATGCTTATGAAGATAATTTCAGGCCTGAAAGGGAAAAAGCGGTCCCTTCTAAGGATTCTTGAATATCTCCAGGAGACAGCACACAGCAGTAAGCCACCCACGCCTCTTCAGATTGAGAAATACTGCCCCAGTGCTGGTGGGCATGTCCAATGCATGTGCGGACGAAGATTGCTTAGGGCTTCTCAGCCTTGTCTAGAGTCTCTCAATCCTTGTAATAGGCATAGAATATGAAGTCACATAAAGTAGTATTTTTATTTGCTCAAATTCTGCCTTTGTTCTAAAATTACTGAGGCAGCTGAATAACATTACCTGTATTTGATAATACATTTTATGGACTAGCTCATTCGGATAAACTTTTTAGATGCATTTCTATCCCAAAAGGCATCATGTGATCAGCTGATTGAACAAACGGACGTTTTTCTCACCATTTTCCCTTTGAATTTCTCTGTTGACTCATCCTTCCCTGCCCTTGGATGAAACTTTGGACAGTTCCCATAGCGTTTTCAGTCACTCTTAGGTGTTAATACATTGTCTTATTTTCCAGGCATTAAGTCCAGTCTGGTTGAATAGTAAACTTCAATCTTTCATCCAATTTAAAGCCTTGCCCCTCCCTCAGTTTGGACCCATCTCAGGCCAGAGACCAGCAGCGGGAAAGGAAGTAGGGTTGGGGTCTTCACTCTTTTCTTTCTCTTCTCCTCTTTCTGCTCGGCTCTGTTCTGGCTTCTCAGGGGTTAGGGCTAGAAAGGGAGAGAGGGTGAGGGGCAGAAAACGCCTCCCTTGACTGCTCCAGTTGTATCTGGGCGGGGCTGGTGGACAAATGCCAATGCCCCCTCTCCAGGGCTCGCTCTTGGGTTCCTCGGAGATCTCTTTCCTGGGGCCCCTCTGCTGTAGTTCCCTTGCATAGCATGTCCCTAGGACAGCCTCTAGCCCTTGGTGGCTCTACTCCATCCCCTCTGGTGGGATCACTTTGTCCCTCCAGGTGACCTGAGTCCTCCTCCCTTCTGAGGGATCCATATCTAACACCTGGGAAGGAGATGCGCATCTTTGTTCCTCCATATGAAAGCCATTTTCAAGGCAGCCCTCTTCACTCTGCCACCAATGGCTCTCTGGCCAACCAGCCAGCACCTCACGTTTTGACAATTTCAGGTATGGGGCAGCTCTTGCTCCTGTCTTTCGATCTCCAAAGTATACCTATCAAGCTCTCCGAGACCTGAAACCCACTTTCATGTGGCTTCACATGAGAACAACTTCCTACTTCTTCCCCACTTCCCAAGGGGAAGGGAAGGAGAAATGCCACAGTCTTTTTCTAAAAGCCTCCCATTTCCCAATCTCTGCAACAAATCCTCAAGCGTGTCCCCGGTGTGATGAATAAAGGACGGCGAAACCCGCCTCGCATCGCTTAGCCCGTCCTGCACAGGTGGTATCGTCCTATTTTTCTCAGCCGAAACTCCGAAGGGAAAGTTGTATTTAACATCCTGTAACTCTAAGCACACACACATTTGGAGGCAGTTCTGTTCACTGAAACATTGCAGGGGAGTCACGATGATTAAGATTCTACTACAATGGAAGTGGGTGGGTAACGCCTGTCAAAATCTACCAGGCCAACCCTATCACATTCACTGTAATTCACTGTGAAGAATTTGGAGACTTAAATCAAACACATTAAATGCACAGAGTTACTTGTCTCTGGGAACTCCCTAGAGACCTGAATTTTGCATCAGCTGCTAATAGTTTCTGTCAATATCCCAAACAAAGTTAGAGCCATGCCAACCATCTCTCTGTCTGAGACTCATAACAGGATAGAACATGCAGCTCGCTGAATGGCCTTTGTAGGACCTGACCTAACTCCAAAGCTTTCATGGCGGGTCAGTATAAGGAGCAACCACATACAACTTACTTTTAGTTATACTTGAAATATCAGGGAATAAAAGCAAATCTAATGGAGAAATAAGTAGCTACCTTTAATCTTCCTGTCGACACCAAAGTTTTGAGATAAAGCTGGCAATTCCAGAGACCAAAAGTAGAATCCAAGAACACCAACATTGCCTTGCTACTCCTGTGACAAGAGAACATGTTGCAGGGAGACACAAAAATGAAAATTGGCACATTGAGGGTGACTGTTCTGCCTCATTTTAATACAAATCCTATTATAAGTAGACAGCAAAACATTTCTTCTGGAACTTGTGATCATTGTATCTGAGCCAGAATGGAAGTAGAAACAATTGGGACAATTGGGAATATTTATTTTAAATGCCAAGAACAAGAATAACAATTTTAACAGTGGTAGAAATTGGCCTTCAACTAAAACATTCTCCTAGTGCCCCAGCCTTCCTCAAAATCTGCCTAGCACAGTCATTCTCAACCTTTTATTTATTATAGCTCAATAAGGAGCTTGTTTAGAATTTTTTCATCCAAATCTTCCTCTCTCCATGAAATTTTAATATCATAGATATATCTATTTGTGTACTGTAGGTATATCTTTCTTTTTTTCTTTCTTTCTTTTTTTTTTTTTTTTTTGAGACAGAGTCTCTCTCTGTCACCCTGGGTAGAGTGCAGTGGTATCATCATAGCTCACTGCAACCTCAGACTCCTGGGCTCAAGTGATCCTCCTGCCTCAGTCTCCCGAGTAGCTGAGGCTACAGGCTCGCACTGCTACGCCTGGCTAATTTTTCTATTTTTTTTTTTTTTTTTGTAGATTTGAGGTCTCACTCTTGCTCAGGCTGGTCTCTAACTTCCAGCCTCAAGCAATCCTCCTACCTTGGCCTCCCTGAGTACTAGGATTACAGGTGTGAGCCACTGTGCCCGGCCATATCTTTCTTTTCTTTTTTTTTTTTTTGAGACAGAGTCTCACTCTGTTGCCCAGGCTAGAGTGAGTGCCGTGGCGTCAGCCTAGCTCACAGCAACCTCAAACTCCTGAGCTCAAAGGATCCTCCTGTCTCAGCCTCCCAAGTAGCTGGGACTACAGGCATGCACCACCATGCCGGCTAATTTTTTTTCTATATATATTTTTAGCTGTCCATATAATTTCTTTCTATTTTTAGTAGAGATGGGGTCTCGCTCTTGCTCAGGCTGGTCTCGAACTCCTGAGCTCAAACGATCCGCCCACATTGGCCTCCCAGAGTGCTAGGATTACAGGCGTGAGCCACCACGCCCGGCCCATATCTTTCTTTATATGTAAAAAGAGTAGGATTTTTTTCATCCCCTAGTGAAATTTTCTAGTTAATTTCCTAGGGCTGCTATAACAAAGTACCATAAACTTGATGGCTTAAACCAACACACATTTATTCTCTTATGGATCTGGAGGCTAGGAATCCAAAATCAAGGTGTCAGCAGGCCCTTTGAAGGCTCAGGGGAGAACACTTCCTTGCCTCGTTCAGCTCTGGTGACTCCAGGAATTCCTTAGCTTGTGGCTGCATAACCGCAGTCTCTGCCTCCATCTTCACATGCCTTCTCTCCGTGTCTGCTGTCCCCTTTTCTGTCTCTTCTAAGGACATTGTCATTGAATTTAGGGCCCACCCTCAATCGGTGTGATCTCATCCCCATCCTTACCTTACTTACGTCTGCAAAGACCAATTTCCATAGAAGGACACCTTCTGAGGTTTCAGATGGACATGAACTTTTGGGGACATTATTCAACGCACTACAGATGCCAAGAACCAATTTCCGCTCCCTTGAGAATGCTATCATGCCTGTTGAGAATGTAGGGCTCATGCTCTAAATCCAGCTTGCTTGGAGAGGTGAATGTTGTCGACTCCCTGAAGAGCACTCCCTCTAAATCCTCCGCTGGTGACTTTTGTAGCTCCTCCTGTGCCTGAAGGAAAGTCACAGCGCTATCAGTTCATCTCCCTTCCTGCTTCCTTCACCCAGCTTCCAGAGCATTCTTTAGCTTCTTTTATCCTCAACTGCAGTCTCTGTAAAGCGGAGATAATAGGAGTATCTACTTCCTAGAGTTGTTTTTTTGCATTGATTCCATGCATACAGAGGGATCATGTCACTGTCTACAATAGAAAACATGCTCGATAAATTATTAGTAGTTGTTTTTGCTGTTATTCTTCCTGCCCACTATGTCTTCCCTGAGAACTGGTGTTTCCAGGTATTCCCCTTGCCAATGTCTTTACTTCATTGTTCTCTCTAGGGATGTTTTGAGGCCTTTTACCTACCTTTCCCATAATCCCCATTTAAAGACAGCCAATCTGACCTTTAGAAGTTTCAGCTTTACTTCTGTATTAGTCTGGGTTCTTCAGAGAAATGGAACCAATAGGAGATATATATATATATATATATATATACACATATTTTTTTTTTGAGAAAATATTGTCACATGCTCAGAAATAATCTATATTTCAGAGCATTCATTTATGCATAGTCCTAATTCTAGGCCTTTTGTTTCTGGCTGTCCTATGGATAAAAGTCCTGGGCAGAAATGAAGATGGGATAGATGCCCTTAACTCTGCTAGCCTTACAGGGACTTCTGAGGTCCCTCTCACATCACAGGAAACTCTATCTTGTGGTTTTGATTTTGTCTCCGACAAGCAAGTTGAGATTTGTCTTCACAATTTTGTCCTCTCCCTCCAAATTGCACCAAGAATTCTTGGTCACATAGCCTGCATTCATGATCTCATAAACATTATTCATTTTACATATCTGTTGGCAGAGCTAAGCATTTGTGGGGACCTGAATGATGTTTGGGTATCATTGCTTGAAGGACATGCTGACAATTCCCTCTTCGACATAATGTCTCATATATCCTGGAGTCAAGCTGGAATGAAAAGAGCCAGGTTTGTGGGTTGCAGAGTCTTGGTGGCATGCAAAGTTAGCTCTGTTGAATTGCTCCTTGGTTTGATGTCTTCAGCCTGTATTGAGGTCCTTATGGACAGAAGCCTGTGAATCTTCCTGTTCTGTCTGTTGAAGAACAATGCTGAGGATGTCATGTTTTCCTCCTGCAGCATTCTCTTGGGAAAATTCCTGTCTTCAGTACCAAGAAGATCAGTACTTCTCTTGAATGATAAGTCTGTTTTTTTTGCCTCATGGATGTTGGAATTGTATATGTGAGCATGTTTGTTTTCTTGGGTTGGAAACTGCAAAGCTTAGAACCGATTGGTGGTTCACTATGGTCAGGCTGAGCCCCTGCCCCCTTCCCCCCAGCTCATTCTTGTCTCTTTTGCTGTATTCTCTTTTCTTCTGAACCATTTAAAATATATATTTTTGATGTATTTTAGTTTTCCTTGTAAAATCCTTACATCCTCTTTGGAATAAATAAGAAATACAATTTTAAGTAAACAAAGATTTATGTGGGAGAGAAATTAGACTAATTCTGTATGATCCCGATAGGCAAAATGAGAACTAACTTCCTTCCTTCCTATTATTTAAGAAATATTTGACATATGCCAACTATATGCTAGGGACCGCGAGTCTTAGGGAAATATAGGAGACAGCTTTTATCTGTTTAAGAAAGAACTTTATAATGCTTAGACCTTTCCAGAGATAAAAAATTATAATTTGAACCAAAACTTTGTGATTTACAAATTGCTTCCATGCATATATGACCTTATTTTGCCTTCATAGCAATGCACAATGGTAGATATTATTTTTATCTTTATTGATCAAGAATCTGAGCTTTAAGCAAGAATTTTAGCCAACTCTAGTAATGATCTTAGTCCATTTTGTGCGGCTATAACAGAATATCAGAGACTGAGCAATTTATAAACAACAGACATTTATTCTCTCACAGTTCTGGAGGCTGGGAAGTCCAAGACCATGGCACCAGCAGAGTAGGCCCTGGTTTCTCTGCTTCCAAGATGATGTCGAGAATGCTGTGTCTGTTGGAGGGGAGGAATGCCATGTCCTCACATGGCAGGAGAGCAAAGAGAGAGAGAGAGAGAGAGAGAGAAGCCCTTTTTATAGTGGCACTAATCCATTCATGAGGGCTTTGCCTAAACACCTCTCCTTGGACCCTACCTCCCAATACTGTTGCACTGGTGATTAAGTTTCCAACACATGAATTTTGGGGGACACATTCAAATCATAGCAGTAACTGAGCTGCTAAATGGGGGAGGTAGGTGGGGCCTCATGTTTTTCTGGTTTTGAACCATTCATATGCCCTTTCCATTACCTGACCCACCCATCACCTATTCCCTTCCAAGCTCCCTGTGTGGCAGGCATACTCTATCAGTCTGAATGTGCCTCATGTCACTTAGACAACGTTTTTACCCAGAATGTGAATAACATTTCACATAGTGTCATTTCTATTTTTATTCTCTGTGATTTAAAAGCCAAATATGTTTCTGATTTCATGCTTCAAAAGTTTGCTTCAGGAGATAGTCTTCCATCCAGGGACCATATGAATACTGGTTGGAAAACAGGTGGCTCAGTGCGTTAGTCCTTCAACACTCTGTCAGATTCAGCACATAGTTTTTGAGTCACCACACAACACTACCTCTACCTGAGAGGCAAGCGCTAGGTGCTCTTTGTGTATGTGCATATTGTGTGCTATTTTAGGGAAAGCAAAACCACAGATTCTGGAACAAAGCTTGTTACAGAATGCCCCAACAGTGACCATTAAGGCACTTCTTTCTCCAAAACTAATGTAAACTTGGAGAACGTTATCTTTTGGTGGTGGTGGGGAAGCTTCCTCACTATGTTCCTAGTTAGCATGGAGAAATAAAAATTTCTAGAACACTAACTTATTTGAAGGTATATTAAGTCATCCCTTGTTTTCTTTCTTTAATCTCATCTTTTCTTGCTGAAATTCCTCAAAACTATGACACTCCTTCCTAGCTTCTAGAGAGATGGAATTTTCCCCTATTTCAACGGGGACTTTGAATGTAAGGCCCTTGCATGTAGCGTATCAGTCATGGTAAGTTAAGTTGTGGTGTGGTAACAATCCACCTCAATTAAAAAAAAAAAGGTTTATTACTTACCTATGTCCATTGTGGGTCAACTTGGGTATTTGATCCTTACTGTGTTTACTCTGGGACCCAGGCTGATAGAGCAACCACCACCTAAGAAGTGCAGGTTGCTATGGCAGAGGGCAAAGGAGTATCACAACCTATGCATTGGCCCCTAAAACATCAACTCATCAAAGCAAAACATGGCCCCCCCCAACTTTAAGGAGCAGGGAAGTGTAAAGCCACTGCATGCCCATGTGGAAAACTATTTGGTGCAGTGAATTAGATTACTGTGCTACACTTAAATCTTATCTGGAAATTTTAGCATTTATATTTTTGGCAAAAACCATGGAAAGTTTTACTAAGATTTTGTAATCTGGAGACAAAATATGCTACTTACTGCCTTGTATTTTTGGGTAGGTCACTTAACCCCTCTGAGTCTGGTTTCCTTATCTTAACATTTCATAGCTCGCTGGTTGGCCACCTTCATAAGTATTATTGGTTTTTAATGAGATACTCTATATAAAAATATTTAGAAATATGGAAAGAGCTTTATAAATAAAGATTATTTATATTATTGTCATATGTCTTTTTTAAGATAGACTAATAATTCTAACCTTATGTCACTTAGAAGAAAGATGAAATACACCCATTTGAAGACAGGCACTTTTCTCTGCAAATGATTATATTCAAAATTAACGCACAACACCTTGGAGAAAAGGGCCATGACCAAGTTAGCACCTGGTAAACTTCCTAATAGTCACTTTTGTGGAGGTCTGGACTCATGGCTCATTTTGTCCTTAGATACTTACGGGAATTTCTGTTAATCAGACCAGGAAGGGTAGTCTCCACTCTTTGTAAGTTGACAGGTGAATGATTGATTGATCATTAGAAAAGAGCACCCAGATCTTTAATACTGTGGATTGTGAATGGATGATAAAATTTCCTGGGCAATTTGAGGAACTCACTCAACATCATTCCCATTTTTTTATGGCAGTTCATGGTGATCTTCCTTCCTTGGGGCTCCCTAAAGAGGAACACTGACTATGTGCTAGTAAGGAGATAAAAAGTAAGTTGAATTTTGAGGATGACTAAATGGCTGTCAATACAGAGGAAGAGAATTGAGGTAGAGGAATAGCACAGAGGCCAGGAAGACTTTGTATTATGAAATTTGTATCACTGGGGGCCATGGTGCCCTGCAGAGCCAGAAGTGCATGTGTGATTAGCTCTGCACCAGGGATGCCCGAGTCTCACTCAGAACCAATTACCAGCATCCTGGGATGGGGTTAACTACAAGTGTAACATACGTGCATTACAGCTTGGGTTGGAGCCCAGAGAGCCCTTCCCAAGTTTCCCTCCCTTCGTCCTCTTCTGCTCCTCTGTCTCCTCCTCGACCTCCCACTTCACTCTCTGGGTTTTGGTTCCATTAAGCTGCTATTCCTTATGGCCAAGCCCAGGACACTCTTTGCCCCCTTTGATCTGATATTGCTGAATCTTGGGGGGATAACAGTGGATCTTTGCATTGCTCAGAACAGGCCACCTAGCAGACAAATTTACCTCTCTCTTGCTAACTCCTATTACCTTGAAAGCTTAATTTTGATGCATTACTATGCTAAAAGTCTTTCTTACCATAAGGGAAGAGGACAGGAAGGAACAAAGTAGGTGAACAGTACAGAGAAACACATCTGTTCACCTCACTTTCTGATGACGTGCAGTGATGTCTTTGTGTTTGCTCTGTTCACCACCATCTCTGCCAATCTCCCCTCTTCATAGCGAGACAAATGAGCCCTGCCCTTGGGATAGGGTGATACAAGTTCAAGAGTTTAAAGGTAAGCTCGTCTCCAAGGACAACCTAAAGATTTCTGTTAGATCCTTCCAGGTTATATAAGCCAATGGCCTTGGACTCTGACTTGGGGTAGGCAGCATAAACCAAAGAAAAATTCAGTTAGAATGTCTCAGGGGAGCATTTGGTCTTAGAACATTGGTGGTGATTCTTTGTAGTGTTGAGAAAGGTCACAGGACTAGTCATCACCTGCTTAGCTCCAGCACTAACAACCCTATAGACTGGAAAGATCCTAAATAATTTTCTATATTTTCTGCCAGGTCCCAGCTGGTCATTTTCTCTGTCAGTTGTGCCTGCTGAAAATGGAAAAAAAAAAAAAAAATTGCAGCTGACCCGTAATACAAAGGCTACTGTATTCTTAGAGATTTGTTGATCTGATTTTAAAGCCCCAGAAGCTAGCACTGCATTCTGAAACCACATATTGCTTGACATGAGGTTTAAACTTATTTTGGAGCGGACTCTTCGCTTACCACCCCAGGTTCTTACTGACGTGTCCTTGGATGAACCTGGAGGATATGATGTTAAGTGAAATAAGCTACAGAAAGAAAAATATTGTGTGATCTCACTTATATGTGGAATCTTACCCAAAAAAGCTGAACTCATAGAAACAGAGAGTAGAACAGTGGTTTCCAGGGTCAGGGAAGGGGAGATAATGGGGAGAGGTAGGTCAAAGGGTACAAACATGTAGTTATGTAGGATGATAATTCTAGAGACCTAATGTACAGCATGAGGACTACAATTAATAATATTGTATTGTATCTTGAAAACTTGCTACGAAAATAGATTTTAAGTGCTTTTACCACCCCCCCAGCATGGGTAACTGTGGAAGGTGATGAATATGTTAAATTGCTCACATGTAGTAGTCATTTCGTTGTGCATATGTATATAAAAATATCATGTTGTACATCTTAAATTTACAGAATAAATTAAAAAAGAAAAGGGCAAATATTTGTTAAGCAAATATTTATTGATCACCTATTCTGTGTTAGACTCTCTTCTAAGAGTTGAAAATATAGGAATGAAAAAGACAGATTGGTCCCTGCTTGCATGGAGCTTCCAGCTTTTATGGGGGGGAGGGAAGGGAGGTAGAAAGTAAATAGACAAACAGTGAAATAAACAAACCTGAACAACTAGCACATTGAATGTCATTGTGAAAGGGTGGTGTGTTTGAGGGTATCTGGGAGATTTTTGGATTGAATAGTCGGGGAAGATGATACCATGGGCTGACACTTCAGCTGAGCTCTGAGTACCAAGGAAGGGAAACTTTGGGAAGTCTAAGAGCAGAGGGTTCCAGGCAGAGAAAACGCAAAGGATGGGAGTGAGCTTAGAGTATTCAAGGAAGAGGAAGAAAGTCAAGTTGGGCACTGAGAATGGGAAGACAAATATGAGATGGATCGAGGGGAGGTCAGAGTGGGCATTTAGGGCTCTGCAAGCCAGAAAAAGAAATTTTGATGTTTATTCTAAGTGTGAAGGAATGAAGGCCTTTGTGGGCTGGAAGTTTGGGTTTAAGTAGAGGAGGAATCATTTGAATTTTGCACTATGCAGAGTCTGGCCTGTGAGGTAGCAAAAGTGGAAACAAGCAGATACCGGGCTGAAATAGTCCAGGCGAGAAATGATGGTGGTTTGGTCTAAGGTGGTGGTGGCTTGATTGTCCAGGTGTTTGTTTGTGCTGTTCTTGGGGATAGAGGAGGCTGGGGGATGTCACAGAGAATTCCAAGTGGAACAGGAAAGTCCGGATGGGCTTTGGCATGGGTGGTGTGGTGTGCAGTAAAGGACTAACCTTGTCCCAAAGGAGGTCTGGCCTTTGCCCTTGTCTCCTGGGGGGTAACTTCTAAGACCTTGGGATATTCTGTCTGATTTATTTACCTGGGGCCTTGGGCCATGCTAGATAGTTCATACTAGCCATGTGATTTATGGTGGGGGCCTTTGGCCATTCAGTATCAGCCAACCTCTGGAAGAGCTGGAGACTAAGGTCAGATGGGGGTAGCCAATCATGTCTATGTGATGGAGCCCCAGTAAAGACTTTTGGACATCAAGACTAAGATGAGATTGCCTGGCTGGCACCACTCTGTGTGTATTGTTGTACATCGTAGCTGTGAGAAGTAAGCTCTGCCTGCACAGCTGCCCAGGGACAGGGCAATTGGATGCTCCATGCTTGGAACTTTTGCGGACCCTGCCCCAAACACCTCTTCCCTTGGTTGTTTTTAGTCTGTATCCTCTTGCTGTGATTAAAAAACCTGTAATTATGAGTGTAACGGCTTTTGGTGGGTTTTGTGAGTCTTTCTAGGGAATTATTAAACCTGAGGATGGTTTTAGGGATTCTCAAACTTACAGCTGGTATTATAAGTGAGGGTGGTCTTGGGGACCCCAAAATTGTAATGCAGGTGTACAAACTTGACAAAGAGAAGCCCAGGTTTTATACGCCACTGGCCAGCTGAGTCTCAGGAGGCCTGAGGAGTAAAAAGAGAATAAAGAACGCTGTTGTCTCCTGGCAAGTGTCTCAGGGGGACTTCTCTTCTGCTTTACACCAGTGTCACACTGAGAATCATCTAAAGTCTTCTGACCGGAGAGCTGTCTATGAGTGCAGCCTGGATAGACAGCATTGAAAGGCAATACCTTTGGTAATTGTACAGGTGGTGATCTATGGGGAAAAAATAACATTTTTGATATACCAACCACAAATATGGTTTCCATATAATTAAATCCATTCATCACTACATTAAAAAAGAAGCTAATGCAATTGCAGAATGAGTTCAATAAATCTATCCTCCCATAGAGACAGATGTGTGTGTGTGTGTGTGTATGGGTACGTTGATGTGGGTCTCATCCTAAAGAAAAAAATAAATCCTGGTTTCAAGCAAATGAAGACTCATTTCCTATGGCAGCCTCCTTGCATACAACTGATGGCTGCAGCATATGGAATTATTTAAAATCAAAGACTTTGACTGGAAATGAGGATGTGGCACTCAATTTGTCATCCTTTTCTCTGAGGTTTAAGGGGCACTTCAGAACACAGGCCAAGACCATTTGCTATTTTAACAAAGCAGTAGATATCTTTTCATGGGCTTGATGAAGGCTTCCCCACTTGGCATCTCTTAGAGTTCTCTACCCTTCCCCCCACCACCTGTGTCTGCAGAGGTTGTCACAGATGTGCTGGATACAGGCAGCTTGGAAGAGTGTGTCTTGTTTCACAGGCTCCACCAAGGATAAGGGCAGCCATAGCAATTGTTCAGAACTTTGAAAAACAGACATTCCCTTCTGGATATCTCAGGGTGGCAGTCTCATCTGCAAGTTCGAGTGTGGAAGGATCTGCTTCTAAGACCATTCAGGTTGTTGGCAGAATTCAGTTCCTGGAGGACTGACTGCTCGATTGTGGGCCTCAGATCTTTCCTGGCTATTGGCTGTAAGCCACCTTCAGTTCTTTGCCATGGGTCTCTCCAACAGGGCCCTTTATCAAAGTATGCAAACTGAGGAAGCAATAAAGAGTTGCTAGCAAGACAGAGATTGTGACCTTCATCACATCTGTCACTTCTGCTGTGTTCTACTGGCCAGTCCACACTCAGGAGGAGGATGTCACACAAAGACGTGAATTCTAGGAGGTGGGGATCATTGGGGGCCATCTTAGAGTCAGCCTGCCATGAGGATAGCATTCCCAGTTGAGGAAGTCACAGCAATATCCTCTTATAAAGGATGTGCTGCATATTCCTGAGTTCAAAAATATTTGTGGACACTTATAACAGGGAAATTATATCCTTGAAGAAACTGTGATGTCCTGGTGGCAAATTTATGTCTATGTATTTCTGTTTATTTTCTTATCTTTCCCATGAAATGTTATTTTCCAAAGAATCTATTTCCTTTCATTCCTCCTTTCATCACTAATCTAATGGGGGAAATATGGTCAAATTAGAATCTGGGGAGAGCTCAGATTCCTTGAGGTTGGGCACTGTAGACTAGAACTTAGCTGGTGGGTGGTATTGTGTCTGCTCAGGGAAGCTTTCTGACCTTGGATTTTCACAGTTTTGCTATTTCTCTTTTATGCATGCGAGGCTCTGAATCAGACACCCACACAGCTCCAGAGCTGTTTCCTAGAGCTGTCATCTTCATGGCAAGACATTTCCAGGGAATTCCATGCTCTACTCTCTGGAGTTTTAAAACCTATTGAATCTGTCCCCATCGAATTTCCTTTTAGATGTAACTTAAAGTTTACAGATGACATTCAAATACAAAGCACCTATATGTCTTTTTCAAGTAGTCCATCATCTCAGGGATTAGACAATTGTTTGTTGTTGTTTTGGTCACCATAACAGCCAAGCACTAAACTAATTCATTCAATCACTGGTTCATGCATTCACCTTTTAGTCATTCAAGAGCAGTCATTGGCTGCTTGCTGCAGGTGCCAAGAGTGACAAGATGTAAAAGGCAAAGTTGCTGTTCTTACTGGTCCTTGCTAACCCCATCCTTCACAGCATTTCTTCTCAGAGCCCACAGGTGTCTGCATACTGCTCTGCCCTTTGCCAGAGACAGGAAGTATTTTATCTCTAGTGCCTGCTATGGAATTAATATTTCCCATGTTTGAACATAGGGAGGTCAAGGATAATTCTTAGGCCCAATAAAATTGGTAGCCCCTGCTGCATGTTCTTCTGGGGACTCAAGTGCTATCAGGAGCCTGCCTGCACTGGGTTGGACCCAAGAGTTTGCAAGTTTCTTTCTTTCATAACCTGGCTCAGGGTAGTGGCTGGAGATGGGAGGGATGTTAGGAACCCAAAGGTTAGCAGAGGTATTAGAGTCTTTAAAAGACAAGACAAAGTGGTGGATCCCTGAGCCTGTGAAGGGGCCAAGGGGTAGTTCTAAAATGAAAATGATCTGTCTCCATTATCAGATATTTTGACTCAGGGGTCTAAATATGGCCTAGGAATCTGCATTTGCATTTAGCATTCCTCACAATTCAAATGCTGGAGGTCTACAGAGCACCATCTAGAAACAGTGGGACCTTACTAAAATAGATCGCATGTAAAGTATAAGAAAAATACAAGTAATGAATTTTCTATTTATTTTTCCTTTCATTGATTTCAGATATATCATTATAACACAATCCACTTATTATTTCTTGACTAGAGGTAGGATGATTACAATGCTTATTAGATAAGGGAAATCTGAAAGCTGAAATTAAACCAACTGGTTATTTAATTCAATCATTCATCTACTCTAGGAAGCATTCATTCACTTCCTGTCTTTTCTTTCATTCAAGAACACAGTCACCTATACTTTATGAATGAAAGTCAGCCGCCTTACACAGCCAGACAAATAATGCTGGCTTTGGACACCCAAACAATGTCTCCTCTATATGTCTCGAAATCAATCCCTGAGTAGGCACTGCTGTTGTTCT
Organism: Eulemur rufifrons; assembly: GCF_041146395.1. NCBI lineage: Eukaryota > Metazoa > Chordata > Mammalia > Primates > Lemuridae > Eulemur > Eulemur rufifrons. The sequence continues at coordinate 264,389,592 of NC_090989.1, forward strand.
CTCTCAGGGAAAGCAAAACAAAGTTTAGAATTACAAAGACGCAGAGCGGGAAATCTATGATCTACTAGAGAAAAAAAGAGCAAGGTACAAGATAATGTAATATAGTATAATATAACATAATGCAAGGTAATATAATCAAATATCCATTCAAATGTGTTTATATGTTTGTAATATTTTTATGATGTAAAGTCTATATGATTTTTATGAAATATTATAATTGGATTTTTTATGAGAAAAGGATGTGAAAGGCAGACTCCATGCTGTTAATAGTTGGTCCCCTCTTTGGGAGATTGAGGATGAAACTAGTTATGGAAAATTATTTTTACTTTTTATATGTTTGTAATATTTTACTAAAGAGTGAATCTATATTTTTTTGTATTAAAAATATAAAAAATAAAATATTAACAGTATGTAACAACTGCAGGGAAATTCCAGCTTTCAGGGAATGGGTCCGAGGCATGTTAAAGTTGAAGGAAGAGCCCGAGTTAGAGGTAGATGTGCTTCCCAGCGGAAATGCATTTTCTGCAATTTCACTTGAAATCTGGGTTGCCTTGGCTTCCTTTACTTTAAGCTTTTGATGAGCAGTGAACAATTCGAATAAGGAAATAGTGCAGACTGGGCTTAAACGGAGGTGGAGGTGTTGACAAGGGACACACTGAGGAACTTAATGCAGAGGTTGCCTGTTTGAGTGTCCCTGAGTTAACCCCCAAGTCTCCTGCAGAAAACACAGACGACTGAAATCGCTTCCTTCCATGGCTCATGTGGCTGCCCAAGGGCAGAATCCCCAGATGGGCCTTTCTGCTGGCTGCCAGCTCCTCAGCGCTTTCCCCAGAGGATGGAGGTCAACGTTTGTGTTACAAAGTGACTTGGGTTTTGTTTTTTTCTCTGTCTGCGTGTGTGTGTGTGTGTGTGTGTGTGTGTGTGTTTGTATGTATCTCCTTTCTTCTTTTTCTCATATGTAAATCCTGGTGGGCTTTTTTTTTTTTTGCCTTTGTTAGAGCCAATCAACCTACTATTGTTTTCCATTGTGTACAAATAAATAGTATGCTAATCATTTTACTGTATGTTTTTGAGTTATTCTTTGACTGTTATTCTGGGAGCCTCTACTGTGATGTAGCCCACCACAGGAAGGTATAACGTGCACCTGGTCTGAATCTTTACTATGTCTGGTCCTCTTGGATCCCTAGCTCATCTTCTCTTGCCTCCCGTGATAAGTCTTGGGTGGCAATTGAGTTCTTCGTCTCTTACATGCTAAATCTGATCCTCGGTCACGCCTGTTCCCAATTCTTGTTCTTGCGCTGGTTGAATGGGACTGATTGAATCCACCCTGGTGCTAACAATGATGGAAACTGGATTTCAATTCTATGACCAGACCATTGAGTGATTCCTGTCAAATGACAGCTGATATAGACTCTGGTGTCCATTAACTTATTTGTTGTTTGCCTGAGGATTCTGATTGTTCCTGGCACTTGAGAACATAAAGTTGAAAAGATTTTTGTGTTTTTCTTCCTATGGGCAGAATTCTCTGTGTTTATGTGTTTTGGTTTGTATCCATTTGGGCTCCTCGGTCTGACTCTAAAGCTCAGAGCCTTTTTCCTTCTTTTAAAACTCTGGTAATTTTATATGAGCATTTTATTCTGGGCCCAATAACATCAATACCCGTGAAGTTAAAATCTTTGCACCAAAATTAAAAGGCAATGGATTCCCTAGTATTCAATGATCAGCTTTCATTTCTCTAAACTATCAAATAATTTCAAAATTATTCTCTTCAGACTTATATTAATAAAATAAGGCTAAAGGAAGGAGATTATCACTATTGTAAAAAAATATGGACAGCAGAAAAAAAGAGAAAAGACTATTTTGGTAAATTTAGAAGAAAATCACAAAGGCATATAGATTTAACAACACTGATGCTTCCTAAAAGGAAATAGTATTGATTAATTTCACATCTTATATATAGTATTAGGAATTAAGGATATTCTTTAATTGATCAATATCCTTAATCCTGGTGCCTACCTTAAATTCTGCTGTTTATCTTAACTCCTCTAACTTGTATAAGAGTTGGTAAAAATTCTCAGTTTATAAATATGAAATAGTTTTTGAGAAAATAAATAGAAATACTGTGCCTCTAGGGAGAGTTCATAAATTAGCTTAAAAGATCTCCTAAAATCTAATGGAGCAAGTACCTTCTCCAGTTAGTTTTTATTTTAAAAAATCAAAATATTAAGTGCTTATATAAATGTAAAGTAAGAGAAACTTAAAATACTAAATAGATTTAAATATGTTGACTATAAGAAATTTTTCTTGGCTGGCATGGTAGCTCATGCCTGTAATCCTAGCACTCTGGGAGGCTAAAGTAGGAGTATTGCTTGAGGTCAGGAGTTCGAGATCAGCCTGAGCAAGAACAATACCCCATCTCTACAAAAAATAGAAAAATTAGCCCGGCAGTGGTGGCGCATGCCTGTAGTCCCAGCTACTCGGGAGGCTGAGGCAGGAGAATCACTTGAGCCCAGAAGTTTGAGGTTACTGTGAGCTATGATGATGCCACTGCACTCTAGCCTGGGCAACAGAGTGAGACTTTATCTCAAAGAAAGAAAGAAATAAAAATTTTCTTGCTAAAGCTGTAACTTAGAGGGGAAAAAGTTTTAAGTTTTATTAATGGCCTTAGTTACTAGGTTAGAAAATAAAATGCAAAAGTTTGCTTTTAAATATATTGGGTGATTTAATATATGATAATATAAATGTATAGAAAACAGCTTTTTAAATATTCATAATCAAGATAACTCTGATAATTGGACTGATGTAATTAATTTGTTTAAAGACAACTTTATCTCTTCCCTCTATGACAGTCTTGAATACATTTTTCCATGGGAAGCCAAATTAATTTGTATTTTCTCAATCCTTTCTATTCATTTACCTGCTTAGATAAACTAACATCCCTTTGTTTAAGATTAGAAAGCTACAAAATTTTGTGTTCAACTAAATTAAATTACAAAAGGTAATTTCCTTATAAAAAGAAACATATAATGTTATTGTGGACAAAAATAGCTATATAGCTCTTGGTTTTCTGCTTTCAGGCTTTCTGTGTCTGGAGAAAAAATAACTGTAAAATGCTGAGATTATACACTATAACATTTAAAAATATATGTATACAAGATAATGGATATGTTTTATCTTTTGTCAAAGGAATTGTTACAGTTTATTAACATGGCAAATTACATATATATACACATATAGTCATATATTATACAGATGAAACAATCACAAACTTAACAGAAAAGTTGGAAATGCCAGGAAGACCCCTATCACTCTGTCTAGTGTGTGCATTTCTTACAAACAAAGCTATTATTCCATAAAACCACAATACAACCATAGCCTTGATACATTATTACCATAAAATTGTTACCATACAATCCTTGAATGGCCTTCAAGTTTCCTAATAATCTCCTTTATAGGAAAAGGACCCAGTTCAGAATCATGAGTTGCATTAATCATTATTTCTCTTTTATCTCCTTAAATCTGGAATAGTTCTTCACTCTTTGCTTGACTTTCCTGACCTTGACAATTATAGGTCAGTTATTTTGTAGAATGTTCCTCAATTTGAATTTGTCTGATGTTTCCTCGTGACTAACACAGGTTCTGCATCTTTGGCAGGAATACGATGTGTTCTTCTCACTGCATCTCCTCAGATGGTACATCATGCCGCCTTGTCCCATCACTGGTGATGTGCACTTTGATCACTTGGTTAAGGTGGTGTCTGCCAGGCTTCTCCACTGGAAAGTTACTCTTCTCCATAGCCCATCTGTCATCAGCTAAGCCTGACTCCCTCCCTTCCTCCCTCTTACCCTCCCTCCCTTTCTCCCTTCCTCCTATTGACTCATGGATTTCTATTTTATCTAATGGGTTATAATCTGTTTCTCTCATTATTTATATTGCCCCTAATTTGGCTCCTGAGACCAAATCAGTTCAAGTTGGTCCCTGTGTCCTTTTAACATGTTCCATCATTCTTTGAGTTCTTTGCTTTCTAGCACAAGTTGTTTCAGGCTCATCTTGGAATTTTCCAGTTCCAGCTCTGGAATGAGTCATTTCTCCAAGAAGCTTTGGTCCCTTTTAGTGGAGAATGATATCTGGAAACCCAGATTTGAGAACCAAGCATTCTCATTTTTATTGAGGTATTACTGCTCCCAGACCCTCTGTGGGGGGATAGAGCTAGGGAATATATTTCTGTGTTCATATATTACCTGTACATGTACACATGCACACATATGTATCTCTGTTGAAAATCACGAGTTAACACCAATACCTTTAATTCCAATCCAACAGCACAAGTTTCATTCTAGTTTTCTCCCTTTCTGTACATATTACTCCCTTCTCTGACACTGAGAAATCTGACTCCCATTATCCATACTATACTACTCATTTGCTTAGTCTTCCGGTAGGTAACCAATCTTCCACCTGTGCCACCATCTTCACTTTGACTAGACTGATGTTCAACCCTGCTGTTAATCCTAATGTCATATTGTTTGACACGGCCTTATGTATTGAACATAATCAAGGTATGCTTTGTTCTGATTTGCTATAACTTTAAAATATTTTGTTACATATATTTTGTTACTTATAGCTTATTTCATTCAGATGGCCACATTACTAGAGGTTCAAGAGTTAACATCTGTACCTATAGGGGATATATCTTCAGGGTTGACTGTAATTTTGACATGGTATAAAAAAAAAAAGGCAGTAAGTTATTGGAGGCACTTCAACATCTGAAGAAAATCTTGGTTATTAAGATTAAAGCCTGGCCAGGCACAGTGGATCATGCCTGTATTCCTAGCTACTAGGGAGGCTGAGGCAAGAGGATTGTATATGGCCAGGAATTTGAGATCATCCTGGGCAATATAGCAAGACCCCATCTCTAAAAAAAAAAAAAAAAAAAAAAAAATTGTAAATTAGCTGAGTGTGGTGGCATGTACCTGTAGTCCCAGCTACTTGGGAAGCTAAGGCCGGAGGACAGTTTGAGCCCAGGAGTTCAAGCTATGATCACACCACTATACTGTAGCCTGAGTGACAGAGTGAGACCCTGTCTCAAAAAAAAAAAAAGGAGATTAAAGCATAAACTAAAGAAAATGCTCCAAATTACTGATATGCAAGTAACCATTGTGCATATGGACCCCAGGATTCTGTCAAGGTAGAATGTGCTACAGATATGTTAAAATCAAAACTATCCAGATTTTCAGCAGAGCTTACTCTTTAATTTGGCTCTAATAGTAACCATGTAATCAACACCTGGAAATTCCTCCTATGTTGTCACCCTGTGAAATGCTTACAGGAAGACCTCTGAGACTTCCTTTACTGTTCCTCTAACAAACCCCATCTCATTGTACTCTGATCATGCCACTAGTGAGACTAAACATGTTTCTTGGGTTTCTTGGTATTCTCACCTTGTACCTCCTCAGATCTGCTGGTTCTGACCTCAGGTGGTTGTTAGTTCTTGTGTCCTCTGCCACCCCTGCTTAGACTTGGCAGCCTGCTCTCGTTTTAGTTTCCGACCTGGCGCTGGCTGTGCTGATTGGGACAGGGGCCTCTCCTGTTCACAAGGGCATGGAAGAAGGCACATGGCACAGAAACAAAACATATTCTAGAACAATTTTGCCTCATAGCACAGAAAGTCAAAGCCTAGGCCGGGCGCGGTGGCTCACGCCTGTAATCCTAGCACTCTGGGAGGCTGAGGTGGGCGGATCGTTTGAGCTCAGGAGTTCGAGACCAGCCTGAGCAAGAGCGAGACCCCATCTCTACTAAAAATAGAAAGAAATTATATGGACAGCTAAAAATATATACAGAAAAAATTAGCCGGGCATGGTGGTGCATGCCTGTAGTCCCAGCTACTCGGGAGGCTGAGACAGGAGGATCGCTTGAGCCCAGGAGTTTGAGGTTGCTGTGAGCTAGGCTGACGCCACGGCACTCACTCTAGCCTGGGCAACAGAGTGAGACTCTGTCTCAAAAAAAAAAAAAAAAAAAAACCAGAAAGTCAAAGCCCAAAGCTATTCTAAAAAGGATGGCTAGCATTGTATTTAGATGGGAGAGTCCTGTGATTTATACAGTTTGTACAATTAAATAGAATATTTGATCTGGTCGATTTGTTCCTTTACAGTGTACCTTTAATATTCATTTAAAAAAGCGATATTCTTTGAAAGACTTTCCCATACCAAACTATTTTTCCTGAGATCAGTCACAGTGTCTGACATCTGAACATCAGAGATTCATCTGATGAAAAAGGGAGCTTTAAAATATTCTTGGTCCTTAAATGTCCGCATGGAAATATGAATCTCTAAGGGAGGATTGTGAGGCCAGGAGAGGTTCTGGGGCTTTGAGATAAATTTCACTTTTCAGAGCCAGCCTGTCTTCTGCCCACTATTTTTGTTTTAACTTCTCAAACACTTTTTAATGTTTTAGTTTAGGAGTGCAGTGGAAATGATGCTTATGAATATGAGAAATTAAAGGGGAAGTAGTTATTTGTATTGCTGGGAGCAAACGCATTTAGTTCAAGTTCATCTTTGTAAGTTGTGGGCAGAGAAGGGTTTTATCTCAAAGAATTCCCAGGAAAAAAATTATCTATGATGTTAGATAGAACCATGGTCAAGGCAGGGGGTCCAGAGAGTGGGAGGGCAGTTTTGGGAGGCCTCAAGGACAACTCAGAAAACAGAATTGCCACCCTAGACAGAGGGTCTGACCACTGGGACAAAGGGGCTTCTAACTACCATCTCCCACGTCACACCTACAGTCAACAGAGCAGCCTTCCAGCCAGTCCCAGTCATCTCACGGGGGACAAGCTGCAGGGACTCCTGCCACCCCTGAGTTCCCATCCTCTCCACCCATCTGCTTGCAACCCATAAAGTGGCTTGGCCTGAAACCTGTGATACATCCAGCAAACTTCTGTGTGCCCTGAACACTCCCACTTCTAACAACTGGCACCTTTTAAAGAAGCCCAGACCTCCTCCCCCGAAAGCCACCGCTAAACAGCCACGGAGTAAACTGTGTGACTTTGCAGGGAAGCTGGGAAACATTGATGTGCTTTGTGAAATTCAAACCCATCACAGCTGATCCTTTAAGCCGGAGGGTGTAAACCAAATATGGCCACAGGACCCGCAAGGTTATTTTAAACTTTTTAGTTACTTATTATATTCTTGGGAAATATTTTACATAAAAATAAAGACTTTTCTTGTTTTCCTAGAGAAGATTCAGGAGATCTGGATACACCAGATCTATGTATATTCCTACATGGTGGTAGTTGGCTGGGCTGAGTAGAGGTCACCCCCTTTAGATGGTGTATAAGCTCCTGGTTAGTCCCAGACCCCACCATTTCCCATTGTCCCTCTACCTGACCCAATCTACTCATTTAAAATATATGTCTGGCCTCTGTATATTGAGTTTGCAAAACTCACCTATGACTCTCCTGGGCTAACACCTTAGCCAGGTGGGGATAAAGTCAGAGAAAATGGCACAGAGGATGGGAAAGGGGTGGGAAGGGCTCTAAAAAACAAAGTTACCCTATTTCAAGATCTTTAGGACACTCATTCCCTGCAGATCACAGCACCTTAGCCTGACTTGGACCTTCTCACCAACTAGGTTCATGGCCCAGATCTGCATCTGTGTCAGCCTCACTGGGCAAACACTGCAGGTGTGGGTGGTGACACGCTGTCTCACTCATTGTAAAGGGGCCAGGCTGTACTTCCATTTCCTGCAAACAGTCTGAGAGTTCTGGAACCGAGATTATAGTGGCTGGGAAGCAAGGAGAGAACCTTCCCTTGCCCCATCCCTTCCCTCAGCTTCTGCTCCCCAACCCTGTGTCCCCAGGGACTGCTCACACGTCAAGCACGGCTGTGCGGGAGACAGAAAGGAGCATGTGGAGACAGCACCACACCGTGTCTTTCCCAAGATTTGGTCCTCAATGCGGGAGTGTCCCCAGCTATTTTCATGTTACAGTGAGTTTGTAGGAGTAGAGAGAGAAAAAAAGTGGATAGGGAAGAACATGGATTCTAGAAATCTGAGAAAGTAAAACAAGACTATTCCTTATCCTTTCTTTAAAAATAGGTCATGCTCATATTTGGCATTTGAACATGAAATCTGATGGGAGTAGTTGGCTTGAGTGGAAGGGAAGGAAAGTTTTGGGGCCTGAGGAGGTCAAGGAACTCTGCAGAAAGGATTTGCCTAAGGCATTCACATGGGCGTTTAAGTCAGGGATGTGATGATGATACTGGCTGAAAGAGGAATTCTGGGTGTGTCACTGAAGGGGGGCGACTGGCAGAGGTGACAGGGGGAAAGGTTAGTATAGTTCACTAGGTTCAAAGGAAGACATTTAAAACTTGTATCTGAGAATGGAGGTACAATGAGGAGAAGTGGCAACTGGTAGCTAGGAGAATGTCCCACCTCATTTACTGATCCAATGACAGAAGTTTGCTTCCAGGAAATGAAATTATACCTTATTGGGAATAACTTACCTAGTTCTCTAGATTAACCTGTAACCCAAAATGCAACTTGTGAATAATTGGTTTTATCACTTATTTTCCCCTGAACCCTCTGATACTATACTGTCACAGCTCTCCAGAAAGTGTATTACAGATTATCAAGTTCAATGGGTACTTCAAACATTATTTCTCCACTCCTGACCTCTTTGCACAGCTCTATGGCAAGCAGCTTAATATATTTCATAGGTCACATGCAGAACACAAGGTGGTCCCAGTCCAGAGGGAAATGAAAATGAGCTGCTCATTTGCTGAGATCAGAATCCTCTAGTGGCACCTGTAGGCGCCTCTTGAATGCTCTGGCGCAGTTGGTGCTATTGCCTTTCACTGAGTCATTCGAGCCGTGAGAACCAGGCTTGATGCCTTTCCCTTACCCACACATTCTGAGTCTTGCATATTTCTTCACTGTCTTTCCTTTCCATGCCACTCACACTGCCCTAATTTAGGATCTCACCGTTGCTTGTTTAAACTATCACAGCAGCCTTCTACCTAACTTTCCTGCCTCCAGTCTTGTGCGCCCAAAAATCCATCCTCTACACTGAATGTCAGTACCTTGCTGGCATGACGTGGGGGCCACAGCATATGGCTGCGTGGGAGATACAGTGAGGTCCAGCGTCCAAGTAATACCTTCCCCCGCATCACAATATACTGTCCCAATTTCCCAGAGGGGAGAAAATCTAAGCTATTTGAAAAGTGACAGAATATAATTATGATTACAGGTAAGATCAGCTATGTCAATCATGAAATATGATTCTATTGGTTCCATATGTGTTTCAAAATGTTCAAGAAAATAGAAATTATAAACTGAGAGAGAATGTGTCTCCAGTTATGATGGTCTGTCTCAGGGTGAGGAAAGGTGTTGTGTTTGCAGACTTCACTCGGCCCTTGGTTAAGCTTCTGCATTGCAGGCTGTCTAGTTTCATTTCCAGCCTCATCTCCCATCTCATCTTTAACTAATTCCTTCAGGACCACTGCACTGCACAACCGCAGTGGCACCATCACACTATATTGTATGTAAATGCTGCCACTGGAATTAATACCGTGGTACTTCTCTGTGCTGCATACTCCAGCAAATGCCAGAAATGTGTAGACTTCACCCTACTGATTCTTGTTTCATGGTCTTTGATTTTGCTGGCCTCTCTTCCTGGAAAATATTCTCACTACTTTTTCCCAAATCCTTGGACACACAGGCACAGAGAGGCTCACGTGTACATATATGTGCATGCACACACACGTACGCACACATGCGCGCGCACACACACACACACACACACTGTCATTTCTGATTGTTATTCATCCTTAAAGACATAGTTTAGGCATCAACTCCTCCAGTAAGCTTTTCCTATTTCTCTACTCACCCTCACCGTTTTTGTCACATACAACCTTGTATTGCAATTTTGATTAGATAGTCTTTCCCCCACTAGACCTTGAGATCCTTAGGGGAAGACACCATGTCTTATGCATCATTGCAGTCCCAGTTCCTGCTATAGGACCTGACATCCTTTTTCCTTTAACCCCATGCTAATACCCCCTCTGCAGTTCAGATTTCCTATCCTGAGGCTGACCCATTCATTCCCAGAATGACTGAGAACAGGTCTATCTACTACCTTCACTGGAAACCCTGCCCTACCTACAGGAATATGATTTGATCCTACAGACCCTGAAAGACATTCAACATAATACTTGCTCTCAAACATATTCTCAAGGTCTAGGTATATTGAGTACTATAAGTGGAACATTGACAATCTAGACCAGGTTGTATTGCCTTAAGTGTAGTCTACTTCCTTTTCATAATTTTCTTTGGCATCAAAGGAAGAGAAGGCAGATTGGCACAGTTTTCCTGTGTATCTTTTGTGTGTGTGCGTGTGTGTGTGCATGCGCACGTGTGGGTCATCTTTCTGATCCCTTAGATAGCAACATAAACACACAAACTAATAATACTATACAAGCATAGAGCAGTCAATGCGTACTTAAAGAAAGAAACATTTCTGTGGGAACCATCAACTGCAAAGACTTCCATCTGATTAAAGACACATCCAAGAAAGTACAACTTCTTGGGATCTTGTTCAAGAGGAATTTTTTCATTATTTTATTCAACACATATTTATTGAGATCCTACTATGTGCTAGGTACTGTTGTAGAGGATATGAGAATAAACAAAACAGAAAAATAAGTCCCTGCCCCCATAGGGCTTACGTTCTAGTGTGTTCTTGATTGTATTTTTATAAGATGTTCCACTCACCTTTTTCCTAGAGTAAAATAATATTCTGTATCAAGAATAAACCCAAATTTCCCACTCTCAGAAGGGAGAAATTGTTTTTAATTTTGATCCTCTTCAAAACAGGTTCCAAAAAATTTTTGAGGTCCATCTTAGCCAGAATTGCTTCCTATACTGACATTTAATATTGTATTAGAAGATGAAAGTATTTAATGATGATATACCTAAACCTCCCTTTAAAGAGATACCACCAAGTAACCAAATAGCTTCTCCATTTTCATTCAGCATAGCAGAGCTGATAGGATTTTATTAAATTAAATTTTAATAGCCTTACGTCAATTAAACATCACCAATGTCTTCCGACTCTCAGCTTAACCAACGTGCAGCATATCTGAGTGACGTTGAACTGGTTTCTCTCTAGCACGTGGTTAAGCAGCTCTTTTCCTCAGCCAAGTCCCCTTGATGAGGCCATGATGTTACTGGGTTATCTCTGAGAGGTCATTGTTCATCCTCCATCATAGGTCAGACTTGGCAGTGGTGAAATAAATGTTCTTGCTACATCTGTACACACATAATCATGGGCTGTTCTGAACACATACGTCATTTTGTGGGTGGGTGGGTGAGTGAATTCTACAAACAAAAAACAAATAGGTCTTTTCAGCTTTCTGAGCTAGAAGAAAACAATAAGTGTGCTTCAACAAGAAGGATGATGCTAGGTCAATTGTAGAAATCTGTGTTGGCTGTTGGACTAAGTAACCCCAAGGATCCTTCCCATGGTCAATAGACTATGATTCTGTGAACCATCCATGAATCAGAAACCAATGCTATTAGTGTCTCGTCTAAGTGTACTCATAGATATACATAGAAATCAATAGAAAGACTGTGAAGGAGAGAGATCACCTTTGCCCATGTTTAACAAAAGAAAAGAGTATTTGCATTTCCCCAACACCTTTCCTGTCACCATCTATAGGCTACTTTTACCCAGCATCAGTAGAATTACAAGGAACGATTTGAGGTGACATATTTCAGAAAGAACTTACTAGTGGTAGAAGATTGAAACATGGGGGTGAATAGTCACTCCAGGATATTGACTCCAGCCCTATAACTAAGTGGAAAATCTGCAGATCAACATAACTCTGAAAATTATTTAATTACATACCCCATCACCACCCCCACTCCCACCCCTATATGCATAGTTCTAGATGAACAAACACCTAGTTTCAGTTAGAGATGTCACTTTCCTACATGTCTCTAACAGAAACATTAGTTACATGGTACTATAAGAAGGTAAAGCAGTGCATGTTATAAAATACAAAAAGTATAGAAAGCTCCATAGGACATAATGCTTCTCATTGTAGGAGTACAATTGAAATCCAGTAATGCCAAGTGAATGAGAAGACTGCCATTTTTATACTTTAATTATCAACCTAATGGTTTACTTTTTGTTTAATATAATGGAATGCTGTGTTGAGCTTAGCAGTGATTGTGCTTGTTTTCATTCCCTTCTTCCCATGTAGATGTTTAAAATTACAGTAATATCTCCCTTCATCCACCACTGACAAGGAACCAACCAGAGTGCCATGTGAACACAGAATACATTTTTCCAAACAACTAAATTTTAGCCTAGCTAAAATAGAAATATTAAAAGCCTAATCTGAATGGAAAATTTTGAAAGCCTGTATTTAGTATTAAATACAGGTGCTCACTGTTGTCACCCTGGATGTTCTCAGGAGCTACTGTGATTTGTAGGGCTGTGTCTACCTCCACTGTGACGTTTTGGTGATGGTTCTTGTCTTGTGCTCATTTTCACACTTTTCTTCCTTGCTTATAGCTGTTGCTGCCTGAAATAACACTTTTCCCGTTTTTCTCCAGCCCCTTCTCACTGTGTGTTTCTATTTCTAATAAACCAGAAAACCATTTAAAATGCATTAAGTGTTAGATCTAGTCATATTTAGAGTTTTGTTTGTTTTGAATCAGGAAACACTGAGACCCCCATTCTCTTTCCTTGACATCCTCTCAAATCATAATTCTGCCAGGAATCTCAGTCAGATCCCTGAAGCCACCCGTGGTCCCCAGTTCAAGAAGTCCTGTTCCAAAGCTCATACATTCTGCCTTTATAAAATCCTGTCAGGTTTTTCCCTCAGAGGCGGCACATTCTTTTTTCAGATTGGGAGGTGGAAGACTTCAGTAATATTGATGAATTGGTCTCTTGCTAACGTATGACCTGAGCAAGTTATTGAACTTCACTAAGCTTCAGTTTCTTTATCTACAAAATGGTGATAGTAATAACTGTACCCAAGATAATCGCAGGATGAATGTAAAACACTGTACATGCAAGCAAACTGCAAACGTTAGACAAGCAGAACTTAGCTTGAGGCCCATGGACGATGGATGGGCTTCAGAGGGTCAGCAAACCATCTGATATTGTCAGCAAAATGTGAATTAATCCACCTGTGTGTTTTTCATCAGATACTCAAGAAGTTTATGACCCCAAGAGAAGTAAGAATAAGTGCTTGTAGGATAGACTTTCTGATATCATTGTTTTGTTTATTTCTTGGTTCTAAATTCACTTTCAGATAGAGAGAGCTGTTAAGTTACTTTCAAGTTGGAGAAGTACTAATATGCACTTGGTGTGCAAACCGTCCCCAGTGAGCTCTGCTTAATGAATTAACTATTATTTAATTAACTAGTTAATGCATTGACTGTCAGAGAATGTCTATCAATGGATCTGCTACTTTGTAGCTATGCTATATTTATCAATATATTTATATCTTTTAAAATGAATAAATAAGATGTATTTATGACTCCCAATAAAGTATGAACCCAGCCCTATAAAATAAATTTATTCTTGTTTTTTTATGGCAGTTGAAAATTATAATAATCTACTAACTTTAAAAAACTTAGCATGTATCTACAATCAATTTGACCTTTATCTTAAAGTTAAGAAATGACCATTGAAAAGGTTCAGGCAAGGGGATGATATGACTAAATGTGTGTCTTTGGAAGGTAGCTCTGGCTGTAGCATTGATGGGTCAGCACAGGGTGTGACTGGAGGCCAGGAGGCCAAGAGGGAGGCTGTTTTAGCAATTGCGGTGGGCTTGGAGGTAGCCTGCATAAAACTTGTTGATTGATTGGATATGGGAGTTCAGGATGGTGAGGAATCAAGGCAAATGCCCAGGTGTCTATGTGGACCCTTATACCCTTTCCGTTATTGGGACAGGCAGGCAGAGCATGAGGAGGAGCTTTTACAGGTGAAAATGATGAGTGCATCTTGGACATAGTGGGTTTGAGATGTTTATGAAGATGTTACAATGGCCTTTGGATATTTAGTTTCAAAGTTTAGGAGCTCAATCTGAGCTACAGACATAGTTTGGAAGTCAGCACCACATACCTGGTTAAATAAAGCTGCAGAAGTAGATGGAATTTCTCAGGAAGGGTCTGTATAGTCAGAAGTGAAGAGAGTTGAGCCTGGGATCCCACAGAACACCAAGATTTAAGAGAAAAGTACCAGAGAAGGGGTGGCTAGAGTTATGGTATTGTAGTGTCATAGAAGACAGTGTTTCAAAATGTTAAGGAATGACCCTAAATATTTACCCCAAAGAAATGAAAACATTTATTCACAAAAAGACCTGTACATGAATTTGTAGCAGTTTTATTTTATAATTGCCACAAACTGGAAACAACCTAAATATCCATCAAATGGTGAATGGGTGAATGAATTGTGGTACATCTATACAATGGACTCCTACTCAGCAATGAAAAAGAACTACCTACCTGCAGACACACAACATGGATGGGTCTCAAAAGAATTTGGGAAGTGAAAGAAACCAAGCACAAAAGGCTACATACTGTCTGATTCCATTTATAGCACATTCTGGAAAAGCAAAACCATCAGGACAGAAATCAGATCAGTGGTTGCCTGGAACTAGAGGTAGGAGGAGTGAATTGACTATTAAGGGACTTGAAGGAACTATTTGGGGTGATGGTAATGTAATATCTTGACGATGGTGGTGGCACATGGCTGTAAAATGTATTGACACTGATAGACCTGTACACCTAAAAAGGGTGAACTCTACTGTATGTAAATCGTGCCTCAATAAACCCAACTTTAAGTGAAAAAAAATAAAAAACACAAAAGAGTGGTGAAAATGTCAAATACTGCATATAAATCACACAAGAAGAGGAGTGAGACCAGCCATTGCATTCGGCATCGGGAAGTTTATGGTGAACAATGTCAGTTGCATGTGGGAGGCAGAAGCCAGAATGCTAAGTATTGAGGAGGAGGCAAAGATTACTGGTTGTTCCCCAATCCTTATTTCCCCCTTTCCATGGAAATGGAGCCCCCAGTGTTCAGATAGGCTCGTGACTATGTAGAGTGAAGGCTGCTTTGTCTAGTCTCCCTGGAAACTGAATATAGCCATGTGATTGAGTTTTAGCCAAAGAAATATAAGTGTGAGTGTCCTGAGGCTGCTTCTGGGAGCCTTCCTTAAGAGGTAGTTGGCATGCTTTCTTTGCTGCCTCTTCTTTGCTCCTTCCACTTTTTTGCTGGTTGGAATGCAGACATGATGGCTGGAGCTAGAGCAGAAAACTTGGACCATGAAGTGACTTTAGGAAGGGAGCCCACATATGAGAGAGCAATATTTTGAAGAAGCCTGGGTCTCTTTATTCTTTGAGGAGCAAAGCTGCTAAACTAACCCAGGAGTGCTCATGTCTGAACTTTTTAAGAGGTAGAAAAGCAAATCTCTTTCTTGTTTAAGCCTCTTAATTCCTGACACCTGAACTGAATCCTACATGCTACAGGGAGCAGATAGAAGCGAGGGTGTTGAGATGGTGAGCACCGACAACCCTCTCAAGACTATGAAGGGAAGAGTAAGGCTAAGATGGTGACTGGAGAGGGACATGGGTTGAGGGAGGGTTTTATGATCTCCAGATTCATACTAGATTCTCTGCGAAGGGAAACCTGCAGTTGATCTAGAATCTCCTTCCACAAGACAGCTCTGGGAATCTTCACTGGGTTTGACTTTGTGGCTCACTCTCCAGAGGGCAAGGAGGAGCAGTGAACTCACTGGGCGCATTTCCCACTGGTCTCCCGCCAGCCCCTTGATGTGTAGGGCTCTTTCCCGTCTAGAGCCACCGGTGGGCTGTTGGCTGGCAGGAATGCCCTCCCCTGTCACTCACATGCGGGAGCCCTCTCCCCTTTCAGCTCGGTCCCTCAGGGAGCCTTTCCTAGGCACTCTGGCCAAGCAGGTCCACTTCCTTTTTATTCACCATCAGAGAATTTTCTTTAAAAAAATAATTTTATAAAGATATAATTCATAGACCATAAAATTTTGTTCACAGAGGTGTATAATCATTACCACAAATTAATTTTGGAACATTCATCCCAGCATCTTATTACTTTTACTAATTACTTTTTATAGCAATATTTTCAGCCTGCGGTGATATGTTTATTTTTCTATTTATTTCTGTGCATTGTCTTTCTACTTGCACCTGCGACTTCCGCCAGGGCAGGGACTGTGATGGCTATGCCTATGCTTTGTGCTGCGTCCTCAGCACCTAGCAGCACCGGCTTGCGCAGGGACCCGGCTGTAAGACACAAGGAAAGCCTGAAGCTGTCCGGCCCACGCTTCACTGCAGCAGGTGCAGGACACCTGGTCGGAAACCAGGTTCCTAACCGGAAACCGTTAGGAGTGGAGGATTCTCAGAGGGGGTGGAGGAAGGGAAGTATGTACCCCAGGGGGGCTTATTACCATGGGGTGAGGCCGTGGCAATTTGGGAAACCATATACAACATATCCATTGTTTTCAAAGATCAGACTAGGGAAAGTATCACTGGACGTTTCCTGGCAGGCAGGAATACGCAGAATATGGAGTGAAACGGCAAAGGGCGTGGGGTCGCCAAAGTGGTGAAACACCGCATTAAGGCGCCGCAACGCAGCTGGAGTTTTCTTCGGGGACACTCAGACCGATGCTCCCTGGGCTGGCACAATGGCGTTTCTGAACCCATGCCCAGCCCACTGGGGGCAGTCCTTGCTATTTGCACAGGCCAGACGTTTCTTGTAACTTCCAAGCGCGAGAGCTGCCACCTTGCCAATGACTCAACTGTTTCCCTACGCCCTCTGGGCTGTGTCACCCGCCGCAGCCGCCCCTGTCCCCCTCCCACCGCTCGTCCCAGGGGAGCCGCGGGCGCACCTGGCGCCTTGGGCGCCCGGGCACTGCGCGCCGGTGGCCACATCGCCCGGCGCGCAGCTGCCAGCGCGCGCCCTCCCCGAAACCTTTTAGTGGAGTGGCTTGTCTAGCGCCCGGCGAACACCACTATCCAATTGCTTCCCGTTTTATTCGCAGGCTGGGAGCTGAGAGAGCCTGAGCGTTCACTTTCCACCCTCCAGGGGAGGAGGGGGTGCGGGCGGGGAGGGGAGACGGCTCCCAGCTCCACCTCGCGCGCGGCTCCGGCAGAGGCGAGCACCGCCGGCGAGCCCCGCTGCAGCGCGCCCGGCCGCCCGAGCCCCGCGACGGAGTGAGTATCCCCGCGCCGCGCGCTGCCCTCCTCTCGGCACGTTGCCATGGTGACCGCGGCAGCAGGCCGATCCCGCCCGGGTCCCGGTCCAGGATGGGTGTTCAATTTCAGCCCAGTGTGTACGCCTGCTGTTTCTATAGCAGCAGCCGTGGCGGCAGAGGCAGGGGTGGGAGCCCCGGGTGGCGTGGTCTCTCGTGCGTGCGGCTGTCCCTTGGCCAGCAGGGCCTCCGGAGGGGCATGGTGTTGCTAAGGAAGGAGGCACGGTCTAGGCTTCCCCATCCCTGCCCCAAGCTTCCGCTTCGCTTCTCGGGGAGGGAGTTGGCCGCAATAGCCATTACTTCCGATCCATAACCGTGTCAGCATTATTGGACTGCAGCTAAAAAAAAGGGGGGGGGGGGTCACTGCGGATCGGAAGCAAACGCGGTTCGGTGTGAAGCGTGTCATGGAAGGATGATGAGTTAGTGTAATATGAGCCAGGGCTGCAAAGTCCTGGCTACTAGAAACCATCAGAGGACCCAAAAGAATTGATTTGTTCCTGGGGTAATGCAAAGACGAGAC